>NC_136993.1:65934380-65991880 GCF_032717465.1 Coenobita brevimanus | reverse complement strand
CAGCATATCGCAGCAGCCTCATCGCCTCCCTCACCCTCCCCAGGCTGCCTCCCAGACCCGAGACAATTGAAGAGCTGGTCAAAGCAGTTGACAGGTGAGATACTGAAGGACAAATGTTTGAATGCAAAGATGTTCAATTAAACTGATATTTGAGTTAATGTTGGGTCCTTATTATATCACCCAGCTCTATCACTGTATCCAAGTTTTTAAACTCTCCCATGAGTTTTTTTTTTTATTATTTCAATTAACCAACACATCACACTGTGAGTTACTTTTCTTCCAGCAACTAGTGTTTTATTCATATCCAAGGATACATTACTTTCAGACCTGACTGTTCACAAGCAGGACAACACTGTAGAAATCTACAAATGGTGTTCTCAAGTACCACGTAATACATCATCCACATAGACCATACTTGAAATATTCCATCCCTCAATATATACCTCCAACTGTTTTATTCTACTTTCGCACTGACCGCTCTTGTAACCTTATTCACTCCTACATGCATTATTCTTCAGAGACATCACTGCCATACAGTCCTTCACTTATGCTCTCTCCACTGTCTATACATTGGAATGGATCAGTACATCTATTAGCACTGTGGAAATAATTTTGTTCATTGCTTATCAAATATTCAGACAGCTGTTATATTTTATCATTATTATTCTGCATACTACAATATGATAAGTGTAAGGAATGTGCAGTTTTTGGACGGTATAGAGATGTACCAACAAAAACTAAATAGTTCTTTCATTTTAACTTGACCCAGATTTTTGTTCCTTTGTAGTTTATTTCACCAAATTCAGAGGCAGAAAGAGACAATACAAAGTCTCGCTTCCTTTCCATAACACTTCATCGTGACTAGGATCACATGTTTCTTTTAATTTATTGTTACAACTTAAAATTCGAGATGCAAGATGACAATATTAGGCCAAGTTAGAGTAAGAAAATAATACTTCTATCTTTATGTTAAGTCTTAGTGCTGCGTTGTTCTAGGGGCCTCAGTTGTATTACTGGTTAAGTAATTTTTATTACTACATTTTTTTTTTCAGAGTGACAGTCCCATCTTTTGCTGCTTCAGCTAAGGTGTTCTATTTAAACTCCGAATCAAGTGCCTTTAGGGAACTTGGGAACTTAATAGTCGTGGGAGGAGATCTTATGGACGGACTCAACGCAGCTCTGAAGATGAAGTGAGTTGGTTCAACTTACACTGATACCCGTAAAACTCATTGCATGATTGGTATTTATGAGCTACATTGACTGCCACAAGAACATTAAAGTTATTGAGTTGCTTGAACTATAAATCAGAATATTTTATGTATGTAAAACGTTTGTCACATTTGAAGTAGGAAAAAACTTGTGTTGTATATGAAAAAATGAATAACAAAAAAGAAAAGTATTGGCATTTTCAATTATTTTTGGGTGTTCTACTTTACGTACTGTATAATGTACATTGTGTTAGTGACTGATTAAAGTAAGAAGAGTTAATATTATATTCTTTTATGTCTCCGAATCTACATGTACCTGTACTGTAAGCACCAGATCCCGTTCGGTGAGGCCCAACAATCCCCCTATGCACTGTAGCACACCTTCACATATCACTACTTCGGAGTTAACATTAGCCGTCCATACTGAAAACACGCTAAGCCTGTCCCATAAAGGATTGTTGTATTGGTATCAGCAAGGCTGTTTCTACTACAATATAATCCGCTTTTAAGAAAATTCAGAACCATAAACTGATCCTCATCCCAACAGTGGATTTGAACCCGCATCCTTGGGAATAGTAGAACACTTTTCCACCGACTCGGCAACAGATAGATAAAGATAACTATCACGCAGGTTCTGTTTCTTAAGCCTCATTTATTCATGCATCCTCCAGACGACACTGTTAGGCTGCAGCGAGATCTCTGATGGAGTAAATGGATGCCCGAACTGTCTTCACCTGTTTAAAAGATCTTTCCATACCATACCCGAATGACTTTTCTTGGACACAGTAAGAATGTAAAGTCAACTGTCATCGAATTAAAGGTAACAGTAGAACATAGGGGCCTCGTTAGTTCTTTTGTCTAGTGTATATATTATCGAACATATATAGCAGTGATTACCATGTAGTGTAATTACTTAAAACAAGTACTTATTATATGAAAAGACAAAGCATAATTCTTTATAGTGATAACTGTCTTGTAATTATGACCTCGGAAAGAGTCCTGGCAATAGTTTGAAACAAATAAAACTACAAGAGCGCAAAATTATGATTGAGTCAAACTTATGAAGATTTTTTTTCTCTCTACTTTTGTAATTTTTCACAGTATATTATAAATAAAATTTTGTCTATGGTTCTGAATCTCCGAAACTTTAACATACTGTTCCGAGATTGGAAAAAAAATGCAGGTAAACACACTGATATGATGTTCCGGAATAACGAGAAAGTACTTGTTTTAGGTTTAGTCTGTTCCCTCAAAGCAATGCGTCTCTTTTAGACATGGGCCCGTATCATCGCTGGGTAAGGAGGGCTCCTTGGCACCTCTTCCTGTCGATTTATTTTTCAATGTGGCTGGTTAATATGCTTTCGTTCGTAATTTCTGCAGAGTACGGCAATGTCTAAAGGATTTATATAAGACGGAGTATGAGGTTTGGAGGGTGAAGTGCTTGAAAGGGTACAGCAGGGAAGAAAGGTTGCTGGTTCTTTGAAAGCAGTGATAAGAAACAGGGAAGTGAGCATGGAAGTGAAAAAGTTACTACATGACAGTATTGTAATACCAACTCTAACGTACGGAAGTGAAGCTTGGACGTTGTTGGAAGGACACAAGTCAAGAGTGAGAGCCGTGGAAATGAGTTATTTAAGAGGAGCCTGTGGAGTCACATGGAGAGACAGGCTGACGAATGAGGATATAAAGGAGCGTTGTGATGTTGATGTGGATGTGATAGGAAGTGTTATGAGGAACACACTGAGGTGGTTTGGCCATGTGGAGAGGATGGAGGGTGAAAGACTGACGAAGAGAGTGTATGTGAGTGAGGTGGAGGGGGAAAGAGGGAGGGGGAGGCCGAGGATGAGATGGAGAGATGGGGTGGAGAGGTATATGAGACAGGGGGGTGTGAGTTGGGAGCAGGGGAGTGAAATGGCGGGGGACAGGGCGACTTGGAGGCGATTTGTTTGTGGCCACCCCAAACGGGATTGAGGCGTCTGGCAATAGATAGATAGATAGATAGTATGAAAGTAAGACGTAAGAAGCATAATAAATTGATTTGGAAATGGTGGTATGGAGCTTTATGAGCCGATGAAAAAAAAAGGTCTCAATGGCTATTTGAACAGTGACTCCTCTTACATGAACTGTTACGTCATTCAGAGTGAACTTAGAGTACTGTCAGGCATTACAGAGGGCAAATATAACGTGTTTACAATTATTTTTTCCTTTTGTACTAAAATATTCGTGGTATAGTGGCAGTAATTTCTAAACCGAGAAACTGTGGACTAAATCTCCACAATTCGAGTTAGTTTTTATACCACATCTGTTCTGTATATATCTATTGTATCATCTTACTATCCCCACACGATTTTATTCAACATTTTTTGAGAATTAAGGCCAGATAAATGTTTCAATAATCCCTTCTTACCAGGCCGCATACAGTGATCTGACTTTAGGCAGAACTAAATAGGAAAGCATCCTCATGGTAAAGGAATTAAGAGAGACTTTGACAAGGAGGGACTTGAAAAAATAAGGGAGATGTTGTACAGCTGTGATTTAATCCTTTCTTCGTCCACATTTCTCTCACCTGAATAAAAATTCCCTGGTATGAGCCTAAACGAACCATTATTTAAGTTCTTACTCGTAGGAGTGGTTCATTCGTGTGAAGTGTATAAAGTTGTTTATTTATGTATTTTTTATATTACTTTTTAAGATTAACATTCAGTTGAAAAGCAATTTGGCACCTGAATTTGAAGGAGCAAAAAGTGTAAATGATTTGGCATGTGACAAGGCGCCATGATTCCAGAGGACTGGATGATGTACGAATGGTTATGTGGCCCATTCTACTGTGCATACTGATCATAAATCTCCCAGTATCATATATTCCGTCCTTATATATCTTACCTCATGCTATTTTTATGTGGCGAAAGCGTCTGGATGAATTACTACTTTTTACTCATTTTGTTATTAACTTTGTCTTTATTTCAGGAGTGCTCATATTGGTGATCGTCTGAACCTGCAGCTGATAATATCCCGGAACTTTGCCAAACTAGACGGCACTTCCCCCTTGTATCTAGGCAGGGAAGGTCTGCTACGGGTTTCGTTAGCCTGGCCAGTGCCGCATGATGCCCCCTACACACCTGAGATCGATAAATGTCTAAGAATTATATCTCAGGTGGGTAAGAGAATTTTATCTTTTACCTTTATATATATATTTTTTTTTTCAAGAAACCACTCCTTATCTGGGTACCAATGACTGAAGATAGCAATAATTTTAAAGATAACGTTGTAGTAAAGAGTTATCTAATTCACAAGGATGATGTCTAACATAATCTGTTTTTGGAGCCTCCAAGCACTTTTACTCAGTTGCGGATAAATTCTTAGTTGTAAATGGGTTAGTCAAAGTGATACCAAGCTTTCAAAGAGTTATATCCTGAGATAAATAAAAAATATCTCTAGACGGAAGAGAACTGAACTGAATTATTGGATAACATTGTGGCGCTGCAACAATTAGGTTATGTGACGCAGAGTAAACATTAAAACCTGTTTACTATAACGAAATCGATACCTCTATCAAGGAAATAAAATGGCAACAAAGTAAATTATCAATCAGCTATAAAATGTGTAAGAAGTTCACCTCCCTAAGAAAACGAAAAATATCAGTCTGATAGCCAGAGGCTCCTCCAGTCATGAAGGACAGAGTAGGCATCATCCGTCCCCCTCTGCCTGTGGAGAAACCTCTAATGCAATCTCCCTGACTCAGACACACGATTACCAAGTGACGGACAATAAGGGGTTGACTGATTGATTGATTGAATGTAATTAAAATCTGGTGGCGCAACTGCCATGGTCATATGCCACAGGACAACAAGGTAAAAGACGCTGCAAATTAAAAAGTTCATATTCAAAATATAGTTAATACCCGTTCGGAGGAATAAAATATTGAAAATAAAAGTATAAAATATCAATTACTTAAAAAAGTGGAAGGAGGCCCGCCTCCCGAAGAAAATTAAAAACATCAGAAAAATCGCTGGAGGCTCCCCCAAAGCATCTAGGACAGACAGTAGGCACCATCCGCCCCCTTATGCCCATGGATGAATCTCTGACGTAGGTTCCCCAGACTTGGACAGTCGACCAGCAAGTGACGGACAAGAAAGGGAACAAGGCAATCATCGTAGTACGGTTGAGTCTTACAACTCATCAGGAACCCATGTGTATGCTGAAAGTGTACAGTGCGAAGCCTGGCAAGAGCCACCTCCAGTCGCCGAGACATGGAGGAAAGAATCCTTGGCACAACCACTCTCTGAAAGATTTCTTTTAGCTTATAATGAGCAGCACCATCTCAGTGTCTCTGCCAACATATACGAATCACATGCCGCAAAGTAACGTGTTACATCAGAAGCAAAAAGCGGGTAGATGGTTGGTGGCTGTTGAGATGACGCAGCTTTAGCTAATGTATCTGCCCTCTCATTGCCCACCACCCAACAGAAGTCCACATGACAGTTATGACGGCCAAGGTGAGAAAGCCACTCTAAAACTGATGAAACCAATGGATGGGACGCATTAAAAAAAAAAAAATCCAGTGCAGAGAGATCAGTACGGGAATCATAAAAATAACAAAAACAGATTGCTGGAGAGTATAAATGATTTTGAGGGCATATAATATCGCAGTTAGTTCCGCAACAGACACTGAAGCAATACCAAGAAGGCTACCGCCCATACCAAAGGAAGGGAAGACAACAACAAAGCCTACTCCAGTATCAACCTTAGACCCGTCAGTACAGACGGGGACAGAATCCTCATGAGCTGAGGCATGTTCTAAAAAGAAAGAAAGGGACACCTGAGAGGGAAGTGAGCCCTTTTACCAATAACGGACCTACAAAATGTCACACAAGGGAGTAGCCAAAAACCCAACCTTGGGATCTGATGTGAACAAACTGCCAGTCTTGGAACAGAAAGGGCTAACATAACAGACCGGACCCTGTAACCAAAGGGCTTCAGGAAACTAGGACGAGTGTCATAAACAGAAGATTGGGAATCCTGGGAGACAAAGGCACAAGAAATTGAGTCTGGAATGCGGTGAAGACGATACCAACATCTCATCATGAGAGGCTGGCATCGCAAATCCAAGGGGAGTACACCAGTATCCACCAACAAACTTGAAATCTGGGCTGACCTGAATGCCCCGGTTGCCAGACATACATCAGCATGATGAACATTATTTAACAACTGGAGACGGGCATCTATTGCAGAGGAGTAGACCTCACACTCATATTCAGCTTTATGAAAAATAAGACATCTATCCAAGAGGAGCAGGGTCTGACAGTTGGCATCCCAAGAGGTATGAGACAAAACCCTCAAAAGACTCAAAGCTTTTAGACAAGCTGGCTTCACTGAACGAATATGAGGAACACACGGTAGTCGTCTATCAAACAGAAGACCCAGAAGCCGCGTCTCTTCCACACAGGATATTCTCCGACTATAGAGATACAAGTCAGGGTCTGGGTGAACCCTCTGAATACGACAACAATGCATAGACATTGTCTTTGTTACAGAAAAAAGGAAACCGCGAGACTCTGCCCAGCTAGAAATTCTATTAAGAGCCAGCAGCAACTTCCTCTCTATCAGAGACATTCTACATGCAGTCAAGGAAACTGAGAGGTCATTGACATATAGTGAACCTCATACACCATCAGGAAGTACACTGATTAAGCTGTTGCTGGCCACAGCAAAGAGAGTAACACTAAGGATACTCCCCTGTGGTATTCCATCATCTAGTGAACAGGCATAGAAACACTCCTTTCACTCGGACCCTTAAAAAATTGTTAAATATAAACTGTTGAATAATAATAGGCAAGTGCCCACAAAGACCAAATTCATGACGAGAAATTAAAATGCCATGACACCAGGCAGTGTCATATGCCTACTCTGGATCTAAGAAGACTGTGATCTGGTATTGGTTCGTGGAGAAAGCCTCACTGACAGAGGATTCCAAGGATAATAGTGCATCAGAGGTAGATCGCAGTTTATGAAAACTATACTGAACCATGGATAAGAAGTCACCTCTCTCCAAAAACCACACAAGCCTAACATTGACCATCTTTTCCAGAATGTTACATTTTTTTTTTTAATGCGAAGAAGGAATCAAAGGCTATGAGCCCGAAAACGGTTCCTTCCAAGAAAACAAAGATACAAAAGAGAGCCTAATTCAAGATCCGTTCATTTCGAGATGCCTGGACACACTGCATTTGAAAGACTGGAGATCATAGGCAGTAGGAAATACAGACAGAGGGAGACAGTTCCAGAGTTGACCTGTTGCATAAATGAAGGACTGGGGGTAACGGTTAACTCTTGCATTAGAGAGGTAGACAGAAAAAGGATGAGAGTTTGTTGATAGATGGGTGCTACGCACCTGTCGCACAAGTGGAAGGATGCAAAGTTCAGAGAAGCAGTGACCATTGAAGTGGTGAAAGAAAAGAGATAAAGATGCAACAGTGTGGCGAAGAGACAGAGGTTGAAAGGAGCCAGTAGTAGGAGGAGAGTTCATGATTTAACCCTCCTCAGGTAGAGCCAAGTCTCTGAGACCCCCCCCCCCTCCCCAGTTTGTTAGGTAAACTACCTTCTAAACACTTGGGAACCCTGTATCCCCCAAGAGCTGCCTGACTTTTTGTACCCATGTAAGGGGTGAAAGGACAATTTCGAACTCTTCTCCGTTTCCGGTGTAGGGGGGGGGGGTCTCAGAGACCCGGCTGTACCTGAGCAGGGTGCTTTATTTTGTTCCCTGATTGCAAATAAGGTCGCAGCTTCAGGCACCCCAACATCACACCATGAAGCTCCATGATGCTACTGCCAGTTGCACCACACAAAGTTACAATCAGATGCTGTTTTCATTTTTAAAAATATTTAAAAAAGGACCTGTTTTTTGAATTTTTTTTTTAATAGGTAAAAATATATATCGAATTAAAAAAATAAGTTTATTTACATGGCTGTATTGCATATACATTGAAGAATGTCATACCATGTTTGGATCTGTCATAAATAAAACAAAAGTGTGTTTTCTGATCTTGTTTCTGACCTGGGTCTGGTAGACCCAGGTCTACCTGAGGCGAAAGGGTGGACAGAGGTCTACCTGAGGAGGGTTAATGAGATGAATAGCCATTGACTCCTCCCTATTGAGAGGAGCTGTATGTGGGAAGCCTCCCCACATATAAGAGTTGTACTCTACACAGGGGTGAATAAAACACATGTATAAGTCAACAACTGTGCAGCTGTAAAGAAGGCACGAAGTCAGGTTAACACACCTAATCTCTTGGAAGCAGATTCTACAAGAGATGCAGTATGATCTTTCCAAGATAAGTCCCGAGTAAATGAAACCCCAAGCATGTTCACAGCTGATGCAGGATTAAGCTGGATATTATTTAACATTAGTGGGTACTCCTGTGGAAGATTTTGTCAGGTTGATAGGTGTAAAAACTGAGTCTTTGATGCATTAAAAACAACATTATTTTTACCCCAGTCAGAGATACGAGCCAAGACACACATTAGTTATGCCATAGCCTCATCCCTTGTTTGTTGAAGTAATTGCTGAGATGGGCGTTGTGGGTACCGAATGGAAAGGTGAAGGGTGGAATCATCAGCGTACAAGTGGATAGAGTTAGATGTAGAGTTCAGAAGGTCATTGATGAGTAAAAGGAAGACAGTCGGTGATAGGACAGAGCCCTGAGGAACACCACTGTTGATAGATCTAGGAGATGAACGATGGCCGCCTACAACAGCGGCTACAGGTCGACGAGAAGGGACGCTATAGATTAAGGCACAGATAGAAGGATAGAAACCGTAAGAGGGGAGTTTGGAAACTACAGATTTATGCCAGACTCAATCGAAAGCTTTTGAGATGTCAAGTGCAATGGCAAAGATGTCGGAGAAATAGGCCGATATTTCATCACCTGTAAGTGGTCCTTACCTGGTTTGGGAATGGGGATGACTACAGCAACGCGTCAACAATCCGGAAACTCACCAGAACACCAGATCTTATTAAATAATGAAAGCAAAAATGAAAGGGAGTCATCATACAGGTGACGGAAAAAGGCATAAGGAATATTGTCACAACCAGGATAGGAATCATGGCACTGCGATAGAGTTCCCTGGAGTTCAGAAATAGAAAATGGGACATCACAAGATTCTTTGCCTGAAGAGGCAAAACAGAGATTACGAGATTCTGGGTGCCGATGTTGACACGCGAAAGGCGAATCTGCATCACTCTGTGACACACTGGCAAATTGATCAACAAATAACTCTGCAACAGTCAAAGAATCAGCCACAGTTCCACCTGCTGCAGATAAAACAGGAGGGGAGCGAAAAGTAAGTTTTCCTGAAATTTTCCCTACACAGATCCACACTTGAGTGAGGGAAGTCCTCAAATTCATGGAGGAAACATAACCCTTCCAGGATGAATGCCTGGCCTCCTTTAAAACCCTCTGATAGGCCATCAAATACTGAGGATTCCCACCTTGATGACGAAGTTGAGAGAAGGCAAGTCCTTTGGCTCTCACTGTGGAACCGCACTCAGAGTTCACCAAGGAACTGGACGTTTAGGAAACTGACCCTCGTTCTTGGAATAGTTAATAGGGCTGCAGTGTGCAACACAGAAGTGAAATGAGACACTGCCTCAGTATGACAGCCAAACTCGCTGACAGATGTGGCAATGGAACTTAACTCCTTGAAAAGTGGTCAGTCAGCCTTATCCAGAAGCCAGCGAGGAAGACGAGGCTGAGGTCCACCTGCACCAGCAGTTAAGAGTAACAGAAAATGGTCACTGCCATACAGGTCTGGCAACACATTCCAAGTAAAATCTGAAACGGCATCAGCTGAGCATAAGGACAAATCATTGGCAATAAAAGTTCTTGTCTGGCTATGGAAATCTGGCAACACATTCCAAGTAAAATCTGAAACGGCATCAGCTGAGCATAAGGACAAATCATTGGCAATAAAAGTTCTTGTCTGGCTATGGAAATAAGTCATTTTTTTGGAGTTTAAAATGTCCAGCTCTTCATCTTCCACTAAAGAGGCCAGCATAACACCCTGAGAGTTGGATCCACTGTTACCCCATAGTGGATGGCGACCATTCTTATCTACTAGTAACAGAAAGGGGGAAGGAAGGCCATGAAAAAGGAATTCCAGATCCGCTCTTTCAACAGAAATTCAAGGAGGAAGATAAATCCTGCAAACTGTATACTGCCAGAGTAAAAACATCCATACAGCAACAGCCTCCAGGGGAGTGACGATGACCAGGTGACTGTATGGAATATCCTGGCGAAGGAAAATAACAGCACGTCCACGACGACCTTGGCCTGGCACAAGGCCAGAATAAAAGTCATGGTAGCCATAAGGACCTCAAAGAACAGATCACCTACCATGATCTCCTGGATGCACATGCACAGAGGAGTAAATTGTGAAACAAGATGACACAGTTTCTCATAGCCAGCCCTAAACCTCTACAATTCCACTGGATAACAGAACCCATATTGGAGGGGTGATGATTAAGTGAGGGACTGTACACCTCCTGACAAGTGTGTGGATTTGGATTGATGCTTAGAAAGGCCATTGTGAAGAGACTGTCCAGCACCAGAAGCCTGCACCCTACGTCGAGCATCCGTGGTCAAACGTGAGGATGAGGAAGAGGAAAGTATTACAACACTCTTCCTCTGAGGTCGAATGACACTTGTCTTGGAAAGTGGCTTGAAGGCCGCCCTGGATGATGTTAGATGGCCAGTGCCAACATCAGAAGCCACAGAAGTGGAAGGAGAGTCCACAGGATTAGAGCCCTGTGAGGATGATATTGAATGTGTCAGAAATGAAGCGCCAATGGTATGTCCAACACCATCTCCATGTGTGGACCTGACCACAGGTGAGCCATCAGCTGCAGCTTCCACCTTGCTAGACCCCTCAGCCTCTCTGGCAGAGGTGACAGGGGAGATCAACACAAGGTTTGACAATGGTGACCAAATTATCAGGTGCAGCTTCCACCTGGCTAGGCCCCTCAGCCTCCAGGGGAGGGGGAACAGAAGAGATGTTGATGCAAGATTCGACAACAGAGACCTTAGGTGGCCGGTCTTCTGGCTCAGACTCTGAAGAACCACGGTGACGTTTGCCTGATACAGATGGAACCTCGGGTATAATGGACAAAATCAGCTGCAGTCAATTCTGAAGTAAAAATAGAGAAATTTAGAAAAAGAATTCCTTCACTTTCAAAATCTGGGAAATGCACCCTAGACCTGACACCAATGTCTCGCTCTGAACCAACTGCACATACAAGGACGGTTCCCCTGTGAACAGATGAATTTTCCAAACTAGCTGATAGAGAGTTGAAGAGGCATCAGACTTCTTAACCTCAGAATCCTTGCACACCTGCACCTCTGGAGGGCAACATAGAACGATTTTGGGGAGCAGGACGGGGCATACTCACTCTGTAGAAAAACCTAAATCTCCTATAACCTGCCTGACCCCGAACACCAAGGAATGTTGGGTGCGAGGATGAGAAGCAGTAAGTGTGTGACTTTGAACCAACCTTATATACAGGGAGGGGTGCCTCTGTGAATGGACGAATGTTCCAATAATAGCTGGTGGCTGATGAAGAACCAGAGAAGAGAGAGAAGATTTAGTAATCTCAAAATCCATTCACACCTGCACCTCTTGGATCTACCATGGTGCAATTCACGGTAGCCGAACGGGGCAAACAGGCTATGCAGACCTAAATCCCCTATAATCTGGCTGACCCCGTACCCAAAGGAATGTGAATTACGAGGATGAGAAACATGTTACTGAAAAAATTACTGCCGTGATACACAAACAACAGTATATGAGTGTGGCATATGTCTCACACGGTTCCTGCAACAAATGATTAGCAACTTGTATTGTCAAAAAAGGAAGGAACACCATCCTCCACATGCTGGGAATCTGGTAGGATCAGAAACCATCATTAACAAGACGTAAAACTGCATGATGAACTTGATTAAGAGGACTAGGCCACGATACAATAGAGGAGGAGTACACCTCACAACAATAGACAAACTTAGATTCCACTAAGACTTGATACTGGTGTTGGAGTGTTCTCTTACCAGCACCTGATGAAGTGTGAGGTATTGAGATAGTATCTTGAACAAATTAATTGCTTGCATACAAGAAACTCATAGATGTTTCAAACGTAAAACTCAAGTAACTTGAAAGTCTAACTTTAAGCCACGAAACTTAGTCTTCTCCATGTACTGTGGCAGGCACCAGCCCTTTTGCTCTATAACATTTGACAATTACACTCGTACTTGAAGAAAAACGGAAATCTCTCCAGTCTGCCCAGCTGGCGACACTTTCCAGCACCAGGTGCATCCACCTGCCAACAGCACACATCTGGGAGCCAGCAAACTACATCATTAGATCATCCACATAAAGGGAAGAAGACACCCTCTTTGGCTGGGAATCAAGTTTGCCAGTGATGTCAACAGCAAGTAAGAAACACTTAGCACACTTCTCTGTGAAACATCTTCTCCCCGACCCTGGAAGACAGAGTGAGGAGAGCACACGGTCTTGAAACCTCCGGTTCAATAAGAAGTCACTAACAAACATTGGCAAGTGGCCGTGCAGTCCCAAACTGTGAAGTTGATTCAGAATGCCACGGTGCCATGCCGTATGATATGCCTTTTCAAGGTCAACTCATAAAGCTACAAAATGTTGTCCAGATGCAAAAGCCTCACAGACTGCTGACTCAAGTCTGATGAGGTAGTCCAGCGTACAAATCAGCCTATGAAACCCACTTTGTGAGGGAGAGAAAAATACTGTTTTTGTACATACTGAACTGGCCTACCGCTGATCATCGTCTCAAACAGTTTGTTTACACAAGATGTCAAACAAATGTGACGACAGTTAGGCAATTTAGAATATTTTTAGTGACTTAGGAAATGGATGAACAATATTCACCCACTCAGTGGATACTTTATCTTTATCCCTAATCCTATTAACCCTTTAACCGCGGGTGTCATTCCAGAATGACGTTGCAAAAACTGGACCAAACCGCGGGTGTCATTCTCGAATGTTTGTGAATATTTTGAATACCCCGCGTTTTTTCAGTGCGCCAATTGTTTCAAGGGAGAGTAGCTATTAAGTTCTTTCACTCCAGCCGACCCCCACCTCCCTCTTCCCCCCCCTGGGGCCCCATCTCCCACCCCCTGGGCCCCCCACCCCACCCCTGACCAAGCGCGCATCAGTATCTGTCCAGCTGTGTGAGTGACAACACATGTTGATGTGGCAGTGAAGTGCAGGCAATTACAGTGCCTTTTACCTGTCTCAGTGAACACAGAGTGGGTGTTTATCGTATGTGCAGTGTTCATATATGTTTATAGTATTATTATCAGAATGTGATTGGCATTTGGTAATGGTGTGTGAGCGAAAAATAGTGATTACAACACCGCTGATGTGGCAGTGAAGTGCAGGCAATTACAGTGCCTTTTACCTGCCTCAGTGAACACAGAGTGGGTGTTTATCGTATGTGCAGTGTTCATATATGTTTATAGTATTATTATCAGAATGAGGTTGGCATTTGGTAATGGTGTGTGAGCGAAAAATAGTGATTACAACACCGCTGATGTGGCAGTGAAGTGCAGGTAATTACAGTGCCTTTTACCTGCCTCAGTGAACACAGAGTGGGTGTTTATCGTATGTGCAGTGTTCATATATGTTTATAGTATTATTATCAGAATGAGGTTGGCATTTGGTAATGGTGTATGAGCGAAGGTAATGATGTGTGAGCGAAAAATAGTGATTTTACACCCCTCACTTCTAACGGCACTGCCCGTCCTGTGAAAGTCAACAAAGTCATGAAACCTACATCAATGGAAAGCTGAAGGTTAGTACTTTCTAATGGTACCTTATTTTTTTCTCTAGCTTTATTGTGTGCAGAGTTATTAAGGTTTAAAGGTTTGTTTACATTTGGCTGAAACCCCCGCGGGAGAGGACAGTCAGACCAAAACAATACCCGCGGTTAAAGGGTTAAGAATTTTTAATAAAAGCGGCAGATGACCTTACAGTAAATGACAAATCATGGCATAAGGAATGTCATTAAGTCCAGGAGCAGTGTCACTACACTGCTGGAGAGCAGCCTGCAGTTTACAGACGACATAGAAAGCATAAGGTTCCTAATTAGTATATGGAAATGAAATACCTAACCTTTCCTGGAGAGGCCGGAAAAAGCTAAATGTCTTGGAGAGATCTGAATAAAAAACATTGTAAAAATGCTCCATCCGGGTTGAAGCCACTGCAAAGGAGCTGGATACAGAAGATCCCTGAATTTTCAGTACCTGGGGAGGGGAAAGTGAATACTTACCCATTATTTTCATCAATTTACAGACCAGTTATAACAGAGTGAATGAAGTGACAAACGAGGCATGCGTTCTCCACGAGGTGTAACACGAGTTTTACAGAACCCACTGATAACAGACACGAGCTTCCATAAACTGAATTAAAAAGAAGGCATATTTCTTCAACTTAAATTTTCTACAAGCTAAACACACTCCTCATCCCATCAAGCGACAGTTCACATGCAAAAGTTTCAAGACGTCCACGGAATAAAAGAAAAGCCAGCCTGAAAAATAGTAGGTGTCAAATATTGTTCTGCATCATCGATACTGAAAATCAGTTAATCGTAAACAATCACCAGGGAGGGAGATGCCTCACAGGCACTGTACTTTAACCACAGTAGGGTAATGATCAATACCATTCAAACCAGGCAAAATCTCACATGAAAAGTTCAACGAAGAATGAGGGGAGAACAATGTAAGATCAATAACAGATAGAGTATCAGTTTGTACATGAAATGTGTCAGGTCTCCCGTGCTCAGAACAACCTGGTCCAAATCCTAAGCCAAAGATGCCAGGAGACCACCACATTTCACCCAACAAAGCATGACACCCATTTATGTCACCTAGAACATATGAACCAGGATGCTGATGAGTAAAGTTGTCAAGGCATAGAGGGGCGGGGGTGGAGGGGAGGTAAATAAAGGTAACAGAATATGTAACTCCTCCCCAGGTGTTCCCGCTGCAGGGTGTCACCTTGACGTGGTGGCGGGGCTTGAAGCATGGTTGGCAGTGCCACCTACTTTGGAGGCGTGCCTACCTTTGTAGGGTTTGGCATTAGTCGGCCACGTGGACCAAGCACTCCCTACATCATTGGTGGAGGAGGCTTGCTGGTGATGTTAGTCCCTGCCCATTTGCCTCCTAAGGCGGGACTATTACCTCCCCACGTGTTTGCCGAGCATGGCGTTCCATAATGCTGGGAGACGGGAGTCTTGGAAGTTGAGCACCCTGCAGCTAGCAATACACCTCTTTGGTCCCTTATTCTGGCTAGGGGGGCAGCCTGGTTGGGCCTGACCAGGTCAATCGGCTGGTCATGCGTTGGCTAGGGTCAAGTGAGCACTGGGGGGCCTGGTGGCTCCTATCGTCCTGGAGCCGCCCTTGCCCAGGTCCCCCGGTGGTTACCCGCATATACTCTCCCGCTACCTCTGGGGTTGCCAGTGGTGTTGTCCCTGGCATACTACCTCCCCTTGTTGGGCTCCATGGTGGGTGGAGGGGTGGGGAAATGAAGTTTGCTGTTTAGTATATGGAGCCAGGAAATAAAACTGTTGTTGACGACACGGCCTCAGTCCTTGGACATTCTTCGAAGACCACCCTTATCGCCACTCTGGAACCTTTCCAGGCCCCAGGTGGCTTTCCTCCTCTGCCCCAGCATTCAACTGGAACTAGGAGCAGGCCACATCGGGTTGGTTCGGATCTAGGGTTAAGCTTAGAAGAAAAGAAGCCTGAGAACTATGCTAAATATCTAGTGCTGAAGTCTTCCACATGTGGATCAGTGCTAGATATTGACATTTTTGAAATGCACCGTGCCATCATCTCAGCATGTGGAAAAGAACCCACAATATCATCTCAGAGCAATGGAAGTATCCTCATAGAAGTGTCTTCATCCAAAGAGAGCTCGCAATTGATGCGTTTGACCTCAGTTTCTGGTTCCGAAGTTTCCTGCGTTCCACACAAGACAGTCAACCTGTGCAAAGGAGTAATTTTTCTCGTGATATCCTCCGTTACTCAGAAGCACGGTTGTTAGAGGAAATGCATTCTTATGGGGTAGTAAATGTTGAGCGCCTCCAAAAGAAAGTAGACGGTATCCTAACCCCAACACCGACCTTTTTCCTGACATTTAACAGGTTAATGCTGCCCTCAGCTATGAAACTTGCTTGGCTGTCACTTCCTGTTAAGCCATATGTGCCAACCCCAAAGCAATGTTTTCACTGTCAGGGCTACGGCCATGTAAGTAAATTTTGCCGCCATTCACAAACTGGCCTTCCTGGTGTCTGTGTCTCATTTAGCGGACCAAGCCATACCAGTGATTGTACATGTCCGCTTAAATGCTATCATTGTGGAGGTCCTCTTGCCATGTCTTCTAACAGCTGTCCAAGACTTTTGTCCATAAGTACACGAGAGAGGGTTTCGTTTCCTGAAGCAAAGAGGATAGCCCAGACACTCTTTTTTCAGCTGGGAGTTACTTATGCTTCTGTTCTTTCTAAAACACCAGTGCGTCACCCTGTATCTCAGAGGCAGCTTCGACCCATTCCAGTACCCACTCCTTCAGCTCGTGATACGCGGAATGCTGTCCCCATAGTTAGTACTGCTGGTAAGAATGATGTTTGCCAAGCAGCTACTCTGACTGTTTCTGCCCCCACTTCGGTGGCTGACAACTTGCACACTTCTGTGGTGGTGGCAGACGACCATATTGACCGGATCTTTTCTCCCGATGAAGCCAGTATGCCTGAGACTCCATCTGTACCTGGTAAACATCCCCGTTGTTCATCAGAGTCCTCTGAACATGAAGACCAGCCACCCAAGGTCTCTGTTGTTGACCCTTCTGTTGACACCTCTCATGTTCCCTCTGTCCAGCAGGCTGAGGGATCTAACAAGGAGACACCTGAAGCTGATGCTTCAGCTTTGGTCCAGTCCCGACCTGGGGATGTTGGACCGCTCTTTGGTGCTTCAGATCTGAAGCATAGGATGGCCTCTTCAAATGACTCTAGATCTGTGGGCTCTATTTCCACTTCTGAGGATTCTGGTGGGGGCACTGGCCGTCCTACACCTCCAAAGACAGCCCCCAAGCCACCTTCCAAACAAACTGGTATGCCCACTCCAAGAAGGAGTGTTGTAAAACTTACGTCCACATCCTCACGTTTGTCTTCAGATGTTAGACAGAGGGTGCGGGTTTCTGGTGCTGGGCAGGCTCCTGTCAAGGGCCTTCATAAGCATCAATCAAAACCCGCTCGCTTGTCAGGTGTACAGTCCCGCACTTAATCATCATTCCTCCATTGTGGGTTCCATCATCCAGTGGAACTGTTGGGGTTTATGTGCCAACTATGAGGAATTGTGTCATCTGGTTTCTCAATTTACTCCTCTGTGCATGTGTATCCAGGAGACCATGGTGGGTGATACTGTTCCTTCCGGTCCTTCTGGCTACCATGCCTTTTATTCTAATCCTGTGCCGGGCCAAGGTCATCATGGAGGTGGTGCTATCTTCCTTCGCAAGGATATTCCATACAATCATCTGGACATCTCCACTCCCCTGCAGGCTGTTGCTGTCCGGATGTTTTTACGTTGGCAGTATACAGTTTACAGTCTTTATCATCCTCCTAATGCTACTGTTGGAAGGGCGGATCTGGAACGCCTTATTCATGGCCTTCATTCTCCCTTTCTGTTACTAGGAGATATGAATGGTCACCATCCGCTATGGGGAAACAGTGAGGCCAACCTTCGGGGTGTAATGCTGGCCTCTTTAGTGAAAGTTGAGGAGTTAGGCATTCTCATTGCCAATAAAATGACTTATTTCCATAGTCAGACTGGAACTTTTACTGCCACTGATTTGTCTTTATGCTCAGCTGATGCTATTTTAGAATTTACCTGGGATGTGTTGCCAGACCTGTATGGCAGCGACCATTTTCCATTACTTTTAATTGCTAGTGCTGGTGGATCTCAGCCACATCTTCCTTGCTGGTTTCTGGATAAGGCTAACTGGCCAAGTTTCAGGGAATTAAGTTCCATTTCCCTTTCTGTCAACGAGTTTGGCTGTCTTACTGAGGCTCTGTCATATTTCAATACCGTGTTGCACTCAGCAGCCATGTTATCTACTCCAAAAACGAAGGGTCAGTTTCCTAAACGTCCGGTTCCTTGGTGGAACTCTGAGTGCAGTTCTGCAGTGAGAGCCAAATGAGTTGCCTTCTCTCGACTTCGTTGTCGCTGTGGGAATCCTCAGTATTTGGTGGCGTTTCAGAGGGCATGGGCTCATATGAGGTGGGTTTTAAAGGAGGCCAGGTGTTCATCCTAGAAGGGTTATGTTTCCTCCATCAATTCAAGGACTTCCATCACCCAGGTGTGGAACCGGGTAAGGAAAATTTCAGGAAAATTTACTGTTCCCTCCCCTCCTGTTTTATCTGCAGCAGGCGGAACTGGCTGTTCCACTTGCTGTTGCACAGATGCTTGCTGATCATTTTGCCAGTATGTCAAAGAAGGTTGCAGATACGCCTTCGGCTTGCCGCCATCGGCGCTTAGAGTCTCGTGGTCTCAGTTTTGCCTCGGAGAGTCTTACAATGTTCCATTTTCAGTTTTTGAACTCCAGGCAGCTCTGTTGCAGTGCCTCTCCTGGTTATGATGATAATCCTTATGCCTTTTTATGCCACCTGTCTGATGAGTCCCTGTTGTTTTTGCTTTCACTATTTATAAAGATCTGGTGTTCTGGGGAGTGTCCAGCTTGTTGGGGTGCTGCTGTAGTTATCCCAATCCCCAAACCAGGTAAGGACCACCTACAGGCAACGAATTATCGGCCTATTTCTTTGACGTCTTGTATATGTACAGTTTTGGAAAAGATGGTCAATGTTAGGCTTGTGTGGTTTTTAGAGGAAGGTGAATCTTATCCCCTGCCCAGTATGGTTTTCGAAAATGCGATCTACCTCCTATGCACTGCTGTCCTTGAAATCTTCTGTCTGTGAGGCTTTCTCCACTAACAAACACCAGGTCACGGTCTTCTTCGATCTGGAGAAGGCATATTACACTGCCTGGTGTCATGGTATTTTACTCTCTCTTCATGAGTTTGGTCTTCATGGACGCTGGCCTATTAATGTTCAACAGTTTTTATTTAACCGAATGTTAAGGGTGCGAGTGGGAGGAGTGCTTTCTACTGCCCGAGCACTAGAAGATGGAGTACCACAGGGGAGTATCCTTTGTGTTACTCTGTTTGCCGTAACCATGAACAGTGTCATTAGTGTACTTCGTGACGGTGTACGAGGATCACTATATGTCGATGACCTCTCGATTTCCCTCACCACGTCTAGAATGTCTCTAATAGAGAGGAAATTGCAGCTGGCTATCAATCGAATTTCTGATTGGGCAGAAACTCGCGTTTTCCATTTTTCTTCAACAAAGACAGTATCTTTGCATTTTTGTCATCTTCGAGGGGTTCACCCAGACCCTGACTTGTATCTCTATGGTAGGAGACAATCCTGTGTGGACGAGACACGGTTTCTGGGTCTTCTGTTTGATAGACGACTAACCTGGGTCCCTCAAATTCATTCTGTTAAGGCAGCTTGTCTTAAAGCTCTGAGTCTTTTGAGGGTTTTAGCTCATGCTTGTTGGGGTGCTGACCGTCAGACTCTCCTCCTCTTGCATAGGTCTCTTATGCTTCCTAAACTTGAATATGAGTGTGAGGTCTACTCCTCTACAGCAGATGCCCGTCTCCAGTTGTTAAATTCTGTGCATCATGCTGGTGTACGTCTGGCAACCGGGGCATTCAGATCATCCCCGATTCCAAGCTTATTGGTGGATGCTGGTGTACTCCCCATGGATCTGCGACGCCAGTTGCTTATGATGAGGTGTTGGTATCATCTTCACCGCATTCCAGACTCAGTTTCTTGTGCCATCGTCTCCCAGGATTCCCAATCTTCTGTTTTTGACACCCATTCTAATTTCCCAAAGCCAATTGGTTACAGGGTCCGATCTATTATGTTAGCCCTCTCTGTTCCGAGACTGACAATTTGTCCACATCGGATCCCCAGGGTGGGTTCTTGGCCGCACCCTCACATGACATTCTGTAGGTCCAATGTTGAAAAAAAGGGCTCACTTCCCTCTCAGGTGTCCCTCTCCCTCTTTTTAGAACATGCCTCCGTTCATGAGGGTTCTGTCCCCGTCAATAGTGACGGGTCTAAGACTGATACTGGAGTAGGATTTGGTGTTGTATTCCCTTCCTTTAGTAGAGGCGGTAGCCTTCCTGGCATTACTTCAGTGTATACGGCTGAACTGACTGCAATTTTATATGCTGTTATAATTATTTTTACTCTACCCCAATCTTTTTTTGTGATTTTTAGTGACTCGCGTAGTGCTTTGTCTACACTGGAGTCTTTTAATACATCCCATCCATTGTTTTTATCAATTTTAGAGTGGCTTTTTCTTCTTGGCCGTCGTGGCTGCTGTGTAGACTTCTGTTGGGTACCCGCACATGTTGGTGTGGTGGGCAATGAAAGGGCAGATACTTTAGCTAAAGCTGCGTCTTATCGAGAACCCCCAACCTACTACCCACTTCCTGCTTCTGATGTAACACCTTACTTGCGGTACGCAATTCGTACATGTTGGCAGAGACTGTGGGATCCTGTTTCTCACAATAAACTCCAAGATATCTTTCAGAGAGTGGTTGTGCCAAGGGTTCTTCCCTCTCTGTCTTGGCGACTGGAGGTGGCCCTTGCTAGGCTTCGCATAGGGCATTCGCAGCTTACACATGGGTTCCTGATGAATGGTGAATCTCAACCGTACTGTGATGACTGCCTTGTTCCCCTTACTGTCCATCACTTGGTGGTCGAGTGTCCGAGCCTGGGGGACCTGTATCAGAAATTCCTCCATAGGCATAAGGGGGTAGATGGTCCCTACTCTTTGTCCTCGATGCTTGGTGAAGCCTCTTGTGATTTTAGTGATGTTTTTAGTTTTCTTTAGGAGGCGGGCCTCCTTCCACTTTTATAAGTAACTGATATTTGATAAACTATTCTTATATCATTTTCAGTGTTTTATTCCTACTAACAGATATTAACTTTAATTTGAATATGCACTTTTTCTTTTGCTGTGTGTTTTACCTTGTCATCCGGTGGCATATGACCCTGGCAGTTGCGCCGCCAGATTTTAATTATTTGAAATCAATCAATCAATCAATACTCCCCAGGTGTAAGTGAACAGTCACAGGCTGAAAGGGAGACTTGGCAGGAAAAGTACAAAATGGAATATCAGTACAGCACAGACAAGCACATCTATCTCGAGAACCAGAGCCCATAAGAGCTGGTGAGTGGAAAGCTGTATATCCTTTTGGAGCGGAAAGAGTCGTGTCTCTGACCATGGTCTCCTGAAGGCAAACAAAGAAGGTGAAACTCAGACGGGAATAGCTGAAGTTCCTCCCAATTTGTTCTAGCACCTCAACAGTTCCACTGCAGGGCAACTGTTACTGGACGAGGCATGGATGGTTATCTTTACACAAATGATACGAGAATTTTACTGCAGCTTCTAATGAATATCATGAAAGGTGGGATACTACACTTAACTCTCCAAAACCTGAGTTGCTGCACGTGGGATTTTATGGGGAAGGTTCTTAGTGTACCAACATTCGTCCATCAGGTCATGGTCCCAAAGATATAAGCCTGGGGTTCCTATTTCTGTTTTGAAAATGCACCAAACTGTCACCCCAGGGAGACAATGGTTTCTGCTGGGTTACTAAGAAGAGAAATCTCGTTGTGATGTCTGTTCAGAGTCTTAGTAAATTGAAAAAAACGAAATCATTCAAGGGCCGAATGCTAATCACAGGCAAAATATCTTGGCTAAGGTACAGGCTTCCGACAAACCAAATTTTAAGAAATATTCTCTACCCATTGATGTGATATACGTCTAAATGCAGTTTGATGTCTGGCGGCTGGTACTCTGTCGCATTTTGATCAAACCCTTGTAAAAAATGAATCACTTCTCCCCATCCACATCGCTGCTACCTGTATTTCCTTATGATTTGGTGAAAATTCTTTTTTCAGATTTTCGAGATATTTCGGAAACACACACACACACACACACACACACACACACACACACACACACACACACACACACACACACACAAACTAAATCGCCTTAGCTTGCTAGAAGGGAACGATGAAAATCATTACTCGTCTGTAGCATCCCAGTTCAGTTTATAGGTCTGATACCAGTGTGTACTATAAACAAATATGAATATCAACTTGCAATACCAGAAAAATGTTGAATACCCAGCATGTAAAGAAAAAAAAAACATATTGTGACGGATATATAACTGATTATTTTTTTTTTATGTCTCCGACTCTGGGCAAAGGCTTCAGGGCCTATCCCCAAGTCCCATTAGTCCTTCATGGGGCCCAGTAGTCTCCTCTCCACATGTCACCACCTCGGCGCTAACACCCACCGTCCATATTGATTACATGCTAGGGCTGTCTCATACAGGACTGATGTACTGGTGTTTGCGGGGGTATTTTTACCACATGTCGGCGTGTCGTCTGATAGATCAGTAAAGTATACTTTAGTGAAATTCAAATCTACAAACTGTTCCCTGCCCCAGCCGGGATTCGAACCTGGGTCCATAGGACTGCAAACCACCTCTCTACCAATTCAAACACTGCCTCAATTTATTTTGTTATTTTCCTCTCTACACTACCTACTGATTTAGTTACATTAGTTATATAGCCTCGTTACTCCATCTTTCCCCTCACTAATTAGTGAGGGGAAAATATTTCCCACACTCTCTGTCAGTCTCACTTCTTCATTCCACCATGCTGTTCCTTGCACCCCATTATGACTTCCCTTCACTCGACAAACCACGTCACATACTGCACAGATTTCTTTTGTGAATATTTTGCACACACCTTCCACATCCCCCATATGCTACAAATCGTATTTACCCAATCGCTACTTCTCTCTTATATTCTGGCTATTTTATTTTTTTTTCATCCTCTTGCAACCTTTCATCCTCGTTGTCAGGACTACTTACTCCTGTCCTTTCCTGCTTCTATTCCTCCATTGCACTTGAACCCTGACTTTCACTACCATAAGTGGTGGCCCGAAAGTCCACTCCCCAACATGCATAATGTGAATATTGGGAGCATATTATGCTCTTGCATCCTTTACCTAAATTCTCATTCTCTCATCCACACACACACAAGCAATCGTTGCCTTCCATTCATTCAATTTACTACGCACCTTTCTCATCACTTGCCACGTATACCTGTGGATCATTTTATGCCTAAAGAGGGTATTGCCTATCACCAACCCCCTCCCCACACAATGTCCACTAGAGGACTGCTAATCTCCACTTCTGCAGGCATACCCCACTAACCAACTACTACATCTGCCTTCACATTCCCTACTTTTCCATTCATATCTCCAATCAAAAACGCTGTATTTCCTCTCAAGCTTTTCCATGCATGCTTCCACATTTGCCCAGAACTCTTTCACTCTGATCACACAATATTGCATTGGCATATATATGCACACAGTCGTCCATGTTTGTAATCCAACTTTCAGTCTTACACACACAATCCTTGAACCAACTGATCCATACTCTTGTATTTTCTCTTTTCCATCTCTCGCACACAACAATACATACATCCTATTTAGCCCTTTCAGCCTCCCCTACTCCGGCACATATACACCATCTATAGTCCCACTCTCTCATACTCTCGCCTCATCATTTAGTGTTGGTTAATCCACATATGTCCACATTTGCACCCTCAAGCACCTTGATAATCTACCGTTCTTTCTCCTCATTATTCATACACCTTACATTCCCTGTTGCAATTCGTATCATATCATTTGTTTGGACCTTGGTCATCACCTGTTTGTCCATTTTAGTCCGAGGCATCATGTTTGTATTTTCAATTCGTTGTTTTCCAGGGAGAGGCACTAACCCTCTGCCAACTCACGTGCTGACACATAGGGAACACGTGTTGATTGGTTATAAGATAAACACTCAGTATATTAATGATTTCCTGGTTTACAGAAAATCATTTGGCTTGCCAGTCACTGAAAAGATACCCTGAAATGGAGAACGACTAACCTGAGTGGGTGGATGACGGGCATCCCCACCGACCATTTTTTTTTTTTAATTACAGAAATTGACTTTATTATCAACTTGAAAAAAAATATCTGGCACACCTAGCAATGCAGTTTTTAGCTTCCTATACCCATTGTGCGCTTTACAGTGACGCACAATAAATTTTACAAAATGACCATATACACACCGGTGAAAACAATTCAGAGGAGCAGAGACACATCACACTAAGAAATATCGATATTTTAACTCCCCCTCAAAAAAAAAAAAAAAAAAAAAATGATGCTGAACTGGTACAAAATGACTAGACATGTGTGATGAACAAGATCAGTACGTAATATGGCAGGTTTGATTTTGAATTTTTTCACATTTGTAATGTTTATTGTGTTATCAAAGTTATTTCTGTTTTCTGAGTAGTTTAGTTTCTGTCCAAAGTGAGGCGAGAGATGGTATTTTTAGACTCGAACCAGATAAGGGTCCTCCTTTGTGTGTACAGGCTGAACCAAAGCAGCTGACATCCAACATGGCCTGCAATTAGCACCTCACATGAGGCTATTAGCGTGAAGGGAGGGAAAGTTTTTAGATCCATATATTCACCATGAGAACATCTCATGTGTTGCTGAAATGCTTGTGCAAAACAAGAAATATGCATATGGACAAATTCAGTACATAATGTGTGTACTTTTAAATAAAAAATGATAATTATGAATGTTTCCCCCCTTTCTTATGTTTAGAATGATGATTAATTTTTGGAGTTTTTTTTCTTTTACTCTGGGTGGTATAATATGAGTGGAAGTAAAGAAGGATGTTATTTTTAAACTGTTTCACGGTAATCGGTGCTGCTGTGTGTGCACAGGTTGAACTATCTCGGCGAAGATTTTATATGACCCAAGATTAGCTCCACACACGACGGCATTAGTGTGACGCGAAGGAAAGGTTTTACATCAATATTTTAGGCACGAGAGCACCTAAACAGATGCTTGTACAAAAGAAATATGTAAAATGAACAAATTCAGTACATAATGATGTACTTCTCAATAAGAGTATAATTATGATTGTTTCCCTCATTATTATGTTTATAATGCTTATTACTGTTTGGATTTTTTTTTTTACTTTGGGTGATATAATACGTAAGGAAAGAGAGGAGAACGAAAGAGAGAGGACAGATAATAGGTGCAGCTGAGTACACACAACCCTTACTGTGAAAAAAACGATAAGGCCAGAGATAAGCACGGTGGGCAAGGGAAGGAGAAGGAAGGGATGATGAGTTTGTGAGTTGTACTTGTTAAGTACAGTAAACATGGATTATATTTTTCCTGCAAGTTAAAGAAAAACAACTTACTTTTTATGCTTGTAGGGTTCTGAGATGTGACTTGTAGAGTAGGCAGGGAGAGTAAATGCCAGGGATGCTTCTCTCTCCCCTCCTTTCCCAGATCAAAAGCAAACTTTGAAAACCAGTCACTGTCATGGCCAAGTTACGGAAACAGTCTCATATGTGAAAGAAGACTACCATGATTCCAGAGTTGCACTATTACTACTACTCACATAGTTGGAAATGACCCATCATTCATTTGTACACTGGGGCTAGGAAAATGTAAATTGGAGAATATAATTTATTCACAAAAGTATAACTTAATCCTAACTTAATCCTAAGCATAAGAAAGTAAACTACAAGTGAAGTAACCTTAGGAACACTGCTTCACATTACTGGTGACATAACCTACTGAGAACAGACCATCAAGAGGGTGGTGACTGAGAGTCAGGTAGCATGTCCGCAGGTGTTTCTATGCTAACACTTGCTGTAGACCAAGAGGGCAGTGAGGGCAGAGTTTAGAGCTTCCTCAGTATGCAGGAGTTTCCATCCTCACCCTTCATAGGCTCACAAGTGTCACAGGGGGGAGGAAAGTCGCGAGTCGAGGGCACACTTCACGTGAATAGCTGCTATATCTTTTCCATACCAGTGCTGCTGATCAACTGCCCAAACCCCAGCTCACAGTCACCACCTCACTTCCCTTGATTCGTACAATGGAGAAATTGAAGTAGTATCATAATTCATAACAACTAATCACACTCCGAAAATTATAAAATACAAAATAAGTATACATAAACATACTACATTTGAAAGATCCACAATAACGTATAATTTACTTCCGTGCTCCGAACAGCCTCATTACCAGTGAACTAAAACTAACCAAAGTTTTAATGAAACAAACCAGAGAAACTAAATTATACCCTTTTAGAACAAAGATCCAATATTGAACCCTTGTCATGAATCATTCTGACATTACCCCCTGAACAAAAGAACTTGTACCCAAGTTCTAACAACTAATAATTACGTTCTAGAAAATTATATCACACATCATGGCCAGCTAAATTCCAGTTAATTTTAACATTATACTTCTCCAGAATTACATCTTCATCAATACCAAGTACATGCCAGCCCAAACAACCTGAGCCAACATCTGTCACAGAATCTGAACGAATTCCCAAACTTGAACAGCATGTGTTATATCCTTCATCCAAACGACTAAGATAATCTGCCCCTACATTCTCAGCTCCTTTAATGTACTCTGCACTGTACTCAAATTGCTGCATGTATAATGCCCACCGCATAATCCTTGCATTGGAATTCTTAGCAGTCTTGAGGTAATGAAGAGGCAGATGATCTGTCTGAACAACAAACCTTCGTCCATACAAAAACTGGCGAAACTTTCTTACACCCTCAATGATTGCTAATAACTCTCTTTCAACAACACTGTAGTTCCTCTCCGCTTGTCCCAGCTTCCTGCTATGGTAGGATATAGGCCACAGTTCATTTCCATGGGACTGCATCAGCACAGCACCAATACCCACACCTGACGCGTCTGTTCTTAAAACAAAGTCTTTGGATAAATCTGGCAAATGGAGAATAGGCTTATTAGTCATTTTGTTCTTTAGAGTATCAAATGCTCTTTGCTCTAAAGCTGTCCAAACTACCTTATTTGGACTGCTCTTCTTTGTTAGATTGGTTAATGGTTCTGCAATTGTAGAGTAGTTTGGTATGAATGCTCTGTAATAGCCTGTTAGTCCCAAGAACGAACGAACTTGTTTTTTAATTCTGGGGGCAGAAGCTTCAACTATTTTCCCAACCTTATCTTTCTGGGGCTGGCATATCCCATTTCCTATTCTATGACCAAGGAAATCCACTTCAGCTTGACCCACTACACATTTGGATGGATTTACTACTAAGCCTGCTTCCTTAAGTCTGAAAAATACCTGATCCAGCAATTTCAAATGCTCATGAAAAGTCGAGGAATGTACCAAAATGTCATCAACAAATATTTCTATGCCAGACAGACCTCCCAACACACTTCTCATTGTCCTGTTAAACACTGCAGGTGAATTGCACAAGCCAAAAGGAAGGACTTTGAACTGATATAAACCCTTGAGAGTACTAAATGCAGTGTACTTCCTACTATCCACATGTAATGGAATCTGCCAGAATCCTTTAGAAAGATCTAGTTTTGAAAAATATCGGGACCCTGATAATTTTGAAAAGATATTGCCCTGGTCAAACATAGGCTCTGCATCAAACTGAGTTACACCATTTAATTTCCTAAAGTCTCCACAGAGTCTCACTCCTTTATCCTTTTTACGTACAACCACTACAGGACTATTATAGGGAGCATTAGATTTTTCAATTATCCCTGCTTCTTCCATTGCATTAAGTTCTTTCTCTACCTCAGCTTGCAAACTATATGGTATAGCATAAGGCTTACTTCGAACAGGGGTTTTGTCAATCAAAACAATTTCATGGGGAGGAACATTTGCTAGCTTTGGTGTACTAGAGAACACCTCTGAGTACATACTCAACAAATCACATATCTTACCTCTCTCTAATGGAGACAAAGTTACTGACAACTCTACATCTTTCCAAGACTTCTCAGTGGTTGGTATAGGTAGCAAAAGATTTTCAACCTCGTCAGAGTACTCAATAACTGTAGCAGCACTTACATCTGATTCGGCTACATCACAATCATCTGGATCGTAGTCTACTTCATATTTCTTCAGCATATTCACATGAAATCTTTTCTTCTTCCCCCTTATATCTATTACATAATTCAAAGCAGAAGGACACTCTACAATCTTATATGGACCTCTCCAGTTCATGAGTAATTTATTATGGTCAGTTGGTAAAAGCAGCAAAACTTGATCACCCACCTTGAAAGTTCTGTCACTAGCCCTACGATTATAGTAGCTCTTATCCAACTCCTGTGCCTTATCTAATTCTTCCCTTGCTAGCTTACATGTGTTTTCCAATCTCTCACTGAGATCTAGAACATAGCTGTAGGTACTAACAGTCTCGGGTGTGCTGACCGATCCATCCCAAATCTCTCTTAGTACATCCAAAGGACCCCTCACTGTTCTTCCATAAACTAACTCAAAAGGGGAGAATCTAGTACTCGACTGGGGTGCTTCTCTATATGCAAAGAGCAATGGTGCTATGTATCTTGGCCAATCCTTAGGTGCCTCATCACACATGCGTTTCAGCATTTTCTTAAGTGTACCGTTAAATCTTTCTACTAAGCCATTACACATGGGATGAAATGGAGTGGTTTTAAGAGATTTTATTGACAATAACCGTTCAACTTCCCTCATCATTGCTGAAGTAAATTGGCTCCCTCTGTCAGTCAAAACCTCCTTTGGAATACCAATTCTAGAATAGATCTCCATCAACGCATCCGCCACTGTAGTACTCTCTATATTAGGCAAGGCAACTGCTTCTGGATACCGAGTAGCAAAGTCTACGAGAGTGAGTATATACCTGTCTCCACTATCTGCCCTAGGTGTAATAGGCCCAACTATGTCTATACCCACCCTAGCAAATGGCTCGTCTATTACTGGCATAGACCTAAGCTTTCCTGGTTTTATGCTACCTTTATCCACGGTTCTCTGACACACATCACATGACCTACACCAGCGGCTGACATCAGCCACCATACCTGGCCAAAAGAAAGTTCCTTGAATCCTGTCCAGAGTCTTTTTTGTACCCCATATGGCCACTCATGATTCCCTCATGACCTAATTTGAACACTTCCTTACGATAGTTCTTTGGCACAATCAACTGTTGTTTTGTCACTCCTCTAACTGTCATCTCTCTGTATAATCTACCCCCTTTAACCCGCGCCGTCCCGAGGACGTACTTCCACGTCCTCACGTTTTGTCACAGCTAATCCCGAGGACGTACTTCAACGGCCTGCAATTGCAAGGTTCATAATTTCCACAATTTTCAATTTTCGCGAGTCATTTTTGGTACGTATACACGGGACACCTTCCTCAACAAGATGCCAGGCAGAGACAATGCCTTACCCAGCATGACCTCCTCCCCCCCCTGCATGCCCTTTTCTCAGCAATTCACCTGTTATCAGTGACCTGGCCAGTATAGCCATGTCATGCCACGGTACGAAATTCAGGGCCAGAGTGATTCCCCAATCAATGACAATGTGGAGGACAAACTTTACATAGCATTAGAGGAAGAAACAGTTAGAAATGATGATCAGGTAATGTGGCAAAAAAGGTCAGGTATTAGTGAGTGAAACAATGCTTATAATGCCTATATTACTGCTTGAAAACCAATATACTCTTGTACTACATATAAATTCGTAACAGTAAATAAATAAATACCGTTTATGAGTGGTGTGAAATAGTTATCCTCCCATAGAACTCGTTTTCTTTGGTGCCAGCCTGATAGAAAACCCAGTAAGGTAAGGAGGCTCTCCTACCTGTAATGAGTATTTTAAACCTCAGGTGAGCGATTTCTCTATGAATTTTCGATGTTTCTCACCAAAAGCGAAAGTTTTAGCAAAAAAAAAAAAGGGTCGAAAAATGGTCGGGATTGGGGGGTACCAGTGGTCAAAAAGTGGTCGGGACGGGGCGGGTTAAGAATAAAGGTTGACACTCTTCCTCTTGCCTGAAACACTTTCTTACTTTGAACATGACTTCTTATAGAGTTCAAAGTTCTATCATCCTCTTGATTTTTCACAAATTCTGATGTAGACACGAAAGTATCAACATTGCTCACCTTCAGGGGTTGTTTAACTTTACCGTCCTTGCGACTTTGTGCTCTAGTAACTGCAGCAACGAGTCCAGCGTCTGATGATCCACCAGCAGTACTCCTCGAAGTTCGTTCCAACTCTGTGGTTACTTCGTCCGTTGCTTCAGTGTCAGATCTTCCACTCGGGACTCTGTTCCTGGTTAGGTTCAGGTCCTCTGCGTTGTCTTGTTCAGCCAAGCTTTGATCACTGGTAGACTGTATACTTGTGAGGGAATATGGATTGTCAGTTACACCACCAACAACTAAATCGTAAACTGGGGTCTTACACACAGCAGCATAAACTTTCCCTATTAACCAAGGTGTAGAAATTTCAACTTCTACCTCTGGCAACACTATCACTGCCCCATTCACCAATTTCAGTGAAACTGTTCTCCCAGTATAGTGTCTCAATGAAACTAGCTTCTCTGCTACAACACAAGTAGTTGACCCACAATCTAGCATTGCTGTAACAGCTTGCCCCTCTACCAAGCCATTGTTCAATATTAAGTTCTTATAACTTTGCCCATTCCCATTAAATCTGGTAGCTGAACCACTAACTGTCCTACTTTTAGCTTTCACAGATGCTTTTCCTGATGCAGCGGCACTGGTCTGTTTTGATTTATTAAAAGTACACTGAGCTTTTCTATGGTCTAGTTTACCACACTCCCAACATCCTTTACTACCAAACTTACTGTCACTCCCTGAGGTCTTTGTCTTGATCTGCGTTGAAGAGCGTTCTGAAGGTTTCTCTTGCCCTTCAGCCACGGGTTTGTTGACCTTCTTGTTAATCTGGGAAGGGTGACCATGGGCATCAATCCAACGATCTGTCTCCTTCCCACAAACCTGCAAACTCTTAACTTCTTTCTCCTTTAAAAACATCATTAGAGCTGGAGGACACTGCCTTAAAAATTGCTCCCTTGCAACGAGATCTGCTAAATCCTCAAAGGTCTGACTGGATCCATCCGCTTCCAACCACTTAACAAGATTCCTTTTGATTCGACAAGCTAGTTGCACTGCAGACTCGCCATCACGAAACTTTGTGTCGCGAAACCGTTTCCTACAACCCTCTGCTGTCACATCGTAGCCTCTCAAAAGTGCTGACTTCAGCTCATCAAAATCTGCAATGATGTCGTCAGTGAACTGGTGATACATCTCGAGAGCTCGACCCGTTAGTAGAGATGCTAAGGCAGCTGGCCACACCGACCTCTCCCATCTTGCAGCTTGAGCTACCCTCTCAAAGCGAGCCAGATAAGAATCTATATCATCTTTGGCCTCATCGAAAATTGGCAGCTTAGGGGGATTAATTACGGTTGCAACTGGTCGAACGTTCTGACCAGCAGCAGCAGCACTAGCAGCAGCAGCAGCCCTCGAAGCTTCAATCTGTGCCTCTAATTCTAAAATCTTTAGCTTCCTCTCTACTGCACGACTCTCCCTCTCTTGAGCCCGCTCCTCTCTCTGCCGATTTTGCTCTATCACTCTCTCTTCTCTTACCCAGGTCATAAGCTTGTCACCCTCTAAGCCCATTTGTTTTCCCTCTTCAATTACCCTCTTTATAGTGTCTGAACTCATGGTGAAAATCTAGATTATAAACTTCCCTGTATACTGCAAACCCGCGTGCACAACGAATTAATGTGTCCCTGTTCGGGCGCCAAATGTCATGGCCAAGTTACGGAAACAGTCTCATATGTGAAAGAAGACTACCATGATTCCAGAGTTGCACTATTACTACTACTCACATAGTTGGAAATGACCCATCATTCATTTGTACACTGGGGCTAGGAAAATGTAAATTGGAGAACATAATTTATTCACAAAAGTATAACTTAATCCTAACTTAATCCTAAGCATAAGAAAGTAAACTACAAGTGAAGTAACCTTAGGAACACTGCTTCACATTACTGGTGACATAACCTACTGAGAACAGACCATCAAGAGGGTGGTGACTGAGAGTCAGGTAGCATGTCCGCAGGTGTTTCTATGCTAACACTTGCTGTAGACCAAGAGGGCAGTGTGGGCAGAGTTTAGAGCTTCCTCAGTATGCAGGAGTTTCCATCCTCACCCTTCATAGGCTCACAAGTGTCACAGGGGGGAGGAAAGTCGCGAGTACTTCACGTGAATAGCTACTATATCTTTTCCATACCAGTGCTGCTGATCAACTGCCCAAACCCCAGCTCACAGTCACTACCTCACTTCCCTTGATTCGTACAATGGAGAAATTGAAGCAGTATCATAATTCATAACAACTAATCACACTCCGAAAATTATAAAATACAAAATAAGTATACATAAACATACTACATTTGAAAGATCCATAATAACGTATAATTTACTTCCGTGCTCCGAACAGCCTCATTACCAGTGAACTAAAACTAACCAAAGTTTTAATGAAACAAACCAGAGAAACTAAATTATACCCTTTTAGAACAAAGATCCAATATTGAACCCTTATAGTCATGAATCATTCTGACAGTCACTGTCTGGGAAACACAGTTTCTTTCTTTTCTTGACACACTTGTTTTCTTTTTCTTACTTACACCAACATTTGAGGGGAGCAAAATATGGACATCTACTCATGACTGATTCACAAGATGTACTGACCACATGAATAGGTAAGACTATAGTAGGTCTGTGTCAACATCTCTTAGATGTTCGTGCACTTCCCAAAATTCTTTGCAGTTTGGCCACCCTGCATCGATGCCACAAGCCACGCTCAGGTAAAGGTCGTTCGACACCAACGGCTAATTAGGGGATGTTATGAAATCTTGCTTCCTATAGACATTTTATTAGCATAAACTAATACATGATGCATTTTGAAAGAATTGATAATGCATCTTTTCTAGTGTCTGCCATGTCCCCATATGAACAGGTTTGCAAACAGTTTTCTCAGTCCGTAGCTGGTGGCCCTTGAAAACCGTGGCATATGCCTCAAGTGTAGCCCAAATGTGTTGTTCTGTGAAATTTACACCTGCATCCCCCCAGTAACAGTGGAGATACATATGAATATATAGTCGGCTCTATAAATCACATCAGTCCTCTAACAGACCTATGCACCAAGAATGATCATTACCAAAAGTCCAAAACATGACAATCTTTACCTTAAAAGATTATTAAGATTTGGGGGATGGTTAGCACTTCCTTGTATACAGGTAATGTGATATACGGTTCATGATTGAACGAATGATATATGATTTAAATGGGAAAATCTATTCCACAGAAGACTCGGTCTAGCAGTTAAACACCAGAGTTTTACAGATTTTTACTGGAGGTAACTTGAAAATATATTAGCGTTCATAATTATAAAAAACACTTATTTATAATTTCACCCAGAAAGTAGCAGTTCTGTAGCATTAAGAAGTATTGGCCCTCATTTTATTGTGCTAAAATATCCTTTTTGATTTAGCAAAAGACTATGCTAATTATCGTATTTTTAAGATTCATATGCACCATACCATTTTCCTTAAAGGGCATAAGATGGATAAATTTAGGAAGATGATTATGTTCCCTAATAATAAAATAAAGAATTAATTACCGATAATGCAGTCTGACTAATCCGAAGTATGCTACATATTGGCAACTAGCAGCAACATTAATTTAGGCCACGGTACAGTAAGTGGAAATAGTCCAAAAAGGCAGATAAAATGTGGTGATGGTAACACAGTATGAGAAGGTGGTACAGTATTCATTGCTGTTGCCTGAACTGTAGCCCAAACAGCCACTCCAGTCTGACTGATAGACAGGAGCAACCAGCCTTGACTGATGCTTTATATTTGATATAGCGAAACTTGTAAAACAAATTGTTAAATCGATACTTAAAATGTTGTATTGTCATTAGTCACTCTGCATGTATGCATATATTGGGTGACTATGCATAAACTCACTAAGTCTATTGCATAAGAAGACAAAAGAGTGAATATAAATGTTATAAGTACCTATTTATTAAGAGATTACTACACAATTTACATTTAGAAAATAGCAGTTACTGTACTTCGAGTTGATGAAGTCTATTCTAGGTCGTTTGATGACTCACAACTGCAACTTTCTGTTTTCAGGCTGGTTTATATGAGCATTGGAAAAAGGAAACACTGGAAGCCAGTGCACGTGAAAGTCGAATGAAACAGAGAGAAGAAATAAAACATCAGGAGCACGATGGAACAGAACACAGCCAAACTAATTTCAGGAGTCTGTCTATTATCCATGTGCAGGGGCCTCTGCTGCTTCTCCTGGTGGGCATCACCCTGGGCAGCGTGGCCTTTGTGGTGGAGAGACTGCTGGTGTCGGAGCCTCACACTTCTCCTACACAGGGAGCTATGAAACTAACAATAGACTGATTAATTTTTCATACTATTCCTAGAGGCACATTTTTACTTTACTGATACAAAACAGGTCTGTAACATAATTCAGTATTTGCCTTATGGCATCATGATTGTTATCTTAGTACTATTAGTAATCATTTGGGGGAAACATGAATAATGTAGAAAGCTGTTCCGGTGTACACTGTGAATTAAAAGGTACTATCAGCATTAGAGTAAAAAAAATTACTAGTCTATAATCCTTACACTCATATGAAGTGTATGCAATGCCAGATTCTGAAAGAAAAAAATCGAAGTAAATCACATGAATTATTTTCTCCATTCAGTAACAGCTCATAAAACAAAAGTTTTAACATTAAATGTTCTCATTACTGTTAGGTAATGAATGTGATTAAAGTGAAAGTGATATTACCCCAAATATTAATGCACTTTTTACCGATTTTATTTATAGCAGAATATACAAATATGTGTTTTTCTTCACCTTGTATGCATTGAAATAGTGTCAGTGCAGTAAGATAGAAATGTGTTCTTGACCTTTAACCCCTTCCATGCTAATTCTTATCAGTCTGGTTACCTTCCCTGAGTCATTGATTTTGGACTTTTTTTTTTAATTAAGTTGTTTTTTTGTCATCAGATCATGTGTTTCTGAGCTCGAACTCTTCATCACCCTCGTCTTTTTGTAATTTACGCCTCCTGGGTGGGTGTGAGGGCGGCGATAAATCGCGTGATAAGGGGTGTGAATCCGCCATTGCTGGGCTACAAACGAGAAATGCATTACTAAATATGCGATATTTGGCAGCTGTGGTTTGGCAGGGATTGGCAATTGCTTTGATGAAATAAAGAGAGACTCAATGTTCCCATGGAAACCGCTGATGCATCCTCGTGCTTGAAATTATGGCACAGAGGCCCAATGCCTCATATGAGGTAATCAACGCGGCCAGAGGTAGCGTGCATATGGCCTCAAACGAGGTAATGAGCACGGCCGGGGCTAACAAGCCTATTATCAAGAGAGGTATTAGAGAAGGAAGCCTTAATGCTGTGGCAGTGATAAAATTGTGCAGTTCTGCTGCCTTTGTATAAATGTCCCTTAACACCCTGTACCCCGAAATGGCAATACCGGGTCTAAAGATAAGGACAGTGTTACGGTAGCGCCAGCCCGGGGCTGTTACAAAAAGATAACAAGGTAGTTTTAAATGATCGGCCTCCACTGCGTTGTAAAAATAACGCAGACCCCGGCACTCACACTCCGTAAACTAGAGAAAAACTGCGCAACGGAAAAAGTACGCAACACTCTACTTTGATTAACAAACGGAACAGCCTACCTATGGATCTAGCCTACTATCGTCACTACCGGAAATAATACCGCCCGAGACAGTCTACAGGAACACCTCCCACTTATTTCCGGTGGTGACGAATTTCTACTTAACCCGTGTCCAAGGGGGAACGCAGTTGACAGCTCACGATAGTTCTCACTAGCCTTGTGCAAGGAGATGGGATTGAACTGTGTAGGGGTTAGGGGTGTGTGTGTATGTACATGTGTTGGGGGAACGTTAATTAAGGCAGCGAGAGGACTACGGTGAGCCAGACTGGCCCTCCAAAGACAACACGGTCACAAAAACAAATAAAATAACTACTTTCCTCAGTCAACAAACAAAAGAATAAAATAAACTTAAATGAAAACGCCAGCTCGGCACAAAAAATGACTGGGGAGAGAGAGAGTGTGCACACACACACGATACGGAAGCTGGTTGGGAAGACACTGCACAAAGGCTGGCTCGTGTGCAGTCAAGCGCGAACGCATGAATCAGATTAATTAACAAGGAACTTAAATTCGTGCCCCTCTCTCTCTCTCTACAATGAATTGGTACTTCTAATGCAAGCAAAACATCATTAAATATACTGGTAGCTCACATAAGACAATCAAAATAATCAAATGCATACTCAGCATGGTATGAAATAAAATTGCCCTCAGTGGCAGGAACGAAAGAAACAAAAGAACTTGTAACACTCGCTAATTTAAACTCCGCGAGTGACACTGATACTGCATAATCCCCTAGCCCAGCTGTAACGGCTGCACCCGAGGGAACGGACAGGTGGACAGCGTAACATGCCCTTCCCCAAGGGAAAATTTTGAGCCCTGGATCAAAATTTTCGAATCAAGACCCTGACCCCTCCCTGGATAAACAATCAGCAATTACGTTATCAATCCCTTTAATATGCCTAACTTCTAAATTGTACTCTTGCAAAAGCAAACTCCAGCGGGTCAAACGCTGGTTCTTAAATTTAAACTTGTTCAAAAACTGCAGGGGATGATGGTCTGAATAAATCTTAATCACAGGGCCAAAAGGGGGCAGGTAGACAGCAAAGTGTTGCAGGGCCAGGATAATCGCTAATAACTCCTGCTCTATGACGGAGTAGTTCTTCTGGGCTCTATTAAATTTCTTTGAGAAGTATGATATGGGATGTTCAACATGGCCCTCATCCGGCTGCATCAACACTGCTCCTACCCCTACTCGGCTAGCATCAACTGCCAGCACAAAAGATTTGTCAAAATCTGGTGCACGCAATATAGGGTTGTGGCACAGCAGAGACTTAACAGTAGTAAAAGCTTGCTCACACTCAGCTGTCCACTACCACTTCTTATCCTTGTGCAATAAGTCAGTAAGAGGGGCAAGCACTGTGGAGTAATTCCCAATAAATCTTCTGTAATAGCCGATCATACCCAAAAATCGCTGGAGGGCACGGTGACACTGGGGTGCTGCAAAGTTGGAAATGGCATCCACCTTAGCCCGAGGTGGAGCCACTTGCCCATGTCCTACAACAAATCCAAGGTACTGGACCTTAGCACGTACGAACTCGCACTTGTCCAAGTTGACTACTAAGCCAGCTTCCTCCAACCGCTTAATGAGCATTTCCACATGATCAAGGTGCTCCTCCCACTTGGTGTCATACACAATGACATCATCGATGTAAACGACACAATTAGGTATGCCATCCACCACTTTATCCATAAGCCTCTGGAAAGTGGCTGGAGCATTCTTCAGTCCATAAGGCATCACCTGGCACTGATATACTGCACCACTGACAACAAAGCTAGCCACTTGTTTAGCCCGTTCCGTCAGTGGGACCTGCCAGTATCCTTTTACTAAGTCAAGTTTGGTGATATAAGTGGCATTTCCCACCTTGTCCACGGAGTCATCGACCCGAGGCAAGGGATAAGCATCGGTCTTAGACAGTGAGTTAACCTTCCGGAAGTCCACACACAACCTAACCTTCCCATCTGGCTTCGGCTGCAAGGTAACTGGTGAACTCCACTCACTGAAACTCCTCTTGATCAATCCATGGTCCAACATATACTTGATCTCATTATCGAGAGCTTTCTGTCTGATAGGGTTGATGCGGTAGGGAGCTAATTTTACAGGCTTACTATCCCCAACGTCAATGTCATGAGTAGCCCAAGCTGTCAATCCCGGTGAATCTCCAAAAACTTTCAGATGTTTCCATAATCTGTTGCACAGCTCTTCTCGTTTTACTGGATCAAGGTGTCGCAATTTCTCCACCAGAGCTGCATAACCATTGCCCTCCCATAGGTCAGCTGGTAACATCTCACCATGACTAAGCACTTCCTCCTGCTCCTCCAACTCACTACCAACCGCCAAAACTACAGGAGCGCTCTTATCCCTGGTTCCCTCAACGTCCACTCCAAAGTCACCTTCCAGGGACTGTGGCTGTAACCCTGGTCCACTACTCACATCACCGGCACCAACAACTCCCTCCACAGCACGTTCCTTTGATGCCACGTTCTCCCTTCCCCGTCCTTCACATCCCAGGTGAGAGACATCAGCAGTAGTAGACTGTAGCACCAGTCGAGCAGGGCAGTACTCCCGAGGTGGATGGAAAGCTGATGACAGGGAGTGCTGGAGCTCCCGTTTCATCAGCCCTCAGGACTAGTTCCTGACCATCCCCCTTTGCTGAACTTTTTCAGTGTCTCAGTTACACAGAGTGTAGGCCAGCATGCTCTCCAGTACAAATTTCTCTATCTATCTTCACCAAACTACATGCACAGTACACACTACACTTCCTATTCAAAATTTACCAAAATGGCGTCAATTCACCCAGCCTCGGAGTCCCCAGGGGGGGGGACCATAAATGCCCCCGCCATCTGCCCCTCTCCCGGTGACGACTCGAGGTGCCTGGAACCACTGTCTGACTCTCTTCTTCTTCTTCATTTCTGCAACATTCGCGGCCTTTCATCTAACTTTCGCTCTGTTGAGCACCACCTCTCCTCCTCTAAACCTCACCTTCTTTTTCTAACGGAGACTCAGCTGTCTGAGGCAACTGACAGCAAACCCTTTTCTGTATCCTCCTACTTTCTCTATACTCATTTCAAAACCAAAGGTGGCTGTTGTGTATACATACGCAACGACTTATCTTGCTCTCGTGTTCCTGAACTTGATTCTTCTGAATTCTCCACTCTCTGGCTTCGGCTTTCCTGTCATTCTCTGACTAAATATATCTGTGCTGTTTACTTATCCCCTAATTCTACTGACTATCAAAAATTCTTCGACTATCTTACTTCTACGATGGAACACATTCTGTCCATTTCTCCTTTCTCTGAAATCTCCATTCTTGGAGATTTCAATGTTCACCACCACCTTTGGCTCTCCTCTCCTTTCACGGATCCACCTGGTGAACAAGCCTACATCTTTTCTATCCTTAATGACCTAGAGCAGCTTGTACAGCACCCTACCCGTATCCCTGACCGCCTTGGAGAGAGCTCCAACATACTTGACCTCTTCCTCACAACTAATCCTTCTGCTTACTCTGTTAATCTTTTCTCTCCGTTGGGCTCCTCCGATCACAACCTCATTACCTTAACCTGTCCTATCGCTCCAGTACGGCCTGCGGACCCTCCAGGGAAACGTCGTCTCTGGCATTTTGGAGCTGCGGACTGGGAGGCCCTCAGGTAGTACTTCTTTGATTTTCCCTGGAATGATTATTGCTTCCATGGCCGTGAGCCATCTGAGTGTGCCTTGCGCATTACGGAGGTTATTCTCTCGGGCATGGAAGCATACATTCCTTTCTCATATCCTTTGACTAACGCAAGAAAGCCTTGGTTTAATCACGCTTGTTCTAATGCTGTCCGCAACAAGGAGAAGGCCTACAAAAGGTACCGGAGCCAACCCACCCCTGAATCACATAATCTTTACGTTTCTGCCCGGAATCGTGCTAAGTCTGTTCTTCGCTCTACTAAAAATAATTTCATCCATACTAAATGCTCTCAACTCTCCAACTTGAATTCTTCCCGCTCCTTCTGGCACCTTGCCAAAAATCTTTCTAACAACTTTACCTCATCATCCTTCCCTCCTTTTTTCTACTCTGATGGTTCTGTAGCTATTTCTTCTACTGATAAAGCAGATCTCTTCGCACAGACTTTCTCCTCCAATTCCACCTTAGACGATTCCGGTGCTGTTCCTCCATCACTTCCCCCCTCTGACTTCCTCATGGCTGACATTAAAATTTCTTCAGTTGATGTATTTTCTGCCATTACTGGCCTCAGTACTAACAAGGCATATGGGCCTGATGGGGTCCCTTCTGTTGTTCTCAAAACTGTGCTTCTGTGCTTACACCCTGCCTAGGCAAACTATTTCGCCTTTGTCTGTCAACTTGTACCTTTCCTTCTTGCTGGAAGTTTGCTCTCATTCAGCCAGTCCCAAAGAAGGGTGACCACTCCCAACCCTCCAACTATCGTCCAATTGCTTTAACGTCCTGTATTTCAAAAGTTTTCGAGTCAATTCTTAATAAAAAAATTTTAAGGCATCTTTCCTATCACAACCTTCTTTCCGATCGTCAGTATGGGTTCCGTCAGGGACGCTCCACTGGCGATCTTCTCACTTACCTTTCAGACTCCTGGTCATCCTCCTTTCGGGACTTTGGCGAAAGCTTTGCCATTGCACTTGACATCTCAAAGGCTTTCTGATCGAGTCTGGCACAAATCTTTAATTTCCAAACTGCCCTCCTACGGTTTCTATCCTTCTATCTGTACCTTCATCGCTAGCTTCCTTTCTTGGTCGTTCTATAGCTGCTGTCGTAGACGGCCATCGTTCTTCTCCTAGATCTATCAACAGTGGTGTTCCTCAGGGCTCTGTCCTATCACCAACTCTCTTCCTTTTATTCATCAATGATCTTCTAAGCTGTACATCTAACCCTATCCACTCATACGCTGATGACTCCACCCTTCACCTTTCCATTTGGTTCCCTGCAACGCCCATCTCAACAGTTACTTCAAGAAACAAGGGATGAGGCTATGGCACACCTAATGTCTGACTTGGCTCATATCTCTGACTGGGGTAAAAATAATATGGTTGTCTTTAATGCTTCTAAGACTCAGTTCTTACACCTATCAACCCGACAAAATCTTCCACAGGTATACCCACTCATGTTTAATAATATTCAGATTAATCCTGCATCATCCTTGAACATGCTTGGGGTTTCATTTACTCGGGACTTATCTTGGAAAGATCATATTACATCTCTTGTAAAATCTGCTTCCAAGAGATTGGGTGTGCTAAGCCGACTCCGCTCTTTCTTTACTCCCTGCACAATTGTTGACTCTATACAGGGGTTTTATCCTGCCCCTGTGTGGAGTACAACTCTCATGTGTGGGAAGGCTCCCACATACAGCTCTTCTCAATAGGGTGGAGTCAAAGGCTTTTCGTCTCATTAACTCTCCTCCTCTTACTGACTCCCTTCAACCTCTGTCTCTTCGCCGCACTGTTGCATCTTTATCTCTTTTCTATCGCTACTTTAATGGTCACTGCTCCTCTGAACTCTCTGCTTGCATTCCTCCACCTCTACGACGGGCGCGTAGCACCCGTCTGGCAGCAAACTCTCATCCCTTTTCTGTCCAACTCTCTAATGCAAGAGTTAACCGTTACTCCCAGTCTTTCATTCATGCAACAGGTCAGCTCTGGAACTGTCTCCCTCTGTCTGTATTTCCTCCTGCCTATGATCTCCAGTCTTTCAAACGCAGTGTGTCCAGGCATCTCAAAATGATCAGATCTTGAATTTGGCTCTCTATTGTATTTTGTTTTTCTCTTGGAGGGAACTGTTACTGCGGGCTCATGGCCTTTGGTTCCTTCTTCCTCGCATAAAAAAAAAAAAAAAAAAGTCATCCCACAATGAGAATCAACTGGGCGGTAGTATGGCTTCAATATATTAATGTGGCACAACTGAGTACTCTTCCGCCTATCTGGGGTAACAATTAGATAGTCAAGTTCCCCAACTCTCTTCTTCACAATATAAGGGCCACAGAATCTAGCTGCCAGAGGTTTTCCTTGCATGGGCAGCAGTGCCAAAACTTCATCTCCTTGCTTAAACTCACGACTTCTGACCTTCTTATCGTAATGAGCCTTCATTTTCGCTGGAGCCCCGATTAGATGGTCACGGGCAAGCTCTAAAGCGCAATGCAGTCTCTCCCAAGTGCGGCAGACATAGTCAAGCATGGATTCCTGGTTGCCAGATTTGTTGTTACTCCAGGCCTCTCGCACCACATCCAAGGGACCACGAACTCTGTGCGCAAACACTAACTCATTGGGTGAAAACTCTAATGACTCAGTTGGTACCTCTCTCACTGCAAACATAACAAAGGGTACCGCTAGGTCCCAATCCTTTCCACTATCATAGGAGAAAGTGCGCAGCAGTGTCTTTAAGGTCTGATGATGCCTTTCCAGGGCACCTTGTGACTGCGGATGGTAGGCACTGGACAAAATGTGCTTGATGCCCAACTCTGTCATTGTCTGCTTAAACAAATTAGATGTAAAATTCACTCCACGGTCTGACTGCAACTCCTTGGGCAAGCCAAAATGAGTAAAGAACAGGATAAGTTGCTTGACTACTGACTTCGCCTGCATGCTTCTGATTGGTATAGCCTCTGGGTATCGTGTTGTAACATCCATTATGGTTAACAAATACTTGTTTCCAGCAGAAGTAGGAGGTAAAGGGCCCACGATATCAATGATTACCCGGGTAAACGGAGGTTCAACTGCAGGAATGGGAGTCAAAGGGGCCACAGGAAGAACTTGATTAGGCTTGCCCACTATCTGACATGTGTGACAGCTCTTGATGTACGCAGCAACTTGTCCCGGCATACTTGGCCACCAAAAGTTATATCTTAAGCGCTGCACTGTCTTCCTATTTCCCAGGTGACCTGCTAAAGGTCCCTCATGTGCTAACTGTATTAATGGCACCCTATACTGCACAGGCACCACCACCTGCACTAACTCATCCACTCCTCCATCCACCGTGGCGCCAGTGGGCGTCCATCGGGGATGTAAAACATTGTCTTTAATCAGGAACTCCTCCTTACCACACTCCATACTTCTTTCTTCCCCTACTCGAGCAAACAAGGGCTTTAACGTTACATCCTCCTGTTGCTTCACCCTCAATTCTGCTGGCCCAACACCCGCCAGCTCTACTGAGGACTGAGATAAGGGACTGGTCGGGACACTGGATTGCGAAGGGCGATCAATCTCAGCGCCACCTCTAGTACACTCGACAGGGGGAGGAATGTCAGACTCCACACTGACATCATCATCACCTCTACCCTCAATAGTGACACTCTGTTCCTCAGGCGCGTTTGACGGTGGTCCTGCATCCCCGCAGTCGACCCCAGCGTCCTGAAATTCTTCTAATTCAGTCGGTGGGCTGGGTTCAGTCTCCACACAGACACACTCAGCACCACCTCTAGTGTCCTGAGTGGGAAGTGGGGCGGCGCCCATGCACGCATTCCCACTCTCCTCACCCACCACAGCAACACTCTGCTCACTAGGTTCCTCCATTGGTGGCCCTGCCTCATCACAGTCGACCCCAAGAACCTGTGACTTCGCCAGTTCTTCCTCCCAGGCTGCAACCTGTGCCATAGATCTTGTAATCGCACAGACCGGGAACATGGCTTCCACTTCTGCATCAACTTCAATACCAATTTCTGGGGCGTCAAAACACTTCTCTGCCACAACAACTGGTGGAGGAAGAGATGGAAATACTTTCTCCCCAGCCAGGTCGTTCCCCAGCAGAAAATCAACCCCCTCTACTGGCATTACATCAGCAACAGCTACTTGAGCTGCAGCCTGAACAATGGGGCAATTGAGTTCCACATGAACATAATCATAGTATTCATCTGCGTTCATGCCTATACACAGCACATACTTCCCTGAGTTTACAGGCCCTCCAGTCACGTTTCTGCACACGGACTGTTGTGCACCGGTATCACGAACCACAGTAACTGGATAACTGATCCCATGAATTTTCACTGTGCCGTGACACATAAAAGGTTTACACCAGTCTAGGGACGATTTCTGAGGCAGTTCATCCGCAGGTGGCGTAGCATGTTGGGTAACTTTTTCAGCCTGAGCTGGCAGCGAGCACAGCCGGCTGCACTCCAGCTTTCCACAGACTTCTCCCTCACCGTTACCACTCTCCCAACTCCTCTCGTTCACCTGACTCGAACCTACAACTAGTGCCACTGGTTTGGCATTTTGGGAGGCCTTCCACTTAGGACAGTTAGGCTTGATGTGCCCACTCTGTTTGCAAAAGTAACAAAGTAGCTTCGAACTGGATACGGGGCTCTTTCTCCCTGAATTCCTTTTCTCCTCTGTACTTCCCTTGGACTGATTCACGGAAGATTTATCCCAGGCCGGACCACTCAGTCCTCTCTCTGGAATGCTGAAAATTAGCATACTTGACCCCCATACTCCGTAAGGCCAACACCCGGTCATCAGCCCACGTCGCTGCTTCCTTCAAGGTCTTAAATCTCTTCTCTCTAATTTTAACACCAATTTCTTTGTCAGCCATGTTGGTAAAATGTTCCATCAAAAGCAGTTCACGCACATCGTTATACGAAGTGGCGCTCTCACTCAGCAACCACTCGTCTAACGTCTCCTCCAGATACCTGGCGTAGGCCAAATAGGTGTCAGCAGGTCTTTTCCGAGCACCACGGAACAACAACCGATAAGCCTCTGGTCTAAGTTCATATGCCTTAAGAATGGCTGCTTTAAATTCATCATAATCATCTACATCCTCAGGGCTCATCCTATTATATGCTTCCAAAGCTTTTCCCTTCAGCACATTAGATACCAAGCCCACCCAGCGCTGCCTGGGCCACTCAAACTCCCTAGCCTTCTTTTCAAACCTGACAAACCATTCTGTCACCTTCAACTCATCAAATGCTGGCACTAATTTCAGACTCCTTGAGAACCAACTCTCCCTATCCTCTGCACGGCCTGAGGTTTGGGTATCTGAAGTAGACCTTTTAGCAGTCACCTCCAAGCGAGTCTTCTCCAGCTCAAATCGCATTTTTTCACGCTGCATCTCCATCTCCATCTCATCTTTCTCTCTTGCACGCTGCATTTCCATCTCCATCTTTTCTTTCTTGCACGTTGCATTTCCATCTCCATCTTTTTCAACTCCAACTGCAACTGGGCCTCCAGTGACAAGACTCCAGGGTATATGGGAGTGGAATGAACAACTCCAGGGAAAGCACTAGACATACATGGGGGAACTGCTCTAAACTGGCTCGGCGGCATCATAGATGGTAATGGTGGGGTAGCGAAACGAGGCAGCTCAGCACCATAGTTAAACTCAGGGCTCACACGGGGAGTACCTTTGCTATGTGCCTCTCGGTGTTCCATATTTCCCTTATCCACAGGTGACTCAGCACGTACGCGATCTGGTGTAGACACGCGTGACTCCATGGCGACAATACAATGGCAGTACTGAATAATGAAATACTAATGCTGACTGAGAAACTTCACACACATCAACTTCACCTCAAAGCACAGAGAACGCCAAGGTAACGATATCCTAGCAAGAAAAAGGCACTGTTAGGATATCCTGGTAGGGTCGCCACTGTTACGGTAGCGCCAGCCCGGGGCTGTTACAAAAAGATAACAAGGTAGTTTTAAATGATCGGCCTCCACTGCGTTGTAAAAATAACGCAGACCCCGGCACTCACACTCCGTAAACTAGAGAAAAACTGCGCAACGGAAAAAGTACGCAACACTCTGTACTTTGATTAACAAACGGAACAGCCTACCTATGGATCTAGCCTACTATCGTCACTACCGGAAATAATACTGCCCGAGACAGTCTACAGGAACACCTCCCACTTATTTCCGGTGGTGACGAAATTCTACTTAACCCGTGTCCAAGGGGGAACGCAGTTGACAGCTCACGATAGTTCTCACTAGCCTTGTGCAAGGAGATGGGATTGAACTGTGTAGGGGTTAGGGGTGTGTGTGTATGTACATGTGTTGGGGGAACGTTAATTAAGGCAGCGAGAGGACTACGGTGAGCCAGACTGGCCCTCCAAAGACAACACGGTCACAAAAACAAATAAAATAACTACTTTCCTCAGTCAACAAACAAAAGAATAAAATAAACTTAAATGAAAAAGCCAGCTCGGCACAAAAATGACTGGGGAGAGAGAGTGTGCACACACGCACGATACTGAAGCTGGTTGGGAAGACACTGCACTGATGCTAGACTCGTGTGCAGCCAAGCGCGAACGCATGAATCAGATTAATTAATAAGGAACTTAAATTCGTGCCCCCCTCTCTCTCTCTCTCTCTACAATGTATTGGTACTTCTAATGCAAACAAAACATCATTAAATATACTGGTAGCTCACATAAGACAATCAAAATAATCAAATGCATTCTCAGCATGGTATGAAATAAAATTGCCCTCAGTGGCAGGAACGAAAGAAACAAAAGAACTTGTAACACTCGCTAATTTAAACTCCGCGAATGACACGGATACATACTGCATAATCCCCTAGCCCAGCTGTAACGGCTGCACCCGAGGGAACGGACAAGCGGACAGCGTAACAACAGTTTTAAAATTCATTCTATTGGGTTCATATTCAGCTGAATCTAGGGCAACAACAATAACAATAACAAAGTCACCACCACCACCACCATCAACAAAAACAGAAACCACCACCACCACCAACAACAACAACAATAACAACAGTATCACTGAAACAGATGGTTCTCACAGTCTTTAAGTATTTCAGAATCTTTAATTCAACTCCTCAGTATAAAACTACTGTAACTAGTGTCATTGTGCCTCACGACAAAACATGAGGCAACTTACCTACGGTACTTAACAAGTACGACTGTACTAGACACGCAGATCATACGGGATATTGCTAAAGTGAAGTACCATGTAGGGATTCGTTCGAGTTAAAAACGTGCGTGATAAATCCTTAGGCAGGTACATTGAAACATCACATGGGGATTAGCCCCTAAATGGCCGCCAGTGTTGAAAGACGTTTTACTGTAGTGTGGCCGGTGGCGTTGATGCGGTGTGGTTTGTGAAAAACTGTGAACAATTTTGGGAAGGCTACAAAGGTCTGGGAAATATTGATACTGACCTACTCTACCCTCCAAACCAAAAGGGTGGCCAGTACATCTCGTGAATCAGTCATGAATGGAAGTCTGTATTTTGCTCCCCACGAGTGATAATGTAAGTATGAATAAGAAAGCAAGTCAAGAAAAGAAAGAATGTGTGTTTCCCAGACAGGGGTTGCTTATTATCCCTTGCACTCACTTGCTCTGTCCCCATTGCAACCAATAACCCACAACCCTACAAGTGTAAAAGGTCGGTTGTTTTTCTGCTTTATTCATTTTAATTGTCATGATTTTTTTTTTTTTCAGGAAAAGTATTCATATTCCTTGTTTACTGTACTTGCAACTACAACATACAACCTCACCATCCCTTACCCCTCCTTCCCCAGCCGACTGTGCTAATCTCTGGCCTTATCGTTATTTGATCATAAGAGTTGTCCCTAAACACACACAGGTGCATCCATTATATTGAAACAGATTAAAAAGAACATCCTTCTCCTCTCTTTCCACATGGTCTATACCACCCAGGGTATTTTAAAAATGTATGGCAGTGCGATTGCACCATTAGCAGATGATGATCCAGCAGGAATGACCATCAAATCATTTGCCATAGAATACATGTTTGGTCGGGAGGATTGTGCCAAAAAAATCTCATCTCCCTGCCGCATTGTTTCTTGTGAGATGTAATTTTTGTGCCACCTTATTCATTATGTTCGGTGGGGCCTTATATATCTATAGGGGTTCCCATGGTCCACGCCGTCTAAGACGGTACCTCGTATATCTACAAGGCCTTCCCCTATCTGCCACCTGGGGACGCACCAGGTATCAGTGGGATCCTGCCGATGGACTAATGAGTAATTTAAGACTTATTTTATATACTTGTATACAAGCTCACATCCTGAAGACCTTAAATGTTAAGAGTGAATTCACTCACGTTACCTTCAAAGTTGAGCGGCTTGGTATAACTGTCATTAACCTTTTCACCACAAAATGTCTCCACAGTTAATGAAACAGGTTGTGGGTTGCTAGAATAAACTAATACATCGTAGCGAATGGTTTAATAGATATGCAGTGGTACCCTGCTGCCAAACAAGGAAAGTAATCTGATACTAATGCACATTATACATATCTGCTAAATAATTATAATGCAAAATACTGCAGAAATAAATTATTTACTGATAAGATTTTCCCCTGCCGGGAAGGAGTCAGAAACATCCTCAATTATACTACATCAATAAAATACGTACTCGAAAAAAAAAAAATAGCCATAATAATCGCCAGGTGAGAGCAAGATAAATTTCAAAAACCTATGGCCAAGATATTTACACTCCCAGGATCGAATACACAAACATTTTTTATTGCTACTGAGGCAAACTTTTGCCTTCGTTTTGAAAACACAATTGCCGCAGTTTCTTGACATTCTTAAAAGGTCTTTAGTGTCTTGTGCTATAAGTTTCCCCGCCAGTTTAGTCCTGTCACGCTTTTCTGTAACCACAAATCAAGAATGGCTAACAACTGCTCGAGACATGAGACTTTAAAAGATGTCCCGCGATCGTCGTATCATTCTTTGAGAACCAGAATGATCATTTGCCAATTTCTAGAGTATTAAATTCTCAAGCATAAAAAGGATGAGGATATGCGTTCCAAGACGATATGTTTCATTGTGCAAAATAAGGTGTGGGCAAAGAAATGAACTGACGTGGCTGGGATAGCATGTCGTCTCTTGTCGCTATTCTCCTGGATATTGTTTCAAGATGACGTATTCTCTGACAGACTTTAGCATCCACGTGGCTCTCCTGCTGCCAGCGGTGAATCCATCTGTAAACCGTGGAGACACTTGCACCAGTCTTCTGGGCAATGTGTCTCACTGATACGCCTTCCAGCCACATCCTTACTATATACAAACCACCTGCCATCACAGGTGAGTATAGGATTAGGTGCTTATGAATTTACAGTGTCAGGGAAATTCTCATGCAACGTTATTTTTGTGGTAAGGTATGATGCAGAAATAAGGTCAAAATAAACTATAATTTTCACGAAAGAGTTTTTCAAGTTATAGTAACAGCAGTATTATTTGATCTCACTCTCTCTCTCTCTCTCTCTCTCTCTCTCTCTCTCTCTCTCTCACTGATTTGCTTATGTACATAAAAGCTATCCTTTTGCTACCGAAGATAATATGACTCCTTTCCTAACTAGGATGGTGTACCTCTCATTGTCTTTGGTGCCATCGTGTGTGACTGCACTGACCAATGCTGGATCATCAAACTTAGCCACACAGTCGGCATGTGAAATCCAGGTTTGCTGGGAGAACTCTATTTTGATTGTGTCTCCATTGTCTACACTCTTCTCTGGCCAGGTTACGATCTTCATCAAGATGAATGTTTCCTTCACTGCAGAAGACTCGCCATTTTTCTTTGTATGAGGCATTGTTTTCAAGGTCGTTTGGTATGATGATGCCTTGTTCATAGATGTCCTTATATGATCTTTATATCTCTTCTGTCTCCCTGGTTTGCTACGTGCTGCAACGAGTTGGCCATCCAAAAACTGGGTGGGAAGGTGGTGTGCTGGCACGCAGAACACTTTGCTCACTGGAGAATTTGTGAGAGAGGGACTTTACCCTCTCTTCTGTGTCCTTGGATGCGATGTAAATAACTCAAGCTGTTTGATATAATGCTGGTCGGTAGCCCAGGATTCATCTTATAAGAGTGTGGAGAGGCATACAGCTGTATATACTGATACCTTAGTCGCAATTCTGAAGTTGGTGTTTTCAAAGACACTGGATCTGAGACATCAAAAAAAAAAAAATAAATAAAAAAATAAAATAAAACTGATACGTGGTTGTTTCCTGCGAGGACTTATGCATTAATGTTATGTTTTCTGTTAGTGCCCCTCCAAGGTCGGTGAAACTCCCAACCTGTTTTACAATTTAGCCAGTTATCTGAAATGCATGAGACTCTGCTAGATTGTTTCTCTAATATATTTTTCTGTTTTGCAGGCAGTTCTTCAGAGCCCCATTGCTTGATAACTGGGAACGATGGTATGACTGTTGTAGGGCTTCTGGGGTATGTGCAAGGATAGTACATTTATCAGAGTATTGTTGCTCCAGAAAATAAGTTAGTTCAGTTTTGAGAGCTCTTGATAACGTCTGGGATTCAGAGGCGGTGACAGAATCGGTAGAAAGGCGGCCTGTAGTCCTAATGGACCCAGGTTCGAATCCCGGCTGGGACAGGGAACAGTTTGAGGATTTGAATTTCATAAAAAGCAGACTTTTCTGATCTACCAGATGACCCGCGGACATGTTATAAAAAGTTTCCCCTCTAATACCAGTGCACCAGTCCTGTATGAGACAGCCCTTGCATGTATTCAATATGGATGGTAGGTGTTAGCACCGAAGTGGTGACATGTGGAGATGTAGGAGGACTACTGGGCCCCAAGGAGGACTACTGGGACTTGGGAATAGGCTCTGAAGCCTTTGCCCAGAGTCGGACACGTAAAAAAAAAAAAAAATTCTGCCTAAACGGAATTGGATTTTTATTCCATCATCAGGATTAATTTGTTGGTGACTTGAGGCGACTGCAGTGAGATTGCAATTGTAAGTGACAGAAGCCAGGACACATCCCTACTCTACCTTCACAACCGTGTTGAAGGGTGTTCATTTGGTCCCACCTATGGGTACACATGCATTCATGTTGGCATGCAGACTCCTCTGGATGGTAACCATTTTTTTAAACTCTAAATTTTGAAATGGCATTCCATAAAATTTCCCTGTTGATAGTGTCAAATGCTTTTGTAAGATCAATGAATACAATATATAATTCGCTGTCTGTTCATGTCATTTCTCTTGTGTCTGCCTTGCAACAAAGTGCCCAAGATCATATCTTAGGTACTTATTTCCTTCCAAAATCCACAGTATTGTTACATCTCCATTCCACGCTGCCACGGGTCCAACAGATGTAGTTCAGTATAGGAAGGACATTAAAAGTGACTTGTTCTACCTATGGTCAGTCTTTCGGTGTGCAACAGTGAGATCGGCTCAGGAGTGGGAAATAAACGTTGGCTTCTCAAATTTGCTGCCTTTATTTGCCAGATAATTAAACTTGATGGTTGCCAACTGCATTTCACTGTTTTCACAAGTACCAGAGCTATACTATCTTCACTAGCTGCACTGACACTAAATTGCCACTGAATTAAACTCACACTGAACTGAAAACGCTTCTAGTCCCTTCCCCATCCTTATATAAGCTTCCTGTATACTAGAATGATCTACTACATTCTCGGAGAAGCAACAGTTACCAACACAGAGACATTCAAAATATCCAGAGTTTTATTTATTTAACACTGTGTAACACTCTAAATTATACTGCATACATACTGAGATAAAACTGCATAACTTAACAATCACATAAATAAAACATTATGGAGAAAAAGAGCATGAAAATTAATACATAAATTTACAAAATAACTTGGCGCACAATAGCAGGGTAGCTGGCAGCTCTGACATGTAATGCCTTAAGCAACTGGGCTCTTGTTATTTTCAGAGATTCGATGGCGTGAACAGTTTCCGCAAGTGTACGTGGGACACTGAGATCTGCTGCTTGAGGAGCATTTGGAATGTTATCAAGGATAGTGTGCATCCCTGGGTTTCTTTGATTCAGTAAGGAATTGATGTGTTGTGTCCATCTTTCGAGAACTGCTTGTTTGTCTTTCAGGAGCTCTCTCTTGGCTGATCTTATGTGGGCTAGGTTGTGTCTGGTTACCCATAAACCATTAATAGTTTTTACTGACTTGTAGAATCCATGTTAGTCTTAAATTTCAGTTATTCTGCACAGCTCCTTTGCTTGTGCAGTCCACCATTTGTTCTCCTTGGGCAGTTTCCTCGGTGTTTTACTCCTGACATTCTGGAATTTAGTTTTTAGGGTTAAGAAACTATGATGGGCCAACCAGTGCTTATGTGCTCTATTCTTCGTAGCAAGAAGGCAATGTATGCCCTCGGCATATTCATCAAACCCGTCATTATGGTGGCGAGTGGTTTCTTGAGCAGTATTTTGCAGCATTGTTTTAATGTTTAGCCACTCTGTGTCTAGGTTTGTTGTGCTGTTGTTTGGGTCATGTGGTGGGCTCTGAGAGAGCTTGTTTATAATAGTGCTGTGAAAGGTGTTAGCCAAAGCTGGGAATAGCACCGCTATCATACATTTTGTATCAAGTAGCGAAACCAGTAACGCCACTACTCTTTCAAGCTAGTAACGGGAATGGGAGCGCCGCCATTTTTTATTAGTAGCGTTCCCAGCATTGGTGTTACCCCTTTCGCACACGATGACTAAATGTGAGTTATAATCCTTGCAATCTGAAGAGTAACTGATGATGCAACATGACGTTAGTTCCCTATAAATGATCGTAGAAACTTTTCCTGTGGATGAATTTCCGTCAGATTTTGGCGAGTCAAAGGTGAGGGTGGCCAGGTCTAGGGAAAAAATATGGCAACACTCGGGAGCTTATTGGAGGGGCAAGCGGCCTATTTTTAGCTCAGTGTTCTCCAGGGAGTCAGCCTAGTATGGTGTCTCAGCGCGCGGCCGTCCACTTAAATCCACGTTTTCTATTACCACACCGTCCATACCTTACGTGTGTTGTAGTGACAGTGTGTTATATATAGTGCAGTGTGCTTGTGAAGGTTTAAAGGTGTTTCTTATATATTTTTAGAGAAAGCCAAATTTGAATAATCATAAATTTTTACACCACTGTTATCACTGCCACCACTCCTACTACAACTGGTTTAACCCCTGCCACCATTGGTGTCATGCCTGCCAGCACTGGAACCATCATGACCACAGAGACTGAGCCGTACCATACTGATGAAAGCATATGGCAGTAAATCACATTGCACACACACACACACACACACACACACACACACACACATCACAAATACTCTCACACAGGCTGTGATCGTACCTGTCCTCCTCTGTGCAACTCCATCTCCTCTCAAGAAACACTACAACACTGCTAGAGGACGTGAGTAACCAGCTTATTTGTCCAGTTTTTATACTATTGTATTGTAAGGTATGAATTGTGTGTTTACTATATATTTCTCACAGGGAAAATGTGTTTCATTGCTATTCTCTGTCATTTTACTCGTAAAGTATAGGTCACATGAAAAGTCTGAAGAAAGCATGATCAAGCTGATGATTTCTTATGCATACTTTAGTAAAGCAAAGTAACCTATGTTTGCAAATATTTATTTGGGGAAAGGTTACGAAAGACGAACATACTCAGTGCTTTTACCACTCGCAACCCATTGTAACTTTTCAAAATACATTTTCTCAATAACAGTAAGGGTTATAACACTGTGAATTAAATCATGGGCTTCCTTAACTTTTGGGCTACAAAACTGGATAGACTTTACATCAATGTTTGTTACAGTGTCGCTAATTACATACGAAATAAACAAATCAGATGTTTTTTGGCAATTTTCATAGTTTTTTTTTTTCGATTTACTCGAAAACTACTGGACGGATTAACTCGAAACCTGTCTCTTTTGAAAGATCGCGAAATTCTACATATAGACATGTCCTTTGCAATTGCACGTCAAGGGAAAAATTTTTCACGGTGATGTTGGGAAGTTATGAGAAGCTAGTTTTCACCTAAATAAGGTTTATTCTGGTTTCATTTCTGTACATTTATTCATCTGTTTTATGTTATTTTCTTTATGATAGTATAAACATCAACAAAGATGATGGGATGGGATTTACAATAATATAAGCATTTTCCAAGGGTAAATTGGCCATAGAATTTATTTTCCTTTCTGCATGAGCGGAGCCAGCCTGAGCAGGGTTTTGATTCTGTGTGGGGAACCGAAACTTATTGAAAACTTATGGTGCCTAAGAGGGTTAAAAGTTGCTGCATCCTTTCAAATACTATATTCCATTTTCTTGGAGGATGGACGCTGGTGCATTTGTGGGCATATGACTAGTTGCAGTTTGGCAAGTATAAGGTTATGCTGTGTTGAGCACTCAGCACCTCTCATGGCTTTGCTTATAACAACTCTTTGATCCCGCTCTCTTATGATATAATCAATTAGGTGCCAGTATCTAGATCATGGGTGCATCCATGGGTCTTGTGTTTATTTAGTTGAAGAATGGTGTTGCCTGATGATCTGACTGTGTTGTGAGCATTACTAATAACCCTGCTATTACTAATAAACTACCTCCCCTACAAGTAAGAAAGAATGTTGCCTCCCTTGCATTATTTTACAAATATTTTTATGGCAAATGCTCAGACGCAGTTGCGTCCATTGTGCCACTTCCCCATGCCTTCCCTCATGCTACATGGGCATCTGGTGGCGCTTATGATTGGAATGTCACTCAGCTATATTGCGGAACTTCTGCCTATCAGAATTCTTTCATTCCCCGAACTGCATCTCTCTGGAACTCGCTTCACCAGAGTTGTTTCCCTCCAAACTTCAACCTACAGCTGTTCAAGTCTAACTGTTACAGATATTTTACGAACAGAGGACACCATTAATCTGGTGTATAGATTATTTTTTTTTTTATTCATTTGTTTTTCCTTCCTCTGTTCTGGTATTAAAAAAAAAAAAAAATCTCATTTTTGTACTCAAATGCCTTATGCCTGACAGTGTTACCCCACCATCAGACTAGCTCCCCCATTTTACGTTAACTTACAGTAATTTAAAGGTTATTCAAGTACTATCCATCATATACTGGTATAAAGAGATACGCTGGATTAATAGCCAGATAACGGTACCACTATTACCTATTCTTTGCTGAAGGACAAGGAAATATAAGTGCACAACCTCCCTATGCCTGTATTTTTTCCTGCAAAAACAGATCTGTTTAATAATAAATAACAAATCTTCAGCTTGTATCTTAAGTCTTGCCTCAGGTTCTCGAAGAAAACAGGAGAAATATATTCCAGTCTTTTAGAAAAAAAAAACATACTCCGCTATGGAATTAAGTGTTCTTTTTTTCTGTTTGTACCGAGGTTCTGGACAGGGACGCCTTCACGCGGTGGCACCTATATGACTGGGTGACTCCAATGCTTTGGACTTCAGATGAGACGCAGTTTCAGCCTCCAGTTCACCAGGTTCCCAGTCAGGTGAATCTGAGACAATGGTAACTTAGATCACAAAGTGTCAGTTTCGAGGCGTATGAACTTGGCGCTGTTGTATTGTTACTGATGTTACCGTAACCCTGTACTGCTCAAGATGGAATATTCCTTTCTTTTAGGGTCGCTGTGTATCGTGCACATCACTGACATTTGTAGAAATGAGCTCATTGACTATAAGCCAGTTTGCGAAGGACGGTAGATTAAGAACCATCCCTCATAAATACTAAGTCCAGCACATTCAGGCTGTAAGGAGTTGACAGAGTTATATTAAAAACAAAAAGACTGATTGATTAACTAAGAGCTGCCGGCGCAACTGTCACAGTCATATTCCAAAGTGATATGATGAACTTCGAAGTTAAAATCTTAATGGGCTAGATGGCAAATTTACTTAAAACGATCAGCATTACAACCTATCGGTGCATATCATGGCCTACTTATGTTTTTTGCTGTAGTTACTTGGAGCCAGTCTAGAAGGACGACTCATACGAACTGACGAATTTCGAGATTCTTGAGCCATCAAGGGCGGCCTGTGTATTGACTAAAGAGGTATGTATGGAAGAGCACGTAAGTTTGGATGTTAATATCTGTGAGATGGAGTCATGATTCCACGATTTTGAATGGTGAGTGAATGAGAACGACTCCCATTCAACTGAGGAGATTTTGGTTATTTATTTTTTTTTTCCTATTTTAGTATTTTAGTCATATATATATATATATATATATATATATATATATATATATATATATATATATATATATATAATTATATCGTCATATTTTGCACAAATAACGCAGAAAAATACTAACTACTAATATCCAATATTAAAACGATAAAAAAGAGGTGTTAGGAAACTTCCTTTACCGACGAGAATACGAACTTTAGATCTATGCCTATTAACAGCTCGAGGATGGTTAAGGCTGACAACTTTTTTCCCCGTCTCAGTTTTCCCACAGGATATAACCTGCAGTATCAGTTTACATCCAGGTCCCTAATACAATATATGACCTGCACTATCAGTTTACATCCAGGTCCCTAATACAATATATGACCTGCAGTATCAGTTTACATCCAGGTCCCTAATACAATATATGACCTGCAGTATCAGTTTACATCCAGGTCCCTAATACAATATATGACCTGCAGTATCAGTTTACATCCAGGTCCCTAATACTATGACCTGCAGTATCAGTTTACATCCAGGTCCCTAATACAATACTGTATATGACCTGCAGTATCAGTTTACATCCAGGTTCCTAATACAATATATGACCTGCAGTATCAGTTTACATCCAGGTCCCTAATACAATATATGACCTGCAGTATCAGTTTACATCCAGGTCCCTAATACAATATATGACCTGCAGTATCAGTTTACATCCAGGTCCCTAGTACAATATATGACCTGCAGTATCAGTTTACATCCAGGTCCCTAATACAATATATGACCTGCACTATCAGTTTACATCCAGGTCCCTAATACAATATATGACCTGCACTATCAGTTTACATCCAGGTCCCTAATACAATATATGACCTGCAGTATCAGTTTACATCCAGGTCCCTAATACAATATATGACCTGCAGTATCAGTTTACATCCAGGTCCCTAATACTATGACCTGCAGTATCAGTTTACATCCAGGTCCCTAATACAATACTGTATATGACCTGCAGTATCAGTTTACATCCAGGTTCCTAATACAATATATGACCTGCAGTATCAGTTTACATCCAGGTCCCTAATACAATATATGACCTGCAGTATCAGTTTACATCCAGGTCCCTAATACAATATATGACCTGCAGTATCAGTTTACATCCAGGTCCCTAGTACAATATATGACCTGCAGTATCAGTTTACATCCAGGTCCCTAATACAATATATGACCTGCACTATCAGTTTACATCCAGGTCCCTAATACAATATATGACCTGCAGTATCAGTTTACATCCAGGTCCCTAATACAATATATGACCTGCAGTATCAGTTTACATCCAGGTCCCTAATACAATATATGACCTGCAGTATCAATTTACATCCAGGTCCCTAATACAATATATGACCTGCAGTATCAGTTTACATCTAGGTCCCAAATACAATATATGACCTGCAGTATCAGTTTACATCCAGGTCCCTAATACAATATATGACCTGCAGTATCAGTTTACATCCTGGTCCCTAATACAATGGCGAAAGACAAACTCAGGTTCTCCCAATTGCCAGC
>NC_136993.1:65761880-65929380 GCF_032717465.1 Coenobita brevimanus | reverse complement strand
TTGGTGGGGACTGCTTCTAACGCAACCACTACAAGGGTTTTCATTATCATGAATAACGTCACCTGAAGGTACAAAAAATACAAGTACAGAAAACACCATACTACTGAAGGATCAAATATGAAAGCAGGTTGCAAGAAAGGAAAGGAAAAAAGAAAAGGTCAGAAGGACAGTGTCCTCCTTGTTAGGGAAAACATTAGTGATGAATTATTGCAGAAAAGTGATGCCAAGAAAGGACTAGGGTTGATGAAAGGAACGGCCTTAGAGTAAAACATGTTTCATAAAGCAGATATTATCCACACACATCTGTACACTAAACATGGGACAATGAGGACCATGTATAGATTCGGACATGGTGCCGAGACAAAAGGATTCCATGCATCCACACTCGCAGTACGCACATTCACTTTGAGTTCAATTTCGAAGAGCAATGATGTTATCATTCCTAGATAATGCACAGCCTAATGAAACACTGAGAACTCTTATTATGTATAATAAATAAAACAAGGAGAGTGAGATGATGATTCAGAAAGTTGAGAGCCCATTTAAAGTAAAGGGTGTGATTTTGGACATAGACTCATCAGTCCCTACGACACCTTGGCAGCGGAGTGAAACACACCATAACATGTCACACCTTGGACCTTAATACTGAATCATTTATATGCAAAAGTGCAAGCTTGAGTGTCATGAAAATAGCATAGGTAAATCACATGACATGCCAGTTAGTCCTGTGAAAGTTTAGTAAACAGTCATCTCCTTAACCCATTAGCTCTCGGAGTTCCTCTAGGATTTTGCTGGAAGGTTACTAAGTTTACCGCTCTCCGTCTATTGGCTCAGAGTCGCGAAGCTCATAGATCTCGTAGCCACATCTCTGGTGGGCACCTGGGAGTGAAGAAAGCTCTAAGCCAGTCGCGACAGAGGTTCTACTGGATTGGCATGCATCAGGATGTTCAAGAGTGGTGTCGGGCCTTTGACGTACGTTGTGCCAAGAAGGGACCCAAGAAATGTGGATGCGCCCCTCTCTAGCTGTACAAAATGGGTGCACCAGTGAAAAGAGTTGCAGTGGACATTGCTGGACCTCTGCTACTCACTGAAAGAGGAAACCGGTACATATGTGTTGCCATGGACTACTTCATAAAGTGGCCAGAAGCCTATGCCATCCCTGATCAAGAGGCTGCGACTGTTGCTCAGGTGTTGGGTGACCAGTTCTTCTGTCGTTTTAGGATGCCACAGGAGCTACATTCAGACCAGGGTAGAAACTTCGAGTCTGCTGTGTTCAGTGAATGCTGCAAGTTACAGGGGATCAAGAACTGGACAACCCCACTAAGGCCACAGTGAGATTGAATGGTGGAGAAAGTCAACTGGACCCTGGGACAAGAACTGACCAAGTACTGAGCAGAGGGACAAACGGAATAGGGCCACAAACTACTTGTGTTGCTGATGGCATATTGGTCTGCATCCCATGAGTCTACCGGCTACATCCTTGCAAAACAAATGTTGGGCCGCGAGTTACGTTTATCCGTTGACTTGTTAATGGGAAGACCACCTGGTGACGAGCTGCCTACAGACACCTCCAGCTATGTGAAGCATCTTCAGGAAAGGCTGGCTGAGGTACATCATCAAGTGCGAGAAGCTCTACAGTTCTGAGGCTATATGATGAAGTGCAGTATGATGCCAGGGCTAGTGATGTGAGCTTTATGGGTGGTGACAAAGTTTGGTTATACAATCCTTAGCAGAAGAAGGGACAGTCTCTGGTGCTGCAAAGCCTGTAAGATGGGCCTTACACTGTGTTGGACTGCTTATCAAACTTAACGTACCGGATTCAGGGAAGCAGGAAATCTCACTCAAAAGTGGTACACGTGAATTGTCTGTGGCAGTACCTTGGGCCAGGACAGTAAAGCCAGGACATCTCCGAGGAATTGTGTTCTCGCGCAGCTGAGGATGTTCAGGAGCACCAAGGAGCTGAAGTAAAAGAGGATGGTGACGGTTTCCCAAGAGGAGGAGTGGCTCAGGAAGAGGACCAAGACAATCTAGGAGGAGTGGACTGTGTGGAGGAGCAAGGACACTGTCGGAAGCGGCATAGTAGAACACCTGATAAGTTGAAAGATTTTTTTGTGTATAATTAAATGTTTAGTTTTTATTAAGGATTATGTTTATATACATTGTGTAGTTCTGTTGGAACGGCAAAAGGTTTAGGGCGGGGGTAGTCCTGAGAAGTGGAATTTGTTAATATGGTAGTGCTCGGGTATTCCCGATGATTCTTATAGTTCGGTTACGTGTCAAGGTTGCCAGTTAGCATGCTGTTTGTGAGCGTAGTTATTTTGTAAGTTGTACGTTAAATTTTGTGTTCTTTTCCTCTATAATGTTTTAGTTATGTGATGTTAAATCATGTAGTTTTATCTCATTTTCTATGCTAAATAATTTAGAGTGTTATGTCCCTGATTTAGTAACTATAGGTGCTAAACTAGAAGCTTCGGGAGTAATACAAAGGATGGGGAAAGGAGCAGTTTCAGTTCGGTTTGAGTATAGCTCAGTGTCAGTTCAGTGTTAGTGCAATTAATGAAGACTGTATAATCCAAGCACTTGTGAGAATAGTGAAGTGCACTTGACAAGCATTAAACGTAAATATTTAGAAAATATAGACAACGAACTTGAGAAGCTTGTTTACATTCAATTTCTGAGCTGATCATGTGTGCTGTACACCGAAAGGCTGACCACAGGAAGAACAACTCACTGGGCATCATCCTTCCTATACTGAACTACTGCTGTTGGAGCCTGATATATATATATATATATATATATATATATATATATATATATATATATATATAAACCGTATATCAACATCATCATCATCATCATCATCAGCCGTTTAAGTATCCACTGCAGGACCGGCCTATCCCCACCGAAGTCGGAACGATACAGCCAATGTATCTCTACCAAGTGGCTTAGGCTGTCTGGTAGAAATTGTATATATATATATATATATATATATATATATATATATATATATATATATATATATATATATATATACCATCTCATCTCATCAGCCGTTTGAGTGTCCACTGTAGGACTGGCCTATCCCTACCGACGTGGGGACGATACAGCCAATGTATATCTATCAAGTGGCTTAGGCTATCTAGTAGAGATTGTATGTAGGGTGAGAAGTGCTTGTAAGTGTAATTATTGTGTTAGAGTGGCTTTGGATGTGTGTGTAGTCTGTGAACCAAGTGTAATCGGACCGCGCAAGCCGACTGGGTGCAAGCATACTTTATAGTATGCGACACTGGTTAAGCCACAGCATCCCTTGTCCCTGCCAATGCAGTACGTGGCCAGAAGAACGCTCCCAAAGTTTTTACCCTGGCGGGGCGCGAACCCTCGTTATTCAGTGCACGAAAACGCAGACTTCACCACTGAGGCTCATATATATATATATATATATATATATATATATATATATATATATATATATATATATATATATATATATATATATATATATATATATATATATATATATATATATATATATATATATATATATATATGTATATATATATATATATATATATATATATATATATATATATATGCATGTATGTATATAGATAGATAAATTGATTGATCGATAGATACACCGTATATATATAAGAAAATAAAAGTCTGTTCAGTTGAATTTGCCTCATTCTCATTCGCTCATCATTCTAAATCACGGAATCCTGACTCCACCTCACAGATATTAACATCCACACTTACGTGCTCTTCCATACGTCCCTCTTCAACCAAGACACAGGCAGCCCCTGATGGCTCCAGAATCTCGAAGTTTGCCAATTCATATGGGTCGTCCTCCTAGACTGGCTCGATTTAATTACAGCAAGCAGTGTAAGTAGGCCATGATATGCACCCATTGGTTGTAATGCTCGTCGTTATGTGTAACTTTGTCATTTAGCCCATTATTATTTTTTTTCACTTTGGTCATCTTCATATTATTAGGAATATGACTCTGGCAGTTGTGCCGCCAGTTCATATTTCATTTATTCACTGAATGAATCAACGTTTTAAAACATAACTCTGTCAGCTCTTTACTGCCTGAATGTGCTGGACTTAGAGTTTTGGAGGGATGGCTCTTAGCTTACCATCCTTCACCTACCGGCTCATGGTCGACAAGCTCATTTCTTTAATCGTCAGCGATCTGCATGTTACACAGCGACCCTCAAAGAAAGGAGTATTCCTTACTGTAGAGTTTAGAGTACACACTAATAACAATACAACAGCGCCACTTTCATATTCGCCTTGATATTGATGGTTTATACCTTATGTTGTTGTTGCCTTGGGTTCATATGATTGGGAACACTGTGAACTGCAGGCTGAAACTGCGTTTCATCTAAAGTCCACCATCCTCGTTTCGAGTGATAAAGAAAAAAATGAGAAGCGTTTGTTTAACCAAGCAGTGGGGTCACCCAGTCGTATCGGTGCCACCGCATGAAGGCGTCCCTGTGCATGACCTTGGTAAAAACAGAAGAAATTGGACACGTCATTCCTAAGAAGAGAACGATATTTTCTAAAAGACTGTATTATATTTCTCCTGTTTCCTTTGAGGATCTGAGGCCAGGCTTATAATAAAAGCTGAAGATTTGTTGTTTCTCATCATACAGATCAGTTTCTGCGGAAAATTTTCACGCATAGGGAGGTTGTGTACTCATATTTCCTTGGTCTCCACCAAAGAATAGGTGACAGTGGTATTGTTACCTCGTTATTCAAGCAGCAATTTCTCTTTATCTCAGTATATAATGGACAGTACATGAATAACCTTTAATTTAGGTGAATGTAAGATGGGGCAGCTAGTACAGTGTTGGGGTAAGTCTGCCAGGGTTAAGGGAACAATCAAATCTTGTGAACTTGAGTACTTAACCCGCGATGTCCCAGCGACGTGAATTAACGTCCGCACATGATGTGCACTCATGTTCCGGCAATGTGAATTAACGCGGCAACATTGCAAGTTGCATAATTTTCACATTTTTCAAAATTCGCTCCTGATTTTTGTTTCGCCCGCCTTCGCAAGCCTCACCTACTCGCCGCAAGGCAGATAATCCCCTAGACCCAGATTAACCCCACCTGACCCTATGATCGTCCACTTACCTGTCAGCAGTCACCCAGGTCAGACATGGCGCATTGTGGGCTGTCAGACAAGGAGATACAAGTCGCCCTGGATACCTTTACAGGGGATAGTGATTCCTTACTGGACGACGACACCCTCGATGTCGATTACATGCAGCCTGAGGAGGTTACCAGCAGCAGTGATGAGGAGGTCCCTTCCCCAAGGAAGGTCAAATATATAACATATAGGAGGGCAGGGGACGGCCAGCCTGCACCACGTGCTGCATCTAGGCAGCAACACATACCATCAGATGAGGACGGACGAGGACGAGGACGAGGAAGCAGTACATGGTGGCATTTTCCTGGCTGGGGAAGGAAAAGATATCGCCACGTGGGGCTGGGACAGACGTCACATCGCAACTGTTCCACAGGTATGTTCCTTCTATGTGTTCTGTGGCAGGAAGTAGTGGTGTGGGATGGTTAGGGTGCAGAAAGTGAAAGTGTTGGGGCGGGAGAGTGGGGACAGATTCGTGAAAGCGAGAGTGGTGTGGGGGAGGCAACACGTCCACGTGGTGTGAGTTAGCAGAAGGTGAAAGCACTTGTCTAACATGTAAAGGGGTAATATGTTATACTGGAAGTATTATAAGACACACTAGGTACGAGTGTGTGGAGTGCAACGTTGCTCTCTGCCTGCAACCGTGCTTCGGTGAGTATCATAATAACAGGCACTATTGAAAGTGTGTGTCGTGTGGTAAGGCCTGTACATATGCGATAAAGTGTCGCTCAGTATCATAATAGTGCCATGTTATCTTATGTGATACTAATCATAGGAGGTTGTATAGTTACTGTAAAGTTAGTATGTAAGTTGAAAAATAGTCTAAGTTGAAAGCCACAGAACATACAGTCAGTAGGTAAATAAGCGCTAGGAAGAATTCTGTTCACGGTGTATGAGGAGTGGGAAATTCCCCAAGGGCTCTAAATTTAGCCGCCAATTATGGGATAAGCTGTCTCCCAGTGTACCACCATCCCACCTCTCTCTCTCTCTCTATTAGGATAAGGCTTACTGTAAACCGTGTACTACTGTGAAAGCAAAGGTCTAACATGGAAGCCAGAATGTAATGTGAGAAGTACTATAAAGGGGGAGAAAATAAATTCAGAGGTGAAAAAATAATGACATGACATGATTTACCTACGTAAATTAGCGCTACCTGTATGCTAATTCTTTTCATAAAGCATGTACTTCTGTAAAAGCAATTGTCTAACATGTAAATGGGTAATATGTTATGTTATAAGTAATCAAAAAGGTGAAAAAATAGAATCTGAGTTGAAAAAAACATGAAAGACCAAGTTGTCACTTGGTAAATAAGCGCTATTCTTATGCTAATTCTTTTCGTACAGCAAGTACATCTATAAAACTAATTGTATAACATGTAAGTGGGTTATATATTATGTTATAAGTAATCTAAAAGGTGAAAAAATAGAATCTGAGTTGAAAAAAGCATGAAATAAAATGATCTCACTTGGTAAATAAGCGCTACTTTTATGCTAATTCTTGTCATAATGCCTCAAAATATGTACAAACAATTATGTAAAGTTGAAAATGGTATGATGTTATTGTGGAAGTAATATGGAACATGAAAAAATACAATAGATGATGAAATAACGATGTTTGTTATCCATCGGTGACATAATCGACCGATTTCGCTACGGTCGCACAATGGTACATACCTTTTTTCTCATTTTTTTCTGTATAAAACCCAATACACTTCTGGTATACATATTTCCAACATATGAATACATGATAATAAACGTATACTGCATCAGTTCAGAGTACCCGTGCCACCACAGAAAACGTACGGCGAAAAGACTACTCATAGAGCATGGCAGTACCTGTCAAACTTACGTGCTCCAGGTAAGCCATTTCTGGACCCAAGGGACACCTTTCTTTGTGATTTTCCTTAGTTTCTGACCAAAAGCGAATGTTTGAGCCAAAAAAAAAATGGTCCAAAAAAGCCGGGACTGGGGCAGACCAAGGCTCACAAAACGTCGGGATTGGGCGGGTTAAATGAGATATTCTGCATAAGCATATACAAATGAATATATTCTTATACCATACTCTCTGCATATTGTATTAGCTGCAGCCTCAAGCTCATGTTAATGTAACTTGGTGGAAAGTAGGCTAATGGTGTTCTGATGTAGTCTGGCATCTCCCAGTTGTAGGATACACAGGGGGTGATGGACGTTTGTACAATGTGTGTGTGTGTGTGTGTGTGTGTGTGTGTGTGTGTGTGTGTGTGTGTGTGTGTAACCACCAACAAGGACCACCTTGTCATGGTGGTGGGCATGCATACCCTGTAAATCTAGTGGACCATACCAAAGGGGAGAAATCCCCCAGCCTCAGCAGGAGTATAGGGTTACTCATGCCTGAGGGGCATCAGTGAGGGATCAAACTAAGTGTTGCCAGGCACCCTTGGATTGTTTAAGTCTTTGGGGACAAACTCCAACTGAAAAATCCATGAGTGAAATCCTATAGAACACATGGCTTAACAGAGTTCCCGGCAGACCCCTGCAACCTTGATCACTAGATGGTCGTGGTGAATCTTCATGTAACCATCACAGGCTAAGAAGGGCCAAGTAATATGGTGGTAGGGACTGCACACCCTCACCGCCACACCAGATCTATTCCATTGCCCACTGCTATATTCGCTTTCCATTTCACCATTTCATCAAAACCAAATGACCTATGGCAACATGATAAAATGACTGTGACAGGTCATGGATGTGGGTGGAAGTCGCTAGTTCGAGTCCTCTACACTGGCGACATTGCCCAGCGGTTGCTGCCATGATGGCATTGCAGTACGTCATGCCTTCAGCAGCATCCAATGTAACTAAGAAGCCAGAAATGGACACTCGGCTTCTTAATTTGATGGAGAGGGGTTTTGAAAAGGTTACCTTAACATTTGCTGTTTCACACCTGGGCAGATAACCGCGTCTGTCAAGGCTTTCCACATTGTAGTCGAAGAACCAAGAGACTCCCTCTAACTCTTGCAACCTGCAATACATGAACTTCACTTGATGCTGACCAAGACACATGACCAAGTCATGAGACTACCCTTAATGCCGATGAATGGAAAATATAATAAACTGACATTGCTTCCTTCTTTGAGACTCGCCTCACAAGAGAGGTCAACCTAACAGAAGCAGGAGAAGGATATATATAGTTCTGGAGGGGATACCTAGACAACCTAGTAAAAAAAGATCCAAGAAATCGCCTGTTCGTATATCGGAGATGCTGATGTCCTGGCACATACCTCTCTTTAAAGGCTAATTTGCAACACTCAATAGTGCCTATGCCCCAATACTTGACTGGAGACACCGTCAAAGATAAATATTGTAACTCTCTGGATGCTACCATTTGCCAAATACCACATAATGGCAAACGCATCCTGTTTGAGATTTTAACCCATCGCATCAGGCATATATTTCCACTACCCCTTCTCCCAGCCAGGCATTTAAGAGAAAATGAACTTTTTTAAAACCTCAATATTTCAATTAATACCAAAAAAAAAAAAAAAAAAAACTAAGTGTCATAATACTCACCAATCCTTCGACTTCAGGCTGATTGCCTCAGATTGTCCGTGATGTGCATGTAGTCAAAGGGAGTGAGTGGGGAAAGGGGGCAACTTTTGTTGTTTTCTTTGCCCGTGTCTGTATGCATGGCTGAGGTGCAGTGGCACAACCAAAGCTTGTACTAGCCCTCCCCAAAAATAACACTCCAGAAGACCACAGTCCACCACAAACATCTTTTCTGTGTAAGTTTTTAGAAAGTGTTGCGTGAGATAGGTTGTGAGTGCGGTTACTATAGCAACGACTTTGAGGCAGGCTGGCTCAGTCCACCTAAAGGCCCATGTGTCTTCTCGCCTAACCACCACTCCACCATCCCTCCAACAGCTACACACACACACACACACACACACACGGAGATGGATGTTTGGCTTGCACTGTTGCTCGATTCTAGTATCACTGTGCCACTGGAAGCCCGGGTATTAGTACAACAACAACAACTACTACTACTACTACTACTACTTCTACTACTACTGCTGCTACTACTACTACTACTACTACTTCTACTACTACTACTACTACTACTATATAAAACCTAAATAATAATTTTGTGAACAAAAAAAACTATCCACGTACTATCCATAACCCACTATATTTTCCATTATAACAAAAAAAATTTTCCTGTGATTTGTACTTTTACTTCATAACAAATATGTACACACACAAAAACTTTCAATAAAAATAATGCACTGATGTCATCATGAAACAAACTTTCTGCTTCCATTATTCATATAAATATACAGAGTGCTCTGCGACGCTCCCCTGCCATGCTTCATCCTCCCTCCCTTCTCCACCTCCTCCCTTTCTTCACTTCCTACCTCCCTTTCCATTTCCGCATCCACGCCAATATCTCCCTCTCCGGGATCGTCAATATCCTCTGAACCATTCCCATCATCGGAAATAGCAAATGAACGTCCAGGGGGAAACAATGGGCACACAGTGGAGGACTCAGTGATCCACCCTCTTCGACCGATGTATGAATATCGACACTCACCATGGCGGTCGCTTTCCTCAGAGGAAGTCACTTTCTTCATTCACAGATGGCGATAATGTTACCTCGAGTTCTCTCCCTATCACACTATTACTAAGGCCATTTCTTTTTTGGGTTTTGGACTTCATTGGTGTTGAAGTCGGCGGCTGTGGACACAAAGCCAAGGATCCGGACACAAGGAAAACTTTTTGCATAGGTCTATCCATTACAGAGGTACACAGGTAACTGCAGCATGACTCGGGTGCGTGCAGGAGGGTTGCCAGTGGCTGCGTGTAGTGGAAATAACCCGCGGAATATTCGAAAAACGCCGCAAAACACTAGACCATGTATATTTGCCATCCAGATGCCCCCAGGCTGTCGCATGAACATAACATATGGACGCCATGGGTTAATGCCAGTGTAGGAAAAGATGATCACCTCTGACAAGGCATTATAGGCTGCCATGGCGTTGGTACCATGAACAACAATGGCCTCAGACTGCTTTCATTATGGTCACAACACAATCTGGTCATGAAACACCCCATTTTTCAACTTTTGTGAATAAAAAAAAAAATCATGAATGCACCAATAATAGAGACATTGGCACCTAATTCATTATGTCACTATAAGGCAGCAGGATTAAAGAAAGGTTCCTATAACATAAGCCATGAGAGGTGCTGAGTGCTGAACAGACCATAACCTTATACTTGCCAAACTGGAACTAGTCTTATGCCCACAAATGCACTGTAGACCACTCTTGAAGGAACTAAACTGTAGTATTATAAAGGATGCAGCAGCTTTTAACACCTTCCACAGCACTATTTTAAAACAGCTTTCTCAGTGCCCAGTGCATGACCCAAACAACAATGCAGCATACCTAGATTCAGAGTGCCTGAACATTAGGACACGCTTCATTTCACTGCAGATGAAATCACAGGTTTCTCCACTTGCCACCATAGAAACTGGTTTGATGAAAATGCTGAGGGCATACATTGCCTTCTTGCAATGGAAAATAGAACACATTACTACTGCTTGGCTCATCTTAGCTCCTTAGCCCTCAAAACTGATTCTCATAAGTCAAATCCTGACGAAAGTGCCTCACATGAAGAAGAAATGGTGGACTGCACAAGCAAAACAGCTGCAAAGACTAGGTGATATTTATGACCAACATAGCTTCTACAAGTCAATAAAAACTATCTATGGGTGAACCAAACACAACATAACCCATATAAGATCAGCTGAAGGAGAGCTCCTGATAGACAAACAAGCATTTGTAGAAAGATGGACACAACACTTCAATATCTTACTGAATCGAAGAAACCCGAGGAAGCACAATATCCTAAATAACACCCCAAATGCCCCTCCAGCGGTAGATCTCAATATCCCACCTACACTTGCACAAACTCTTCAGGCCAGCCAATCTCTCTCTCTCTCTTAAAAAAAAAAAAAAAAAAAAAAAAAAAAAAAAGGTCCTGACAGTATACCAGCTGAATTAATAAAAAAGGGTGGCCAGTTAGGCTACCAGTGTGTCGATAATCTCACACTGACTATGTGGAATCACGAACGAATTCCAGCTGAATGGCATACTACTGATGTTGTAACCATCTAAACCATCTTAAAAAAAAGAATGCGGACTGATCAGACTGTGACAACAACAGAGGCATATTGCTTACTGGTGAATGCTAGAAAAGTACTAATCAAGATAAGGTTATCTAGGCTGACAAAGCATCTGACTTAGTTAACCCTTCCTGAAACACAATGTAGATTTTGGAAGGAATGAGGTACCTGTGATATGATCTTATGATCTTTGTTACAGGCAGACAACATGGATGACGGTGTATCCATAGGTGGGAGCTAATCCAAATCCTTCAACGTGAAAGTGAGAGGTAAAGCAAGGATATGTCCTGACTCCTGTCACTTTCAACATCTATCTCACTACAGGCACCCTATTAAGTCACCAACATATGAATCCTGATGAATACAGAAAATTATTTAATCTCAGACGTCTTCAAGCACAGCCAAAGACTAAATTGGCTTAGTTCCTAGAGCTCAATAAGCTGATAAGTGTGTCGTTGCACTTACCCCAGAAGCCCTGCAACAGAGTATTGCCATCGTTTCAAATATATTTATATATATATATATATATATATATATATATATATATATATATATATATATATATATATATATATATATATATATATATATATATATATATATATATATATAATGCAATGGGGCTCAAAATAACTGTCAGTAAAACTGAAAAAAAAATAAGAGAAACAACCTAGCAGAGCCTCATGCATTTCAGATAAACAGCTAAAATATAAAACTGATGGAGAATTTTACATACTTTGCATGTGTGCTCACAGATAAACATAGCATTGATGCACAAGTCCTTCCACGAAACATCCATGTCTCAGCTTTTTTTTTTTTTCTTTTCGACGTCTGAGACCATGTCTTTGAAAATACGAACCTAAGAATCGAGGCTAAAGTATCGGTATATGCAGCTGTAATCCTGTTGAGTTGAATCGTGGACTACTTACCAGCATCATATCTAACAGCTTCATTTGTTTCACATCCGACATGTGCAACTCATCCAAGGGCACACATGAGAGAATAAAGTCCCTCTCTCACATATTCTCCAGTGAGCAAAGCCAACCAGCACAGAGACCATGCTGGGTAAAAAACATCTGAGATGGGTCAGACATATTGTGTTCTGCATGCCAGCGCACCTCCTTCCCATCCAGTTTCTGCATGGCCAACTCCTTGCAGCACGTCGCCAGGGGGACAGAAGATGAGATATAAAGATCCTATAACGAGAACTCTAAACAAATGCATCATCATAGCAAAAGATCTTGAAACCAATGTCGAGTACAAAGAACAATGGTGAGCCCTCTGTAGTGAAAGAAACCTTCACCTTGAAGAAGCTTGGAACATGGAGTGAGATGAGCGTAGACTGTGGAGGAACAACCAAAATTTAGTTCTCCCAACAAACCGGGCTTTGACATGCTGACTGTGTGGCTAAGTTTGCGGATCTAACATTGGTCCGCGCAGTGACACACGTTGGCACCATGGATAATGAGAAACACATCATCCTAGTGAATATAGCAGGAGTTGTCTTGTCTTCTGCTATACTCCTAGTGAGTATAGCAGGAGTTGTCTTGTCTTCTGTAGCAGAAGGATAGCTTTAAGTACGTAAGCAAGCAAGAAGGTAAGTGTGTTCTTACCTAATTGTTCTTACCTAATTGTATCTTTACAGGAATGAGTCAAGCTCGTACTGTCCCGTGTCTTAAACCATATTTATCGTACATATCCTTAAATTTGTGAATTGTTTTGGCACACACTATTTCATTCGGTGGTGCATTATGTTGATCAATTGCTCTGTTTGGGAAACTGAATTTCCTTACGTCTTTATCACCTCTCTTCTTATACAGTTTTTGCAGTGTCCTCTTGCTGATGCTTCTCCATATGTTAAGTAATCATTTATTTTCTCCTTCCCTGATGTGCACTTACATATATAGCATTATCATGTCACCTCTTTTCCTTCTCTCCTGTAGTGTTGGTAGATTCAGTTTATTTAGTCTTTCTTCGTAGCTTAGGTCCCTTAAGCTTGGTATTCATCTTGTAGCGGCCCTTTGAACTTTTTCAATCTTGTCTATGTGTTTTTTGAGATGAGGACTCCAGACTACTGATGCATATTCCAGGGTTGGTCTAATGAATGATGTTATTATCCTTCTTAGCATGTCTTCATTTATGTATGTGAATGCTATTCTCATAACTGCAAGCAGTGTATACATGTTCTGTACCTTCTCGCTGATGTGGTCAGCCGGAGATAGTCTGTTATTGATAATCACACCTAGGTCCTTCTCTCTTTCTGATGTGTATAGGGTTTTATTTCCTAACTTATAATCCCAATCAGGTCTTTTTCCACTTTTACCAAACTTGATTACATGACACTTGTCCACATTGAATTCCATTTGCCATGTATTACTCCATTCATGAAGTGTATTTAATTCTTCTTGTAGCTCTTTACAAGAGTCTGTGTTAGTAAGTCTGCTTTGTATTTTTGCATCATCTGCAAACATATTCAGATAGCTCTCATTTCCAGTGTTACTGTTTATGTCATCTATATACACTAAAAACATGATTGGTGCCAGCACTGAACCCTGTGGTACTCCACTAGTCACTTCTTTCCATGATGAGTAGTTTCCTCTTAGTACTGTTCTCATTTCTCTTTTTATGAGAAAATCTTGCATCCAACAAAACAGTTTGCCTCGAATTCCTCCTTGATGGTACAGTTTCCATAAAAGTCTTTGGTGTGGTACTGTGTCAAAAGCTTTCTTGAAATCTAAACAGATACTGTCCACCCATCCTTCTCTTTCCTGTATTGTGTTTGTTACTCTGTCATAGTAGCTCAACAGATTAGTAACACATGGGCCCGTATGCATAAAAGGTCCTGGGACCTAGGAACTAGTCGCAAGTCGTAGGAACTGATCCCAAGTCGCAGGACTTGTTTATAAACGCTCCCACGTCCTAGGACTGGTCCTAAGACACGGAGATTTTAGGTGTAGCCAGGGAGGTGACTTACGACTTAGGAATATTCCTAGGACCTGAAAATGGCTGAACAACAACAAGCTCCGAGGCGTCAGCGGAGAACTTTTCGCCCACGTAGGGACGTGTTGAATGAATTAAGTGATGCAGAACTGATAAGCAGATACCGTTTGGATCGTGCAGGAATTATTTTTGTTACTGACTTGGTAAGAGATGTCCTGCAAAGTCCATCTGAGAGGAACCAGGCACTTACCCAGGAGATGAAAGTGATCATTTTGTTGAGATATTTGGCCACAGGTAAAATGCAACTATGCAGCGGTGATGATTTGGGACCCTCACAACCTACAGTCAGCAGAGTTATCTCACAGACATTAAATGGGTTCTACAGACGTGAAATAATGTATAGATTCTTGAAGTTCCCCACAGACCCCCAAGAACTACAAAGGAAAAAAATCGAATTTATGGAGATTGCTGGCTTCCCCGGGGTGGTTGGAGCAATTGATGGGACACATGTGAGAATAATAGCCCCAAAAAAGTTTGAAGAAGAATATGTGAACAGAAAGCGGTATCATAGCATTAATGTACAAGTTGTTTTTGATGCCAAGTACAGAATTATTAACTGGCCAAGTGGCCAGGGTCAGCGCATGATGCTAGGATACTCAATGAAAGTGGACTTAAAAGAATGTTTGAAAACCGAGAGGTTCCACCGGGGTGCATTCTTCTAGGAGGTTGAATGCTCCCGCGCCGTCTGTATGTTTACAATACACGATAGCCTAGCGTCCACAGAAAAAAGAAAATGTAAATGGAAAATAGATACTTACATTCATCAAGAAATCCACCTACATTATTTCTATAATCATTTTGTGACTTAGAGTATTTTACTAAATAATATATCTCTCTATCTTGGCCAAAAACTGCATTTCCGAAAAAAAATATTGCTACAGTTAGCACTTTTCCTAAGTCTGGGACTTGGGAAAATTCCTGGGTAGGAATTGCCATGTACGTCCTAGGTAGTGTTTATGAATCGATTCCCAAGACACGGTCCCAGCTGAGAGCAGTTCTTAGGACTTTCCTAGGAACGTTTTCGAATAGGGGCCATGATTTTCCTTTTCTGAAACCAAACTGTCTTTCTGTTATCATACTGTGTTCTTCTAGATGATTTACCCAAGCTTTTCTTATAAGCTTTTCTAATACCTTGCTTACAACACTGGTCAGTGATATTGGTCGGTAGTTGAGTGGATTTTGTCTATTTCCTTTCTTGAATAAGGGGACAATATTTGCTTTCTTCCAAATATCAGGTAGTTTACCTTGACTCAAGGATTTCTTGAAATTTAAAAATAATGGTTTACTTAACTCCTTTGCACATTCTCGTAGTACCCAACATGAAATTTCATCAGGACCACTTGCTTTTCCTCTGTCTAATTTCTTAACTCCTCCTGTATTACTTTTTCTGCTATTTGTATATCTGAAAGTATGTGTGGACATGCGTGTTCCACATAGTCCCTCTCAAAATTTTTTTCTTCTGTAAAAACTAATTGGAAATTCTTATTTAGTGCTTCACAAATATCTTTCTCTTGTGTATAAGTGATTCCCTCGTCCATAATGGATTGTATTATATCTTTTACTTTGGTTTTGCTTCTGATATAGCTGTAAAACAGCTTTGGTTGATCACTACTTTTATTTATTATATCCTCCTCAAACTGTTTTTGGGCTTCCCTCCTTATTCTTGTATAATCGTTTCTTGCCTGTTTGTAATTATTATACGCCCTTTCACTATTGTGTCTTCTGTATCTATTCCACAACAAATCTCTTCTTTCTTTAGAATTTTTAAATTCTATATTGAACCATTTCTGTATTTTCTTATCTGGTTCATTGTTCTGTGGGATGTACTTCTGGACTCCTATTTCATAAAATTCACAGAATTTTTTATATACAGCATTTAAATCTTGTCCTCTAAGCTCATTTTCCCAATCAACTTCTAAGAAATACTTCTTTAGGTCTTGATAATTTCCCTTTTTATAGTTTAGGCTCTTTTTGTAACTTTCATTGCTGTTAACTATGTCATATGCTATCCTGAAGTTGTAATTTAGTACTGCATGATCGCTTTTGCCGAGTGGAGGGTGATATATTAAACTGTCAATATCATTTTCTTGCCTAGTAAATATTAGATCTAGCACTGAAGGTACATCGAGTCCTCTTTTTCTGGTGGTTTCCCTCACATATTGCGTTAGGAGAAACTCTTGCACGAGATCCAGGAGCTTTTGGTCCCTACAGCTTTCTTGGCTAATTATATCTAGAGTATTCCAATTTATATTTGTATTAAAATCTCCAGTTAGTATAATTCTTTCCGATTTCTCTTCCATTTTATGTAGTAATGATCTTAAACTCTGAATTGTACTCTCTGCCAGGTCCTCATATTCGTCTCTTTCCCATGTGTTTGATCTGGGTGGCATGTACAAATTGGCCACAATTCATTGACTTTTAGATTTTTCTTAGTTAATATTATAATTCCTCCTCCTTTTTTTAAATTTCTGTCTCTTCTCCATATATTGTATTCCTCTAAGTTTAGTATGTCATTGGATATCCTTGGTGTTAATTTTGTTTCAGTTAGGCATATTATTTGTGGTTCATTTTCTCTGACATACAGTAATCATTCATCTCTAGTAATTTAGATACCATTCCATCCACATTTGAGTACATCAACTTTATCATCTTGTTTATATACTTGTCATGACATGGTTCTACTACCTTCCTCCTTTTTATTCCCTCCTGTTTGTGTACCACTTTCGTACCTGCAATCCTATTACTTTGTAAAAAAATGTGTTCTTCTCCTCTTCTGATCTTCCCTCATTTTTTGTTTTTGCTTCCTCCCTCTTCTCTTTCAGTAATTCCAGTTCCTCTTGTGTTAGGCATCTTTTTATCCATACATTTTTGAACTCCTCTTTTTCCATAAGATTCTTTGCATTTTTTAGTATCTCCTCCACAGTGTTTACACTCTGGAAAGTCACCTTTAGAGGTCTTGTCTTGCTTTTGTCGTATTTCCCTAACCTTTTGTGTTCCTCTAAGTCTTTACTACAGATTTCCTCTGATACTTCTTTCAGTAAGCTCATTACATTTGCCATCTCCTTTTTGTCTCTTGTGATCTTGTTTTTTACGTCTTCCTCTACTATACCAGTGATTACATAGAATTATAACTTCCTGTTTAATGCTTTTTTCCTCCACCCTTGTTTCTAAGTCTTTCTTTACTTTCATCATTTCAGCATGCGTGGTTTCCACATCATTTTTGTAGCTTTGCACAGCTTCATTCACCTGTGTTATCTTCTCTTCAATATCACTGCTCTGGTCTATCAGACTGCTTACTTGCCTAATTGTCTCTGTATCATTTTTGAACTCTTCCATAACATTCTCGTGATTGACTACTGTACTTGCCATTTCACTCATTTTCTTCCTAAGTGTACTCAATTCCACTGTTAGTTCACTGATGGTTGTGTCTTTCTTGTTGGCCTCCCATCCTAGTTTTTCTATTTCTTCTTTTTGCAAGTGCATTTGCTTTTTTATTTCATCAATTTCATTTCTGAAAGCCATTTCTAGTTTGTGTACACGTTCAACCAGTCTATTGTGAGTCTCCACTTCAACCAGTTCTTGGTAGAACTCATCATCTTGCTTTCTACCTTTATCCCTTTTCTTTTCTAAATTTGCTTTACTAAAGTATGTGTCCATTTTGCAATACTAAAAGCACAGAGTACATGTACTTACATTCCCCCTGTAGCTGTAGCCTAACAAACCTCAGCTGACTGAGCGCATTCTTTCGCCTCTCGGTTCTCTTTTGTGTGTGTGTGTGTGTGTGTGTGTGCAAATATACGCCGCTGTTACTCCAACTTTACAAGATCTTTCAAGAAATTAATGATGGTTTACTTTGACCTAATTTCCTCATCGTATGCTACCTTAGCACATAAATAACGCTGCATGAGCATTTTGTCTGACACTGTAAAGTAAAATCGTAATCCCCTAATACTATACTCAACTGTGATGGCAGGTCGTTTGCATATGGTGAGGATGTGGCTGGAAGGCGTATCGGTGAGAGCTATTGCCCAGGAGACTGGTGCAAGTGTCTCCACGGTTTACAGATGGATTCACCGCTGGCAGCAGGAGAGCAACGTGAATGCCAAAGCCTGTCAGATAATACGTCATCTTGGAACTATATCCTGGAGAATAGCGGCAGGAGACGACATCCTATCCCAGCAACATCAGTTCATTTCTTTGCCCACTATTTATTTTGCACAATGAAACATCGACTCTTGCAACATATAACCTCATTCTTGTTAAGCTTAAGAAGTCAGTACTCTAGGGATCGCATAATGATCATTGTGGAGCTCAAAGAATAATACGAACATCGTGGTGCATCTCTTGAAGTTTCGTGCTTTGATCAGTTGTCATCCAGTGCTGATTTGTGGTTACAGAAAAGCGTGACTGGACTAAACTGGCGGCGAAACTTGAAGCGCAAGACACTAAAAACTCACTAAGAATATCGAGAAACTGTCTTCATTGTGTTTTCAAATCAGAGTCAAAAGTTTGCTTTAATAACATTAACACATGCATGATTTTTCGATCATGAGAGTGTAAATTTCTTGCGTTTACGTTCTTCATATTAGTTGTGTTCTCAACCGGCGATTATTTTCATTAAATATTTTTTTTCGAATGAATATTCTGCTGAAAAGTTTAGCTGAAGATGTTTCTGACTCCTTCCCGGTAGGAGGAATTCTTATCAGTAGGGTAAATAATTATTCCTGCTGTATTTCACATTGTAATTATTTAACAGTTTTGTGTAGTGTGCATCAGTGCCAGATTACTTTCCTTGTTTGGCGGCAGGATACCACTGCATTTCTGTTAAACTATTCACTACGATGTATTAGTTTATTCTAGCAACTCACAAACTGTTTCATTCAACTGGGGAGACATTTCATAGTGAAGGGGTGATTGACGGTTATATTGAACCCCCCTACTTTGAAGGCAACGTGAATGAGTTCACTTTAAACATATACTTTACTCAACATTTTCAGAACGTGAACTCGTATACCAGTGGATGAAAATATATGTCAAGTAACTCATTAGTACCCTATCCCAGTAACTACTTAAACGGCCCTTGATTTTCTGTGTAATATATTGTCTAATTGATTAAAAGTACATACCCAGCTCATTCAGTATCATAACATGCTTTCCATATAATTTCATTCATTGCTTGAGGGTGCTCAGGTAGTGAAGAATTTGGTATCAGTTTCCTCCGGTTCTGTAAGACGAAAACAGCCAAGCTGCTTATTGCCAGACACTCTGGGCTCTTGGCATAATAATGGCCAAAGACGATTTAAAAGGCTTTTGTTGGGGGGTGATTTTACGAAATAATGTTCACATTATTAAAGAATAATAAGGTATTAAAACGAATCTTTGTTAATATAACTATAATCCATGTGAATAATCCAGCGGAATCCTAGGAACGTACCTGTAAGCAAACAGGAGGCTCTGGAAGACTAATTTCAAACCTGTCTATCGTTGACACTGACTTTTTTTTAAACCGGCTGCTGGGAAGATCCGGCACTGAACAAAGCCGTAAGGAGATATGATTGGGTGGCGTGCTCATAAAATTCATCAACGTAGTAAATGGCTTGACAGAGCAGGATGATTTCTGCAATATATTCTATCAGTTATAATAAGAAATGATGAGAATATCCCTCCCCCATAAAAGGCAAATTGGGAGAGGGTCAAAAAGAACACAATGAATGTACGGATCTTGAATTTGGCTCTGTTATCTTGTTTTTGTTTTTTCATGGAGGGAACAATATGTGGGCTCCTGGCCTTTGGTTCCATCTTCCTTGCACTAGAAAAAAAATATTATTTTGTAACTAACTTTCATGCACTACAGTCTCCAACAGTCCCGTTCCTTCTCCTACCGTTCAGGAACTCACAACATTATATTTGTTCGAGGAAGGTTGCATACCATCACTATAATCTGTCTGATTACTTACAAATTTAATTATATCTATTTTTTAGTTGTAATTGTTATAACTAATATATTCTTTGAGTTACAGATGGACAGCAGGAGGAATGAAAATTTTGAAGCAAGAGTGCATATAGTTCAGTTTCAAATAAAATTAATTTTCGTTGTCTTCATGTTTTTCAGCCTCTTTCAATTTGCATTTCTTATGGGGGAAGCAGATCCTGTCCATTGTTCTTTAACTCGCTTAGAAGAAGAGTAAGTGAAGTGAATAACGAGAGTTAATATGAAACAGAATTACCAACAAAACCTTACAGCAGTGAGTACCTAAAGGTCGGATGACAAGAGCGCGGATTCTCGTTGTTTAACCCGCGCCGTCCCGAGGACGTATTTCCACGTCCTCACGTTTTGTCACAGCTAATCCCGAGGACGTACTTCAACGTCCTGCAATTGCAAGGTTCATAATTTCCACAATTTTCAATTTTCGCGAGTCATTTTTGGTACGTATACACGGGACACCTTCCTCAACAAGATGCCAGGCAGAGACAATGCCTTACCCAGCATGACCTCCTCCCCCCCCCTGCATGCCCTTTTCTCAACAATTCACCTGTTATCAGTGACCTGGCCAGTATAGCCATGTCATGCCACGGTACGAAATTCAGGGCCAGAGTGATTCCCCAATCAATGACAATGTGGAGGACAAACTTTACATAGCATTAGAGGAAGAAACAGTTAGAAATGATGATCAGGTAATGTGGCAAAAAAGGTCAGGTATTAGTGAGTGAAACAATGCTTATAATGCCTATATTACTGCTTGAAAACCAATATACTCTTGTACTACATATAAATTCGTAACAGTAAATAAATAAATACCGTTTATGAGTGGTGTGAAATAGTTATCCTCCCATAGAACTCGTTTTCTTTGGTGCCAGCCTGATAGAAAACCCAGTAAGGTAAGGAGGCTCTCCTACCTGTAATGAGTATTTTAAACCTCAGGTGAGCGATTTCTCTATGAATTTTCGATGTTTCTCACCAAAAGCGAAAGTTTTAGCAAAAAAAAAAAGGGTCGAAAAATGGTCGGGTTGGGGGGTACCAGTGGTCAAAAAGTGGTCGGGACGGGGCGGGTTAAGGAAGCTACATACCACCAGTTACTTAGGAACATGTTTTTGAATATGGGTGATAACTATTATGTAGTATGTTGTTTATGCAGAGTAATTGAAACCGGTAGCATCTATCTAACACGAAAGAGGACGGTAAGGTGTAATATACTAAATATATCGCATAGAAGATGTTAGAGAGCTTCCTCAACCAAGAATACGGGGAAAACCATGATCAACGACACGGCTCTTGGTTATGATTATACACTTACCTTCGTCAGCCTCTCTCTGCAACATCCTTAATATGTACTGTTACATTCACGCATATTTAGTTTCAGTGTGCTGTTTTACGAGTACATTTGAAGGATATGTGTTGTGGGTATGGGGAAACCAGAAGTTACAGCTGTGTGTGTGTGTGTGTGTGTGTGTGTGTGTGTGCGTTGATTGTGGTTAACCGACTGTAAGTAAGATATAAAAGTACAGTCAACTTTCAAACGAAGTTAGAGAGATACACCTAACGGCAAAACAAGAAGCAAGGTATCCCCATGAAACATTGGTCACTTGCTAACTGGGTACCTGAGAACCCTGAGATAGTATTATATATATATATATATATATATATATATATATATATATATATTTTTTATTTTTTTATTTTTTTTTTTTTTGAGGCTCCAAGATACTTGCATGCGTCGGCCTTGGTCACCTAATGGCGGCTCTCCATGCTGCACGATCCATTGCAGCCTCTCTGTTAAGTCCCTTAACCCTGAGGTCACACTTAATGACCTCATCCCATGTCTTTCTCGGTCTACTCCTCATAACCCCACCTCCAGTATTAACACTTCTCACCTTCCTCACCCAATTATCATCCCCCATCCTCTCCACATGTCCAAACCATCTCATTCTACCTCTCCTCACCACAACACCAATATACTCCAGTCCCATCCTACCTCTCAACTCTTCCATCGTAAACCCAGCCCCCACAGACCTTGCATGCAGGGACGCAATACACATCCACCTAATCATTGTCATTTCTGTACGCCTGAGCCGGCGAATATCCTCCTCCTTTACTCCCCAGGTCTCACTACCATACAGCATTACACGCCTAACACATGCTGCATACGAAGACGCCTTAGCACGTAGGAAGAGTCCTCTCAATGTCAGGAGCGGCAAGAGCTCCCTGAACAGAGCTAGCTCCAGCTCCACCTCCAGCACACACCATGTCTCCCAAATAACGAAACTCTTCCACACACTCAAGAGATTCACCAGCAAGTTCAATCCTTTCACACCTGACAATCTCCACCTGCTCTTCCCGACACGCCGTACACATAAAATCAGCATCATCTCGCAGTCTACCTCTGATACCACTACATCTCTTGTGCACCCATTTATCACTAACACCGCACAAAATAGAATTACTTCCCACGCCCTTGTGGCAAACTGCACATGGCCACTCTTCCTCGTCTTTGACAGTACCGCCACCAACCCTAGATATCATCATTTTTGTTTTATCTTCATTTACCCTTAAGTCCTTGTGCCCCATACCATCTCTCCACTTCCTAAACCTTTCCTCGGCCTCCCTTTTGTTCCCTGCAATCAACACCAAATCATCACATTACAACATCTCCCACGGGAGTCCTTTTCTAAAGTCACGTGAGAGGGCTTCAAGTACCATGATAAACAACATGGGACTCAAAACTGACCCCTGATGCACACCAATATTCACGGAAAACTCATCACTCAAATCTCCATTTACTCTTACCTGGGTGCAAGCCCCATATACATAGCCAAAACCACCTTAACCAGCCACTCCTCCAAGCCAAGCTTTCTCAATGCCCACTTCACCAGCTCTCTAGGGAGTCTATCAAAGGCTTTTTCCAAATCAACAAAAACAAAAAACAGATCGCTTTTCTTACCAATATATTTTTCCTGAAGTTGTCAAATAATGAATGTGGCATCAGTGGTCCCACTACCTGACATAAACCCAAACTGCATCTCATCAATATTCACTCTTTCTCTAATCATACCTTTTAAAACTCTCTCCATTACCTTCATTATCTGATCTAAAAGCTTTATACCTCTATAATTTCCTCTTTCCAGGGCATCACCCTTCCCTTTATACACATTTACAATTACACTCTTCAGCCAATCATCTGGGACAACACACTCATAAATAATCATATTTATCAGGTCAGTGACTAACCTTACCCCTATATCTCCTGAGGCCTTCATCATTTCGGCAGTCAACTCAGACACACCTGCTGCCTTCCCCATCTTCATCCTGCCTATTGCCTCACTCACAGTAGCAGCATCAATAAAAGGCCAAGGGCCAAACACTGGATCTGCTGGCTCCAAACCTTCCCTGTCCCGGTCAAACTCCTCATTCAACAACCGGCTATAATGCTCTCTCCATGCATCTTTAATATCCTCAATGTTCACCATTACCCTTCCTTCATCATTCTTCACACACTGCTCATCTTTAATATCCCGATTATCCCTCTTCATCTGATTTGCCACCTTAAATATCATATTTTTCCTTTCCCCATGATTTAAGTTATCAAGTAAAAGTCTCTGTGACTCAGATTTCGCCCAGTATACCTCTCTTCTAGCCCTGCACTTGGCAGCCAAGTATTCCTCCTTGCTACCACCCTTCTTCCATTCCCGGAAAAGCCATCTTTTCTACTTAACTGCAACTTCTACACCCTCATCCCACCACCAAGTTACTTTATGTCTTGGTGGTCCTCTTGTCCAACAGCATGTTACATCAGTAACTCTCAGGAGATTGTTTCAGGGCTCTTTACTGTTCATTAACGCCTCTGTCTACAGCTCCCTGTTCAGCCACCACTCTCCTTATCTTGCTATAGAAGGCATCCCTTACTACTTGGTTTTTCAGCTTCCATATCTTCCCCCTAGGTACATAAGTCCTCTTTTTCATCACTCGTTCTTTAAGCACCATATCACAAATCAACAGTGTGTGCTGCTGCACACACTCCTCACTTCCTATATCTTTAACATCCCTACCTAACCTCCTATCAGCCCTCCTAACCAGAAAATAATCCATCTGACTGCTATTTCCCCCAGACTCATACGTAATTAACCTACTATCTCTTTTCCTAAAATATGTGTTGCACACAATCATGTCCGTTGCCTCCCGAAACTCGAGTATCCTTTCCCCTTCCGCATTCCTGATACCATGAGCACATCCCCCATGCACTCCTTCATAACCTTGTGCTGCTTCACCTACATGACATTTAAGTCCCCTCTCAAAACTACTATCTCATCATCCCGCATGCCACCCACTACACGTATTAAATCATCCCAAAATCTATCTTTCTCTGCTTCATCCAATACTGCCTGTGGAGCATATGCCAATATAATTGCAGCTATCTTTCTACCGAATAGAATTTTCACTACCAATATCCTATTGCTTACTCTCATAACATTCATTACATATTCCACCCATTTCTCTGCAACCATCACACCAACACCCCCATATCCGTCTGTCCCCCCCTGCCAAAACAACTTATAGCAACAGTCCTTCCCAACAATCTTTCTGGCTGATCCATCCCTGTACCGGACTTCCTGCAAACACACACACACACACACACACACACACACACACACACACACACACACACACACAGTAGAACCCCATTATTTCCTAACTGAGAATTTCCAACTTCATAATTAGCGAGTTCTTCATTTAGTAAATGCTAAAAATTACAAAAATTGGCATGGTGCTTAGTTTAAACTTGGCGCACGGTTATACAGTACAGCATGGCGCGGTCAGAGGGTGCAGCCATTGTATACTCTCGTTGTCGGCCTTTCTCGAGTACTTTTAGTGACGTTCTTGTTGTGAAGTGTTAATTATGCCTCCAAAACGCCCTGCACCACCTTCAGGTCGTAAGCCACAATCTAGCAAGCGTCCTAAGAAAACCTTGACTCTTGAGGAGAAAGTGCAAATCCTTGATATGGTGAAAGGACAATCGAATTCAGCAGAGGCCAGGAAATTTGAAGTGAACAAAAGTACTGCGCGGTACCTTAAAAAATAAGAGGCCTAAATACGGCATGTTGTGACTACGAGTGTTGGTGGTAGTGCCAAAAATGCAGCAAATATAAGGGACAAAGTTATAACACGTATGGAAGCGGCACTTTCTTTGTGGCTAGGTGATTGTAGAGGCAAAAATGTGTCACTGGATTCAAACTTCATCCGTGAATAAGCTCACAGTCTTCACTCCCATTACACTGCTGAGGAAACAGCTAAGACAGGCTGTTCAGCAGGCCCTGGCCCAAAGCCATTCACCGAGAGCAAGGAGTGGTTTGATCGTTTTCGATAGCGGTTTTCACTGAAACATGTTAAAATTTATGGTGAATCAGCATAGGCCGATCATGAGGCTGCCGTCGCCTATCCAGCTATCCTACTGTAAAAAAGGTGATCGATGAGAAGGGCTATAAACCAGAACAAGTTTTCGGTACTAATGAAACATCTCTTTTCTGGAGAAAAATGACTGCCAGGACATACATAAGTAAGCAGGAGGTGAGTGTACCAGGTTTTAAGGCTGCAAAATATTGATTTACTCTCCTTATGTGCAGCAATGCAGCAGGCCATATCATCAAGCCCAGGCTTATCTACAGGGTGGCGAATCCAAGGGCTTTGAAAAACAAACAAAATCGTCTCTCCCTGTGTAATGGATGTTCAACAGGAAAGCCTGGATGATCAAACTTCTGATCAGTGACTGGTATCATAAATGCTTTATTCCTGAGTTCAGGTGGTACCTGAGTGATCAGGGCATGGAATTCAAAGTTTTCCTCATCTTAGAGATAATGCCCCCGGTAACCCAGATCCACAGCATTTAGGAACCGAGGGGGTTGAGATTGTGTACCTGCCTCCACATACAACCTCCCTTATCCAGCCCATGGATCAAGGAGTAATTCGCGCACTGAAAGCCCTGTACACTCGTCGGAGCATGCAGAATATTGTCGAAGCCATGGATCACGACTCGGAGTTTCATCTTCCAACATACTGGCGCAATTTCAACATCGCAGACAGTATCAGTATCTTGCAATCAGCCATGATGGAACTGGAAAGGGAAACAGTCAATGCATGCTGGAAGAAATTGTGACCATGGTGTGTCAGCGATCATAAGGGCTTCTCACCAACTGATATCAAATCAGATGCCGTGGATAAGATTTTGAAACTGGCGTGCATCGTGCGTGGGGAAGGTTTCGATGAACTCAGTGCAGAGGAGATTGACGAGTTAGTAGAATCCACTTCAAAAGTCTCAACTGACCAGGAAATGAATGAACTGAAAAAGTCTGCCAGTGAAGAAGAGGCAGATCCGGAGGAAGGTGTTGCAGTTGCAGAAGATGATGAGGGACTATCCCTTGAACGTCTGGCAGGGCTGATGCATACGCTGAAAGAAGTGAGTATGTTTATGTGTGGGATACTAATATGCAACGAGCCCTCAAATTCCAGCATGGGTTAGAAGAGGTCATAGCTCCTTACAAAGCCAGGCTTAATGAAAAAAAAAAAAAGAAAGAAAAAGCACAGCTACCAATAACTATGTTTTTCAGGAAAAAACAGCCTTGTCCTGCCCAGCTACCATTAGTGCCTCACTCGCCACTGTCGCGAGAGGAAGGATGGAAGGAAGGCAGCAACCAGCAGCCTTCATCACTGACCGAGGATGACCCAGATGAGCCATCCAGTGAACCTGAGCTTATCTAAGCTAGCTTTGCTGTGCAGTATCCTTAACCATTCATCGTCATCACGTACTGCAGGGCCCCCATCACCATCATCATCATCATCATTGAGGTACGGTAAACTGTAGTAACTGCATTAGTATACTGTATTTTCATAGTCTAAGCCAACAAATAGTCAATTTATGGTTTCATATATAATTATGAGTAATGCACTGCAGTTTCAGTGGTTTATAGGCTACTCAGTTACTGGTACACGTCATTTTCAGGAAGGTGTCAAGAATGAACGATTTCAAGAATCAGCGAGGGGGTTTGGATCATAACCCTCGCTAATATGGGGGTAGTACTGTACTATATATATATATATATATATATATATATATATATATATATATATATATGTACCCCCTCCACAATATGTCGACCCCCGATTTATATATGTCCCCCCCAATGCATACAAGCCCCCACTAAATTTGCTAGGTCAGCATGCTTTCCCACGCCTGAAGACGGCGTTATTGCATCAGTTGATATCAGGCAGCCTGGTCAGGTAGACTATTTTACTGTGAGCTCTTAATAAACGCCTTATCTAGCTGTTTGTACACGGAGTTTCTATCACCAAAGTATTGCAAGTTACATTTGGTAGCAGCGGTGTTTCGAACCATCACATTCTGACCGCCTCCTTGGATTTTTTTTGATACAACAAGATACACGCCGTCTCTCATCTGCCAGCCTCGCCCCTCCTCCGTGCCTCTAGTGGTGTCATACCTTGGCTGTGCTTTTTGAGTGTACCATTTTTCTCACCAGTGCTTACCTCTCAAACAACCACACCCATACGCCTTGTTCCTGACCGCACGTGTCGCCGTCGCCGACCTATGCACCTGTTGCACCTGTTCCCAGCACCTGTTCTGGACTCGTCATAGCTCCTGCCCCCACGGTGCCACTTATCACTGTCTGCCCGCTGCCTGCCCACCACCATTCTCTGCATTTGCAACTCACCAGCTCTACACCTGCCTTGCGCCGACATCTGCCTCACCACCCACCACCGGCCTCCGTCGTCGCCCGCATCTGGTCTGCATTACGGAGCCTCCTACGACCGCCACTCCCTGCCGGTGATTCATCGCGGCGTCTCTTCTCCTCTCCGCCCAGCTGTCTCTCCACCGCTGCCCCGCCCCGTCGCCCCGCCCCGCCCCGTCGCCCCGCCCCGCCCCAGCCCAGCTACGCCCAGCCACCCTGCACGTCATACATCTCGACACTCCCGTTTCTCCTGTGTAACTATAGTATATCTTTCCTTTCTATAGAGATTATCCTCGATTTTCTCTACAGATTGGTTACTGTAAATATTCCATCTCATTTCCATTACCCCGTTTTCATCTTCACCTACGTTATTTATTATCCGTCTCATCCTTCGCATTTTCTTTAAGCCATTCATCCCCGCACCTTCATTCATATTTTCACACCTAGTGTATTCCATTCTCTCATTGTTATTTATACATTTCCACCTACGTATCCATCTTCATCCTTTCATCTTCCATTACCGCATTAAATGTCATACTTTCCACGTCAACCGCTTCACGCCAGCCCTCTCGACCCGGAAACATCACCTGCTCATACCCCGTCTGCCGACTCTAACTCAATCACTCATTTACGAAGTGGCAAAGAGTACCACCGCCCTGTACTTGAGACTCCCGTTTCACTTCCCGCAGAATTACTTACTACCCGTCCTACCCTCGTAAATCCAGATACCTCCTCCTCTACTCCTGCCTCTTCACTCCCTTCGTCTTCCTCTACTCCTTCCCCTGTCGTTCCCTCTCCTGCCTCCCTTCATACCCCGTCTTGCTCGCCCTTAACTGCCACTACCTTCTCTCTCTCCCACACCTCTCCTGCCGCCACTTCTACACTTCCAGCCATGGCCAACCCTCCACAGTCTATCTATCTCGACGATGCCAATCGTCCCAAATTTACCAGCCAGGACCCAACTTGGTCTGTCTATGCTTTCCTCAGAGAAGTTGAAACTGAAATACATAATAGACAAATTACCGAGGAATCGCTCAAAGTAGCTTACCTCCTTGGTCGCTTGCACCACGGTAAATCAGACATCAGATCCGCGATCCGTGGAGGACATTTCGATAGCATTCGTACCTTTGCTGATTTTCGTACGGAACTCATTAGCCTTTGTTGCCAGCATTCAAATGCCGCGTCTCTCATGGGATTCATTAATCTCCTAAACCAACTAGATGAGGACTTGCACGTCCCAGCGCAATATGCCAAGCTCCGCGAAGCTGCCGCCGCCATGAAAGCAACTAGTAGTGAGATGCTCCAATTACTGGTCGGCACGAAATGGTTAGAAGACAAGAATGGCGTTCTAATGCTTTCATTCACCAACTTTGCTGACTTAATACCTCAGATTCCTTCACTGGCTTACTCCTAAACAGCGAGAGCTAGCCTTGGAAATCGGTTTCAATCCAGGAGATAAAATTATTCAGGTCACTAAAGCCATTCATGAAAGAACAGGTTCGAACTACACGCGTCAGGGCACCACCCAACCCTTGGCCTCCTCAGTCTGTCACACCTCCACTACCCCAAACCAATCTCGCTCCTGTCCCACCACACGCGGCAGACCTGCCACACATCGCTCTCCTACCGCAGGCCGTGATCCATCTAGCGCCCGACGAAACAGACAATCTTCGATTCTTTGCTGGTACTGTGGTCATCCTGGACATCGAGCATCCAGTTGCGACCGTACATACAGACGTCCTCACTCCCAAACCAGACAGCGTACGCCTTCCCGCTCACGTCGTCCACACTGCAAATACCACAAATCCAGCACGACTCACACCACTGAGGAATGTCGTTACCTCAACCGCCCACAGTCGGGGGAAGCGCTGCACCCATATCGGACCAATATCACATAGAACCAGAAACCCAACTCCCCATCCGCCATGTAGGTCCCATAACATCCTCGGGTTTAGTCATTCTCAGAAGCAGTCATGACATACCAACGTCATTCTTCTTGGACACAGGATCTATAGTAAATCTCATCTCCGAAAATTCCTTACAAATTATTCATCGCCATCACAGCCACGTCAGTTTCCTAGAACCACCAGACATTCGCCTATGTGGTGTTAACGGCTCAGAGTTTAAGGTTAAGGGAAGAGTCACCCTTGAAGTCAAACTCCACAGAGATTTGCCCCCTATCCTCATTGAATTTCATGTCACTAATGACCTGCAGTATCCCGCAGATGCCCTTATTGGTTTCTCCACCATGGCACAACATTCCATTGCATTATTACCTGCTTGTGGTAGTATAGACATTTCTGGATTCCCGGTTTACACTATGGAATGTCCCCGTCCTGTTCTTATGATCAAATCAGTCCTTCAATTACCTCTGTCCCTATCACTACCAAAAAGTCCAACCCAGCCCAAACCACCACTCTCATCATCTGAGAATACAGAGATCATTCCTTTGCTGACTGCGAGCAAGGACATAAATTCCTCAATGTCTCCTGATACATCATCTCAGCCCTCGAACATGGCTCTTACATCCTCTCCCGACAACACTATCGCTGACTCAGACATGTCTCAGTTACCTACCTCACACAGTCTGAATGATCATCTCCAACACGCAGAGACGAAACGTGCAGCAACGAATACGTGCACAATTTTGTTACCGCATGAGTTCACCAAAGTTTCTGTTTGTGTTGCCGGTGCGAAAGAAGGAGTGGATGTACTAACCCTACCTGAGACATGTTGTGTGAATGGCTTGACTTATGAGTCAGCGTGGTGTACAGTCTTAGAGGACAGTTTATGCTACCTGTACTTGCTCAATGTCACAAATGCTCCACTAAAACTTAAAAGTGGTGTAAAGATTGGAGACTTCCTAGTATACCCAGCGGCCGTAAAGGTGTGCCAGGATTCCTCAATTCCTACTATTCAGACTGATGATACGCCAATCGGTGTATGTACTATTAACTCTATGGGATCTGCGCCGACGCATTCACCCGATATGCTCTCACATCTCACTTGCACAGATTTCCCAGAAAATACACCTCAACTCCTCGACCTTCTGACCTCGTACAGAAACGTGGTTGCCTTACCCGGTGAACCAATGGGTAGAACAGACCTTGTCAAACATACGATTGAACTACTACCAGGAACTCAGCCGATTTACATACCAGCGTATCGATTGCCTCACAGCCAGAGAAAGCAAACAGATCAAATGGTTCAGAACATGTTAGACCAGGACATTATTGAACCCTCCGTCAGTCCATGGAATAGCCCACTTTTCTTAGTACCAAAGAAGGACGGCAACTTTAGACCAGTAGTCGACTATCGTAAGGTCAATTCTGTCACCGTTCCAGACCGTTTCCCGTTACCTGTCCTCACTGATTTGCTAGAATCCCTTGGTGACAATAACGTAGTCTTTTCATCTTTAGACCTCCTCAGCGGGTACTGGCAGGTCGAAATGGAAGAGTCCTCTCGCCCAGTTACGGCCTTTAGCACCCCTTCCGGACATTTTCAGTTTAAGAGACTCCCTTTTGGTCTGAGAAATGCTCCTTCCGTGTTCATGCGACTTATCCATTCAGTCTTCAGCGGTATGATGGGACACTCTCTTTTTGCTTACCTAGATGATATCATTGTTGTGAGTAAATCTATCCCTGATCATTTTACCAAACTCCAGCAAGTCTTTGAACGCCTCCAGCTCGCAGGCCTGAAAATCAATCTCAGTAAATGTGACTTCCTGCGAAAGAAAATCAAATTCCTAGGCCATGTCGTAGATGCACAAGGCATTCATACTAATGAGGATAAAACTAAGGCGATCATTAACTTCCCAGAACCTACCACTACCGACACTGTACGAAGTTTCCTGGCCCTCAGTGGCTATTATCGTCGCTACGTCCGGAATTATGCGCAGATCGCCGCTCCTCTGACCCACTTACTCAAGCAGAATGTGCCCTTTATTTGGACTAACGACCAGTCACAGGCTTTCCAAAAGCTAAAGACAGCTCTTGTAAATGCCCCTATTCTAGCGTTCCCTGATTATACCACACCCTTCCTTCTCTGCACAGACGCCTCAGGCACTGGACTTGGTGCCGTTTTGATGCAACTCGATGAAGCATCAAGGAAGCGCGTAATAGCGTATGCTAGTCGCACCCTTACAACCGCTGAACGTAACTACAGTGTCACAGATCTCGAAGCGCTGGTGGTAATCTGGTCCTTGAAACATTTCAGAGATATAGTCTATGGTTATCCAGTGCATATCCAAACAGACCACCTTCCACTATGTGATTTGTTCAAGAATCGCAACCTAACAGGTAGACTAGCTAGATGGTCTATCATCATCCAGGACTTTAATCCCACTTTTCAATATGTACCAGGCAAGTTGAATGTAGTCGCAGACGCACTCTCACGTCACGTAGCAGCAGCTATAACATCACTGCAGCCTGAAGTAACTGAAAACACTACACTAACGTCAGACGTTGTTCGAAACTTTCAACGCCAAGACCCCATGTGGTCCAAAGTCATTTATTTCCTAGAATCTGGCGATGCCTCGACCTTACCTACTCTGCCAGTATCACTAGATGAGTTCATGCTAGATGATGATCTCTTGTACAGGAAAACACTGGTAACAGGTAAAGATATGCCCAATCGCGAAGTACGCCAACTTGTTGTCCCCACTGCCCTGGTACCAAAGGTTCTTCATATTGTTCATAATACTCCTCAAGCTTCCCATCCAGGTAAAGACTGATGCTTGCGCCAAGCACGTCTCAAATACTATTGGCCAACCATGCGCCGCGATATCAATGCCCACTGTGACTCTTGCCTCTCCTGCCACCGCCACAAAGGATCAACCGGCTTACCAGCACCTCTCTTACAATACCCAATCCCATCACGACCATGGGAAACTGTCTCAATCGATCTCTTAAAACTACCTCTCACAGAATCTGGCGCTGAGTACTTGTTCGTAGCGGTCGACCACTTCTCCCGCTACTGTGTCCTCGTTCCCCTCTCCGACAAGACCGCGAAGAGCGTTGCCCGTGCCTTTGTAGATCACGTAATTTGCCCATTCAGTACCCCTCATACCATTCTTACTGACAACGGTACAGAATTCAACAATAGCCTTCTAGATGAGATCTGTCGCCACTTTCATATCAGTAAGTGCAATGTCGTGCCTAACCATCCGGCTTCCAATGGCCTTGTAGAACGCCACAACCGTAAAATCTTAGAGTGCCTCAGACATCTAGGCTCCCATAGTTCGTCCTGGGATGACTGGATTCCCCAGGTGGCATCCTCCATCAATAGTTCCATCAATGCATCCATTGCTGAATCTCCCTTCTTCGTCCTCTTTGGTTTTGACAAGGACCTCCCATACTCTCTCTTATCCTCAAAGCCAGAACCCATCTACAACATGGATGATTATGTTAAACTAAAATTGGCCAACTTCCAGACAATCCACCAGTATGTCCAATCCACTTTGGCTTCCTCTCAGGAGGACATGCTGCAGCGCCGACATAAGTCCGCCTCTCCTATCACTATCAGTGTAGGCGATCTTGTCTTTGCTCATTCCCATACGCGTTCCTCTAAGTTGGATGACAAATTTACAGGGCCCTACCGCGTCCTCACTCAACAAGGCAACAAATTTCACCTCCAGGACCTGTCCACTAGGGACACCAGATGGGTCCACGTCGATGACAAAGCGAGCACCCCGTGGCCTCGTGTTGGAAGAGTCACTTACACAACCTCCTGCCCCCTCTTCCCCTCCTCCCATCCCTCAATCTACTCTGTCTCCACCTATCCCTCAGTCTCCTTCCTCTCCATCTCCACCTGCTCATTCATCAACCAATCAATATCGGTCCAAACTGCGCTCTGCCCATCAACCTCTTCACGACCTCCCCCATTAACTCTACCCTGATTTTCTAGGTCCGATGTTAGCGATCTCCCTGCTGGCAGCGCTGACCCTCCTGGGGTCTGGGTCAGGTCAGGACGATGGTGGAGTACGTCCCGGGGCCTTGGTCGGCTCAGGAGGCGAGGTCTCCTTGCGCTATGATCTTGCGCCCCTGGCCGATGTAGCCATTGCCCTACCTGCCTCCGCGCACCAGCTCCATGGAATCAGGAACCATCTCACGGCCCTCATGGGGACACACAACCCAAATGAGTATCTCTATAACCTTTTCCTCCCACTCTCCTGGGAATTGCCATACATAAGTCACAGATTCACTGAACCTCAACTCAATGACGTCACGTCCACTCTACCCCATTTCACCACTATCTTACAACGCCATCTTTCTGATCTCAACGTTATCTCTCAGTTCTTCTACCTCACAATGAACATGGATAATCTCCAACTGGCCGTTGACTCTCTCCTGTCTCAAGTCTCTACCTTGGTTCGTATCCTGGTCGATGCTATCACTGGACGTGTCACTGCCGACTTAGTACCTGTCTCAGCTCTCCGTTCTGTCCTGGAATGGGCTCACTCCACCTTCGGTCTCTCCCCAGTCCTCCCCTACTCCTCCCTTGAATATTATTATCCTGTTCTCGAAGCCACTCTTCTCACTACATACGTCGTCGTCCATATTCCTCTCCGTTCCGCCATAACCTTTAACCTTTTCCACATCATTCCCTTCCCTTTCCACCTCAACAACTTGTTACAGGTATCTGTTCCTTCAGCATATTTCCTCCTCTCCCATGATCATCTTTCCGTTGCCTTATTTTTCTTCCACAGACCTCCAGCAATGTTCCTCCCTTACTCCGACCTCTCGTCTCTGTGCTGCCCACCTTTTCGCTATCTTCCCTAGCAGTGCTACACCCTGTGAGTCTGCTTTAGTTCGCAACCATTCCATCTACTCGGCCTGTTCTTTTGTCCCAGCTCCTGACCTCCCGGTCCACCATGCTCACCTCAACCATGTCCAGTACTTCTTCTTTGCTATTCCCATCTCTGTCACCATCATGTGTCCTGGTTCTTCCGTTCGCTCCATCCCCGCTAGTGATCTCTACAAAGCACCTGACTATTGTACCGTCAAATCAGAGTCCGTCATCACTTACACCACTCGCTATCACCAAGCTGTTCGTACCCACTCCTATGACATCTTTCAACCACTTGACATGCCTTCAACCCTCCCTTCTGCCAACATTACCATCACCTCCCCTCACTTGCGCATGCTCACCTTCCTCAGTGACAGTGATTTCATTATGGATCAATTTTCTCTGGCCTTCAGCCGTTCATGGGTTCATCCAACAGTTGTGTTTCCCCCTGTGGTTATCGCTTTCATAGGTTTTCTACTCATCATCTGTGCAGTGCATTGTTGTGTCAGAAAAATGGAACGTCGACTCCAGGAAATCAGAGTCGCTACAGGCATAGTACGCCCTACACACGACGTAGAAACTCCCCGTACTTAGTGTCCTCACATTCAGTGACTACCAATGCCATCTGCCATCTACCCAAACTGTGAACTGAACTATGCCTACTAGACAATGATGGTATTTCTTTCATGCATTACTGAGTGACAGTGTATCCTACAGAAAATACAAAAAAAAAAAAAAAAAATGAAGGCAGAACAACAATAGAACTCTCATATCTACTCCTTGTTTATCATGTAGCAATCTATTATTGTGTAATTCCCATTATGTTTATATATACCTTCGACCCTTACTGAATTTGTACCTATTAATCCTTGTATATCTCATCTGTATATATCGTTCTAATTCCCTCCCCTCAACATGGCCATGTCTCCCCTACTGCCCCTGTATCATACTTATCCCTTGTACAAACCTCCCTGGTCCTGCCTTACTACTATAATCAAACACCTTTTAACTCCCGGTGTCAGGAGACACCGTCTCAGCTACCCGGGGGAGTAGTGTACCCCCTCCACAATATGTCTACCCCCGATGTATATATGTCCCCCCCCAATGCATACATGCCCCCACTAAATTTGCTAGGTCAGCATGCTTTCCCACGCCTGAAGATGGCGTTATTGCATCAGTTGATATCAGGCAGCCTGGTCGGGTAGACTATTTTCTGTGAGCTCTTAATAAACTCCTTATCTAGCTGTTTGTACACGGAGTTTCTATCACCAAAGTATTGCAAGTTACATATATATATATATATATATATATATATATATATATATATATATATATATATATTTGCCCCCTGGGGGTAGGGGGGTTTTTCAAGAATACTCCCCCAGTATCCCTGCTTGTCGTAAAAGGCGACTAAAAGGGTTGGCGGAGGGTTAGTGCCCCTCCCCGGAAAACAACAAACTAAAAAAAAAAAAACAATAAGCCTCGGACAAGGACTGCCCAAAAGATGACGACCAAGGACCGGACAAAGGACATGGTTATCGGAACGTGGAATGTAAGGGAAGCGAATGATGAGGTGAAAGAGAGAGAGATTGTCCAGGTGCTTGAGGGTGCGAAAGTGGATGTATGTGGAATAACTGAAACAAAATGAAGAGGAGAAAGTGTGAGAGAATGGGAGTATGGATGGGGTATATGTGCAGGAGTAGGTGAGAATGAGAGGGCAAAGGAAGGAGTATGTATAGTTGTGAGTAAAAGATGGAAGAGGAACATAAGACAGTATGGATCAGTTGGGTCAAGGATTGTGTGGGTAAAGTTGAAAGTTGGAATACAAATGTGGGCGATTGTGTGCGTGTATGCGCCAACGCAAGATCGTGCTAGAAGAGTGAGAGAAGAGTTCTGGACAAATGTAGAAGTGTGCATGGAAAAGTTTGGAAGGAATGAGAGAGTGTTTTTGATTGGTGATACGAATGGTAAAGTTGGGAATGTGAAGGTGGATGGAATAGTTGGTGAGTGGGGTGTGCCTGCTGAGATAGATGAGAATGGGAGTGCGTTAGTGGACATTTGTGCTGGGAGGCGGTTGATGATAGCCAATACCCTCTTCAGGCATAAAATGATCCACAGGTATACATGGCGAGTGATGAGAAGGGTGGCTGGTGAACTGAATGAAAGGAAGGCAGTGATTGATTATGTGTGAGTGGATGAAAGGATGCGAAGATATGTAATGGATGCAAGAGTTTATAGAGGTTGGGGGAGTGGACTTTCTGACCACTACTTGGTGGTGGCCAGAATTAGAATTCAAGTAAGATGGAGGAATAGAAGAATGGAAAGACGAGAGGAAGGAGTAGTTGCAAGGAGAGTGGAAAGGTTACAAGAGGATGAGAAAAAGGCAGAGTATAAGAGAGAAGTGGAGGAACGATTGGGTAAATATGAATTGGAGCAGATGGGAGACGTGGAAGGTGTGTGTAGGATATTTACAGAAGAAATATGTGCAGCATGTGATGTGGTGTGTGGAAGGAAGAGAAGACGGAGGGGGGTGCAAGGAACAGCATGGTGGACTGAAGAGGTGAAACAGGCTGTGGCACAAAAGAAGAAAGCATACAATGAATGGATGAGAAATAGGGACGTGGAAGAAGTTGAGAGGCGGAAGAGAGAGTTATATTTAGAAAGAAAGAGAGAGGTGAAAAGATTAGTAAGAGAAAGTAAGAAGAGAGTGGATGAGGAATTTGGAAGGAATTTGAGTGTAAAGTGGAGGGACTGTAAGAAAATGTTCTGGAAAGAGGTGAAAAGAGTAAGACAGGGTGGAAGTGAAGTTAGCAGGGGAGGGAAAGATAAAAATGGTAGATTACTAGTGGAGAAGGGAGAAAAAGTGAGCAGATGGAGAGAACACTTTAAGGAATTATTGAACATAGAGGATGGAAGTAATGCGAGTATAAGTAGCTGGGGAATGGCTGGGAGAAGGAGGGAGGTGAGAAGACTGGAAGAAATCAGTAGGATAGAAGTTGTGGAAGCAATGAAGAAAGTTAAATCGGGGAAAGCCCCAGGAATTGACGGAGTGTGTGGTGAAATGCTGAAGCATGGGGGAGAGATAGTAGTAGAATGGATGTGGAAGATGTGCAGATTGGCCTGGGAGGAAGGTAGAGTCCCGGAGGATTGGAAGTCAGGTATAATTATTTCCTTGGACAAAGGAAAAGGGGAAAAAGAAGTGTGTGGTAATCATAGGGGCATTTGTCTTCTTAGTATAATAGGAAAAGTGTATGGTAGGATACTTATTGACAGAGTTAGAGAAAGATCAGAGAAATTAGTTGGAGAAGAACAGGGAGGCTTTAGGAAGGGAAGAGGTTGTGTAGATCAGATATTCATTTGTAGATCTTTAGTGGAAAAGTTTCTAGAGAAGGGAAAGAAGTTGTATGCGGCTTTCATGGATTTGGAGAAAGCATATGACAGGGTGGATAGACAAGGATTGTGGAAAGTGTTAAGAATATATGCAGTAGATGGGAAGTTGTTGAATGCTGTGAAGAGTATGTACGATGGTGGGAAGGCTGCAGTGCATGTGGATGGTGAACTAAGTGAATTTTTCTCTTTGAAAGTTGGGTTGAAACAGGGATGTGTCATGTCTCCATGGTTGTTCAATCTGTACATGGATGGGGTAATAAAATAGGTACAAAGTAGGGTAGTGGATGTTGGAGTGGCCCTGGTGAGAGAGGATAGTGTTTGGAAACTCCCTGTACTGTTGTTTGCAGATGATACTGTGTTGTTGAGTGAAGACGAAGGGGAGCTGCAAGGCTTGGTGGATGAGTTTGGGAGAGTGTGTAAGAAACGGAATCTAAAGGTGAATGTAGGGAAGAGTAAAGTGATGGTCTTTGAGAGAGGTGAAGTCAGTGAATGTACAGCGAGGTTGGATGGTGAGGAATTGGAAAATGTGAGTACGTTTAAGTACTTGGGTAGTGTGATGAGTAAGGATGGAGGTTTGGAGGATGAAGTGCTTGAAAGGGTACAGCAGGGAAGAAAGGTTGCTGGTTCTTTGAAAGCAGTGATAAGAAACAGGGAAGTGAGCATGGAAGTGAAAAAGTTACTACATGACAGTATTGTGATACCAACTCTAACGTATGGAAGTGAAGCTTGGACGTTGTTGGAAGGACACAAGTCAAGAGTGAGAGCAGTGGAAATGAGTTATTTAAGAGGAGCCTGTGGAGTCACATGGAGAGACAAGCTGACGAACGAGGATATAAAGGAGCGTTGTGGTGTTGATGTGGATGTGATAGGAAGCGTTATGAGGAACACACTGAGGTGGTTTGGCCATGTGGAGAGGATGGAGGGTGAAAGACTGACGAAGAGAGTGTATGTGAGTGAGGTGGAGGGGGGAAGAGGGAGGGGGAGGCCGAGGATGAGATGGAGGGATGGGGTGGAGAGGTATATGAGAGAGAGGGGTGTGTGAGTTGGGAGCAGGGGAGTGAAATGGCGGGGGACAGGGCGACTTGGATGCGATTTGTTTGTGGCCACCCCAAACGGGATTGAGGCGTCTGGCAATAGATAGATAAATAGATATATATTGTTATGAAGGGGGATTTGCCAGTTAGGTAGTCTCGTACCTTCGAGACGTTTCTCGTACCATTAGTTCCTGTACGAGTCAGAGTTGCCAATTTGCCTGGTGTTTGTGAGCGTAGATGTTTCGTAAATTATGTATTAATTTTTTTGCTCTTTTTCTTTATAATGTTTTATTTAGGTAATTGCTTGTTAAATTTTTAATTTAGGTTCGTATGGTAAATGATTTAGAGTGTTATGTAATGTGACACAACTCTGCGTGTTTTGACGTGTCTGAGTTGGCAACTGTAGCCCGTCGAGAGTATAGTCGTAAAGTTAGACGTTTCTCGAACAACGCAAGTTTATATAAGGATGGCGAAGAGCTTAGTTAGTTAGTCAGTCGGTTTGGAGTTCAGTCGGGTGTCAAGTCAGTTTGAGTGAAATGCAGTAGGTTTTGGTTCAGTGTAGTGCAGTGTCAGTGTCAGTGAAGATTGTATATTATTGGCACTTGTGAAAACAGTGACAAACAGCGACAGGTTATCAAAGTTTGTATATCATTGGAACTTGAGAAACAGTGAAGTGTCAAGCACTGAGTATGTTACGTCCTAGTCCCCACACGGCCACAGGCTCCAACAGCAGTACTACAGTACAGGAAGGACGTTGCCCAGTGAGTTGTTCTTCCAATGGTCAGCCTTAGGTGTACAGTACACAAGATCAGCTGAGGCAAAAATAAACACTGGCTCCTTAAAGTTCACTGTCTTTATTTTCCAAGTAATTCCACTTAATACTTTCCAATTTCACTGTTCTCACAAGCACTGGAGCTATACACACTTTACTAACTGCTATTACACTTAATGCTTAACAACACTTCACAGTTATTACACTTAATGCTTGACACGTCACTTTTTTCAAGTTCCATTGATAAACAAACTTCAATAACCCGTCACTGTTTGCCACTGTTTTCACAAGTACCGAAAATATACAATCTTCACTGACACTGACACTGCACTACACTCAAACTGACTTGACACCCGACTACACTTCACTCAAACTGAACTGAAACCCGACTGAACTCCAAACCGACTGACTGACTGACTAATCTCTTCCCCAGCATTATATAGGCTTGCATTGTTCCAGAAACGTCTACATTCTACGAGTATACTCTCGATGGGCAACAGTCGCCAACTCGGAAACAGCCCAAAACATTCCAGTGTTGTCTTACATTACATAATACTCTAAATCATTAACCATACGAACTTAAACTACATAATTTAACAAGCAATCACTTAAATAAAAAATTGTAAAGAAAAAAGAGCACAAAAATAAATGCATAGCTTACGAAATAACTACGTTCTCAAACAGCAGGCAAACTGGCAACTCTGATGACTCGTACCAATACAATTCTTAACACTACCTCCTCCCTAGTTCTTTGTCGTCCTGACAAAACTACACAATATATACAAACATAAACCTTAATCCTAATGAAACATCTACCTATACACAAAATAATCCTTCAACTTGTGAGATATTCTTCTATGCCGCTTCTGATGATGTCCTTGCTCCTCCACACAGTCCACTCCTCCAGGAAGGTCTTGGTCCTCTTCTTGATGCACTTTTTCTCTTGAGGAACTGTCACCATCCTCTTGCACTTCATCTCCTTGGTCCTCCTCAACATCCTCGGCTGCAGGTGAGCACAGTTCCTCAGAGACGTCCCAGCTGTACCTTCCTGGCCCAAGGTACTGCCACAGACGGTTCATGTGTACCACCTTTGGGCGAGATTTCCTGCCTCTTCGAATCCGATATGCTACGTCTGATAGGCGGTCCAACACAGTGTAAGGCCTGTCCCATGGGCTCTGCAGCTTCGATGACTGTCCCTTCTTTCGCTGAGGATTGTATAACCAAACTTGGTCACCATCCTTGAAGCTCACTTCACTTGTCTTGGCATCATCCTTGCACTTCAATACCTCTCCTGAAAATCTGATGGCACCTCACAATTGATGATGTACCTCAGCCAGCCTTTCCTGAAGGTGCTTCGCATAGCTGGAGGTGTCCGTAGGCAGCTCTTCACCAGGTGGTCTTCCCATTAACAAATCAACATAACTCATGGCCCAACATCAGATTTGCAGGAGTGTAGCCAGTAGACTCATGGGATGCAGACCGATATGCCATCAGCAATGCAGGTAATTTCTGGTCCCATTCTGTTTGTCCATCAATGCAGTATTTGGCCAGTTCTTGTCCCAGGGTCAAATCGAATTTCTCCACCATCCCATCTGACTGTGACCTTAGTGGGGTCATCCTGGTCTTCTTGATCCCCAATAACTTGCAGCACTCACGGAACACTGCAGACTCGAAGTTTCTACCCTGGTCTGAATGTAGCTCTTGTGGTATCCCAGAATAACAAACAAACTGATCAACCAACACATGAGCAACAGTCGCAGCCTCTTGATCAGGGATAGCATAGGCCTCTGTCCACTTTGTGAAGTAGTCCATGGCAACACATATATACTGGTTTCCTCTCTCACTGAGTGGCAAAGGTCCATCAATGTCCACCGCTGCCCTTTCCATCAGTGCACCCATTTGGTACAGCTGGAGAGGGGCACAGCCACGTTCCTTGGGTCCCTTCTTGGCACAGCACACATCACAGGCCTGACATCATTCTTCAACATCTTGATGCATGCCAGTCCAGTAGAACCTCTGTCGCAGCCAGCTTAGAGTTTTCTCCACTCCCAGGTGCCCACTAGTGATCTGGTTATGGGATTCATCCAAGAAATTGGACCTCATCTTCTTCAGAACCACCAGTTGCCAACACTCGCTGAGGCCATTGGGCGTCTCCTACTGATGCTCCAGTAGTCTGTTGCAACGAAGAAGGTCCCATTGACTCCAGCAGCTTCCAGTCGCAGGGCCCAACCTGGAAACTCCTCCCTATGATGGTCGCACTGCACTGTGCTGCAGCCACTCCAGCACTGGTTGCGAATCTGCATCCTCCATCTGCATTCTCCCCAGGTCTTCTCTGTCCGACGCTGACCCTGTCAGCAGTAGTACAGTACAGGAAGGACGTTGCCCAGTGAGTTGTTCTTCCTATGGTCAGCCTTAGGTGCACAGTACACTTGATCAGCTGAGGCGAAAATAAACACTGGCTCCTTAAAGTTCACTGTCTATTTTCCAAGTAATTCCACTTAATACTTTCCAATTTCACTACTCTCACAAGCACTGGAGCTATACACACTTTACTAACTGCTATTACACTTAATGCCAGACAACACTTCACAGTTATTACACTTAATGCTTGGCACTTCACTGTTTTCTCAAGTTCCATTGATACACAAACTTCAATAACCCGTCACTGTTTGCCACTGTTTTCACAAGTACCAAAATATACAATCTTCACTGACAGTGCACTACACTCAAACTGACTTGACACCCGACTACACAGTTCAAACTGAACTGAAACCCGACTGAACTCCAAACTGACTGACTGACTGACTAATCTCTTCCCCATGCTTATATAGGCTTGCATTGTTCCAGAAACGTCAACATACTACAAGTATACTCTCGATGGGCAACAGTTGTCAACTCGGAAACAGCCCAAAACATGCCAGTGTTGTCTTACATTACATAACACTCTAAATCATTAACCATACGAACTTAAACTACATAATTTAACAAGCAATCAGTTAAATAAAACATTGTATAAGAAAAAAGAGCACAAAAATAAATGCATAGCTTACGAAATAACTACACTCTCAAACAGCAGGTAGACTGGCAACTCTAGTGACCCGTACCGATACAGGAACTAATGTACACGAAACGCCGAGAAACTTCTCGAGCACCTAACTTGCAAATCTTTCTTCTTAACAAGTGTAATTACTGTCAGTGAAGATTATTTTTGGTACTTGTGTAATAAGTGAAGTATTGGCAATCATTAAGTGTACTGACAGCGAGGTGTTGTTGAGCATTATGTGTAATAGCAGTTAGTAAAATGTGTATAGCTCCAGTGCTTGTAAGAACAGTGAAGTTGAAAAGCATTAAGTGGAATTATTTGGAAAATAAAGACAGTTAACTTTAAGGAGCCAGTGTTTATTTTTCGCCTCAGCTGATTTTGTGTACTGCACACCTAAAGGCTGACCATAGGAAGAACAACTCACTGGGCAACGTCCTTCCTATACTATACTACTGCCGTTGGAGCCTGTGGCAGTGTGGGACGAGGACGTAACACTGGTGTCAGGAGTGGGATTATTTATAGCTGCAGTGAGTCAAATCTTCGACATGGAGCATGAAGGTGTCCAGACAAGAGGGCGAGCTGGGTAGGAAGATGAGGTGTCATGGATTGTAATAATGAAGCTATTGGAAGCACGAAGTGTTCAACTACTGGCAATGATTGAAGGAGAGTATGGCATATAAGGCATACCCTGGAGCAGCACCTAACCTGTTGGCTATTCTACTGAGGAACCAGTTCATTGATGCTCTTGACAGTGCAGAGTTGAAAGTGCAAGTGATGCAGGCATAACCATGATGCATGCAAGAAGCACTATCCAGGGCTCTAGAATCTGAGTCCTACATCAGGTCCATTACATCCACCTTTCAGGTAGCTTGTAGAGCAGGATTCAAGGCAAGAAAGGAGAAGGTCGGTTCCCGTCACAGAAGTGAAACATACCAGTACTGGTGGTGAGGTGAGGGCGCTCTGCACTACAGTGATACCCCCAAAATCAAAACTGTTGCTCCAGTGTAAGGTGAGTGGCTCTTTTGAGAGCTGTATAGAGGTAGTGGAGCCTGATGAACGGTGCAAGACGAAGTCTGGGGTGATGGTGGGGAGAACGCTGGTGGAAACAGGTGCAGGTGAAGTGCCGGTTGTGGTAGCCAATTTCTAATTTCTCCTGAGCCACAGAAGATCAACCAGGGAGAAATTGTGGGACTGTGCCTGGCAGTGGACCCTGAGTGGCATCGGAGGAAGTCCTGCAAATGGAGCATAGTCAAGGAAGACAGGTACATGCCAGACCACCTTCAAGATCTCTTCTCAAGGAGTTGCCAATGCCTGGATGGTTCACAAGTGCTGAAGCTGAGGCAGCTGCTGATGGAATATGCTGATGTCTTTTCCACGGGAGACCTAGACCTGGGGTGCACTGATCTGGTGGAGCATAGTATAGACACCGGGGATCACAGCCTGATTAAACAGCCTGAGCGGAGGATGGCGCCAGCCAACGACAAGAAATGGAGAAAGTGATGCAGAATCTCCACAGTCAAGGAGTAATTGAAAAGTCCAGTAGTTCTTGGGCATCAGCAGTGGTTCTGGTAATGAAAAAGGGTGGCTCAGTAAGGTGCTGCATAGATTATCGAGCCCTGAATGAAATGACAATGAAGAATGCATACCCCTTGCCAAGAATTGATGACACCTTGGATGCTCTGTCAGATGCTAAGTGGTTCTCCATCCTCGACATGAAGGCATGTGTGAGAAGACAGAGGAACAGACAGAAAGGAGTGTAGTAGGAATGGGAATCATAGGAAGAAATGCTGCTGTACTGTAGTGATGGGGCCAGCATTGGACGGAGAAGACCTAGGGAGGATGCAGATGGAAGGTGCAGATTTGCAACTGGTGCTAGAGTGGTTGCAGCAGTATAAAGTGCGACCATCTTGGGAAGAAGTTTACAGGTTAATCCCCGCGACCAAGAGTTACTGGAGTCAGTGGGACCTTTGTCTGAACAATGGACTACTTGAGTGTCAGTGGGGGACGCCCAATGGCCTCAGTGAGTGTTGGCAACTGGTGATTCTGAAGAAGATGAGGTCCGAGATCTTGGATGAGTCCCATAACCAGGTCACTAATGGGCACCTGGGAGTGAAGACAATTCTAAGCCGGCTGCGACACAAGTTCTACAGGATTGGCATGTGTCAGGATGTTGAAGAGTGGTGTCGGACCTATGATGTGTGCTGTGTCAAGAAGAGGACCAAGACCATCCAGGAGGAGTGGACTGTGGAGGAACAAGGACATCGTTGGAAGTGGCATAGAAGAAGACCCGATAAGTTGAAAGATTATTTTGTGTATAGTTAGATGTTTCATTAGGATTAAGGTTTATGTTTGTATACACTGTGGAGTTTTGTCGGGACAACAAAGAACTAGGGAGGAGGCTGTGTTATGAAGGGGGATTTGCCAGTTAGATAGTCTCGTACCTTCGAGACGTTTCTCGTACCGTAAGTTCCTGTACAAGTCAGAGTTGCCAGTTTGCCTCGTGTTTGTGAGCGTAGTTGTTTCGTAAAATATGCATTTATTTTTGTGCTCTTTTTCTTTATAATGTTTTATTTAAGTGATTGCTTGTTAAATTATGCAGTTTAAGTTCGTATTGTAAATGAGGGGCGGCGGTGGCTGAATCGGTAGAGAGGCGGCCTGCAGTCCTGATGGACCCAGGTTCGAATCCTGGCTGGGGCAGGGAACAGTTTAAGGATTTGAATTTCATAAAAGCAGACTTTCCTGATCTACCAGAAGACCCGCCGACGTGTCATAAAAGTACCCCCGCTAATACCAATACACCAGTCCTATATGAGACAGCCCTAGCATGTATTCAATATGGACGGTGGGTGTTAGCGCCGAAGTGGTGACATGTGGAGAGGTGTATGGTATGTAGGAGGACTACTGGGCCTTGAGAGCAGGCTGTGAAGCCTATGCTCAGAGTCGGACACATAAAAAAAAAAAAAAAAAATGATTTAGAGTGTTATGTAATGTGAAACAACTCTTCATGTTTTGACGTGTCTCAGTTGGCAAGTGTTGCCTGTCGAGAGTATACTCGTAAAATGTAGACGTTTCTCGAACAATGCAAGTTTATATAAGGATGGCGAAGAGCTTAGTTAATTAGTCAGTCGGTTTGGAGTTCAGTCGGGTGTCAAGTCAGTTTCAGTGAAATGCAGTAGGTTTTGGTTCAGTGTAGTGCAGTGTCAGTGTCAGTGAAGATTGTATATTTTGGGTACTTGTGAAAACAGTGGCAAACAGCGATGGGTTATTGAAGTTTGTATATCACTGGAATTTGAGAAACAGTGAAGTGTCAAGCACTGAATGTAAATACTGTCAGTGAAGATTATTTTCGGTACTTGTGTAATAAGTGAAGTATTGGCAAGCATTAAGTGTATTGGCAGTGAGGTGTTGTTGAGCATTAAATGTTATAGCAGTTAGTAAAGTGTGTATAGCTCCAGTGCTTGTGAGAACAGTGAAGTTGAAAAGTATTAAGTGGAATTATTTGGAAAATAAAGACCGTGAACTTTAAGGAGCCAGTGTTTATTTTTGCCTCAGCTGATCTTGTATACTGCACACCTAAAGGCTGACCATAGGAAGAACAACTCACTTGGCAACGTCCTTCCTATACTGTACTACTGCTGTTGTGGCCTGTGGCAGTGTGGAACGAGGACGTAACAATATATTAGGGTGTTCAGCACTTACAGCGGAGATAAAAAAAAAAAAAAATGGATATTTAGGTGGGCAAAGTATGCAATCGATTCAACTTTACAAACAAAGCATTCAAGCAAAAATTTATGTTTTTTTATCAATGCAAAGTCGTGCCTCACTATCCCTGCATTCTGTAAATCTGTCTGAGTACGTGAAGGGTATGGCGAAAAAAGGTAAAAATAAACAATGTGGTACAAAAAAAAAAAACTATTTTTGACCTATACAACAAGCATAATCAGTTTATTATGTGTGGGATTTTTTTGGTCGAGTCGTAGAGGGCTCTATGTGCTCATGGAAGATCAGCTGTCGTTCTTCTTCATTCTTCATCAGACCACTCTTGTAGTCCATTGCCACTTTGACTGCCTGCTCAGCAGTGTCACTGACCATGGGCCACTGAGGTGGGCCATGACATCAGGAATGGAACAGAGGTCGTTGATGCTTGTCGTAGTATCCAGCTTCAAGCACTGCCAGTGCACTGGAAGAGGTTCTTCGACTTCTGGGTGACAAACTTACTGTAGAGATTATCAGATCTGATGCCTTATCAATCGTCTTGATGTTTAAAAGGCACAGACCCTTCTTCCTCGGCAGTGCTGTGGTCATGTATTTCAGCATTTCCTGCTTTTCCTCAGCAGAGACTTTGTCAGAATACATGGCTAGTGAAGCCAGGTCCTCACTGAGGTACCAGAGGTGGCTTTTGACTCTGTCCAGTGCCTTCTTTGCTAGAACAGGATTCACCTCTTGGAATTCTTCAATCTTCTTCAGGGGATTGAGGTCATTGATTGGAGCATTGACAGCATTTGGGGCTTCAAACCAGTGTGTCACAAAGATGGTGACGAGGAAGACACAGATTCGTTTGATGGCCTTCGTTTGATGCCATGTGAAGGGGAAGGATGCTGCATCCTTCAGCCGATATCTGAAAAGGAAGATCTTGAGGCAGTAAAGGCCTTTGGCCATCCAAAGGGCTCTGTGATGGGCACCTGGACACTGAAAGGTCATCCGTGCTGGCTTCTTGCCGATGAAAAGCCAAAGACAGCTGGAGGAGCTCAAGGTAGTCATCACGGGGTTGTGCACAATCCATGTGGCTGAGTATGAAGTGTTCGATGTCCCCGGCTCTTGGCAATCCACGACAGATTTTTCATTTAGGACATCATCGTAGGGATCGAAGGAATCTGTTAACTTTGTTCCAGACCTTTGAATCGACCAAAGAGAGGAATTTCAGTAACCAGAAGAAGAGAAAAAGAGGTTAAAGATCCCTGCCACTATGAGTTCACACATGTGGTGCCTGCATCCCAAGAACAACAGCAGGACTTGGAGACCTCTTTCAATGACAAAGCAAGCTCCGCTGTGAACCCCGGTGTTAGACACTGTAGTATCAAAACAGAGCCCTGCAATCCAGAGCTTCACTTCCTGCTATTTATCTAGAGTCCTTAGTACTGCTGCTCCCATTGCTTTGCCCATTCCAGCAGGGATCTTAGGGATCACCAGGATCTTCTCCGTACCAATCCCTGTAACAACAATCACCAGGCCATCACTGCGGCCGCTGCCATCGATGTTGGGCAAGAGCTTTCGATCAAAATGGAGAATCAAGGGTGTTTCTGGCTGGAGTTCGTTTTTCATCTTTTCAGCGATCTCAGTCCAAGATTTCTTCCAAACAGAGTGGTGAGATTTAAGAGACAACGTGAATTCCCCCTCGTCAAGCCCTGCTACGATGAAGGCAGGAGTTACCACTTGCATTGGAACTCGCTATGAAATGAGGCATGGGTTTGAGAAGGCCGAAGAAAAATTGCAAATTATGGTGTAGTTCCCACCAGTAGTAGAACGGAATGAGCACTTTGCCCATCAAGTTCCTGAAGGCTCGATTTTACCGAGCACCGTAATGTGTATATATATATATATATATATATATATATATATATATATATATATATATATATATATATAGACAGATAGATAGATAGAGAGATACATAGATATAATAAGGGCAAGTGTTTGTATGTTTGTTACCTATAAACTCGGCTCCTTTAAGATCTACCTCCACATATGACACATATTCTGAATTAGCATGGTCCAGGGAGTGTTTTGGTATAAAGTTATTGGGATTAATTGTATGTTGAAAAGTTACACTGCGTATATTGGCCAAAGGCCCAATGAGCCCTCTGCAGGAGCTAGCCAAAAAAGTCCGCCCAGAGGGTGGATCTTTTCGGCTAGTGTGTGTATATGATAGATAGATATATTTATACACGTATATCATGGAGCACGGTAGCCATTCCGTAAGTAGGAGTGGTGCAGGTTTAAAATGGCGTTGTACTGTACTGTACATAGTGTATGGGAGCATTCGCACGAAAACGGTCGCAAAACCTATTTCGGCTAGAGTGTGTGTGTATATATATATATATATATATATATATATATATATATATATATATATATACATTTATTAGGCCGGTCCTGCAGTGGATACTCAAACGGGTGATGATGATGATGATGATGACGATATATATATATATATATATATATATATATATATATATATATATATATATATATATATATATATATATATATATATATATATATATATATATATACAGATAGATATAGATGTATAGAGAGAGAGAGAGAGATACAGATATATATATATATATATATATATATATATATATATATATATATATATATATATATATATATATATATATAGACAGATGATAGATAGATAGATAGATGTATATGTATATAGATGTATATATATAAATATATATATATATATATAGATAGATAGATAGATAGATAGATAGATGATAGATAGAAAGATGGATAGATGTATATATATATATAGATGTATATTATATATATAGATAGATAGACAGATAGATATAGATATAGAAAGGTAGACAGATAGATAGATGTACATATATATAGATGTATATTATACATATATATAATATATATATATATATATATATATATATATATATATATATATATATATATATATATATATATATATACATACACACCAGTATATCACGGAGCACGGTAGCCACTCCATAAGTACGAGTGGCGCAGGTTTAAAATGGCATTGTACATAGTGTATGGGAGCATTCACACGAAAACGGTTGCAAAACCTATTTCAAAGCTAATGAACTAAAAGGCCTTCGCTATTCAAGTGCAAAACTACTCTCAAAGTCTTGCTAACCCTTTTAGGAATCGCAGATTTGAACTGCAAAAATATCAATTGTGTTCTTTCTTTCCTCATCGGTCATAACTCGAAAACAAAAAGACACATGGGAGCATCTTATACACCAAAACGCTTCTTGTCAAGGGTAGATGTTTCTTTTCATGTTTAGAAAAGCATTCAGTCTACGGTTCGCAAGTTATGGCCTGAAAACCGCAATATGACCACCCGCATGTATGCCATTTTGCGCAATACTTGTTAGCCACATTTTGCTTACAGTTAAAGAATGTACCAAAACGCTACTTTTCACGGGAAGGCAGCGTCATTTTAGCTTTTCAGTATGTTATGCATATAACAATCCAAATCTATCACTTGCTTTATGCATAATTATACTTCCACAAAAAGATCATAAACTAGAAGACAAAAATCTTCTAAAATGAATGTTAAGAAGTAGGAATGGCAAAATTGCACAGATAAGAGATGAAAAAAGCCCCAAAATAAGAAAGCATTCAGGATTGGAGGAGATTTGGAGACATCCATTACTAAATTCCATCAGCTTCAAGTTTGTGGCTAAAGTGTGGAATGATTATGGCTATAGGTCTTTAGATCTCCTCCCATCCTGAATGCTCTCCTGTTCCTGTGCGTTTGCCATTCCTGCTTCTTAACAGTCATTTAAGAAAATTTTTGTTTTCTAGTATTATCCATCTATCTATTAAACTATCTCTATCTTCATGTGTGTGTGTGTGTGTGTGTGTGTGTCATAACTGATCAACGTAGTATTAGTAAGAGTACTAATAGCAGGAACCCCAGGCTCATCTGAAACGCGAACCCGGTGGACTGGAGGCTTAACTTACCTTGTTTAAAAATCGCCATTCAAAGGACAGGGATGTAATTAAAGTTTAGCCGATAAATGGCCGCAGGCGTCGATTGCGTGCTGCCTATAAACAACGGCAAAAATTTTTGGGAAGTGAACAAATGTTCTGAACGTCTTCAGACTGACCTACACTTTACTCCCATACACCTCATCAAGCAGTCCAGAGCCTACTGCTGTGATGAGTGGATTTTCAATTTTTTTCGCTCCTGGCCATGCCTAAACAAACACAACTACACCCACTACCTCAACCCAGGCAGAAAATATCGTCTTTGTCCTCTGTTGCAAAACACACACAATCACCTGTTTACGATTATGAATTAATACAGGCACAAACAAAAAAGACATGGTAAGAGAAAAATACATTTTTGTTTTGGTATCTTCGTGAACGAACATCTGGGACATGAGACTGACCTACACTTCATGCCCTCACACCTCATTTGTCAGTTCACAGCCTGCTGCTATGACGAGTGGATGTACGATTTCTGCGCTCGTGCTCATGCCTAAACACACATACAGCAGTTACATCCATTATCTCTACCCAGACAGAAAATATCATCTTTCTCCTCCTTTGCAAGACACACACAACCATTCTGTTTACGATTATAAATAAACACAGGCATAAACAAAAAAGTCATGCAAATAGAAAAATTAATTTTTGATTGGTATGTTTCCAATTTTGCTCAGGTTTGTTGCACTGTTTTGAAAAATTTTACATATTCTTTGCCTTTTACAAGCATAACAGGAAAGTTTTCTGTGCTCACGTGATGCTTTCGTGGGTGGAAAGAACTTCCTTCCCTTCCTGCTAATCAGCTCGTGCGAGGTGCGAATGGCAGGTCATCTCACAATTCTGACTGTGTAAAGTGTTGGGAAACATCCAGCTGTACTCATTTTCCTTACCCGGGCAGAAAATATCATACTTTCCCACACTCACGACAGACAGACAGCAACATATATTGCGAAAATAACAAGGTAAAATGATAGAGAAAGGTGAACGTGTTATTGTGGAAAAAATACGTTGTCCCCCATCTGTAAACATATTTATTTCTTCTTTGGCTCTCTGTAATAATTAAACTAGTCGTAGTTTTGAAACTGCATTATGATTCTATTTTTAGCAATGCACGTGGTGTGGGAGTGGAAAGCTGCGACTCAACTTCCCTATTCCTAATCAGATCTGACCGTCCACTTTCATCCCCCATGAGAGAGCCTAGCCTCGGGGGACGAGCAATTTTCTCATTTAGGACTGATAATTCAACCCTTTCACTCCCTTTTCCAAGCATGGGCACAACGATAACATAAATAATAACTCGACACTACTGTAAACATATTTTTTATCAAAAAGAACAAACATTCATAATAATTTTTGTTCTAGCCAGTTCAAACATATTACGTACTGAAATTATTCGATATCATCATATCTAATATTTGTGCAGCATTTCAGGACCATTCACATTGATTTGGGGGGTTTAAAAAATGATAACACGTGCAATGTTCCAGTGCGGCAGGATCTCGCGGCGGCGAATATCGGTTGCCGATATTTCTGCAACTTTCGCACGCCATTGCAAGCCAAGGAATGGGTCCAGGAAGCTGAGATGTACTGTTAGGTGCATCTAAACTTTCTCTTCAATATGGTAAACGAAAATCAATTTTCGAAATTTCAGAAAATGGCCCCGGCGTCAGCCTGGGGTGCACATAAAATTCCAGACCCAGGGCCACGAAGGGGTTAAGGGACGTTTATATAACCAAGCAGTGAAACCGCCTGGTTATATATGTGACACTTCGTAAAGGCTTCTATCAGTATCAGAATGCATTTCCCCTTTGGATCCCCCACTCATCGTTTGCAGGCTAACTTAAACTCCTGGGTGATTTTACAGATATGTATTTACACAAGTTGAACACAGATCTTGCCTCCACCACGAGTGCCTTGTCTCTTGGGCAGAAAGCTGGCCCACTCCTAGCTCTCCCTCTTGAAAAAGACCATGTAACCAGAATTTGAACTAAACCAGACTTTAGGTAACGGATTTAGGTCACATACGCTCTACTTAGAACACTTATAGCCTACTGGTAGAACATACTTACAACATACTTCCATACTACTGGATTATAAGTGGTTACAATTTTTCCTTCTGCTATGGAAAAATTTGTGTCTCCTGACACAATTGGTGAATATTTAAGCAGAATTTGAACTAAACTAGACCTTTGGTGAGGGATTTAGGTCACGTACGCCCTACTTAGAACACTTATAGACTACTGGTAGGACATACAACATTCTTCCATACTACTGGATTATAAGTGGTTACAATTTTCCCTTCTGCTATGGAAAAACTCTGTCTCTTGACATAATTGGTGAATATTACATAAGTAGCTTAGGTACACAGCGGGTGGAGGCAACAATGAATAATAAGGTAAGAATGTAATTGGACAGATAATATAGTTAACTTTGACTATATGGGAGTATAATAACGAAAGGGGTAAAATACTGTAATGCAAGCAGTTGGATCCAGTAAGGAAGGAAATATATTTACAGTACATGGTCATGTTAAAAATTCAATGAAAATGATAACTATTGCTGAGTGTAAAATTAGAATGTAATTATTGCCTTAGAATGTATTAAATAATTAATTAAGAAGGCATGGAGTATGTGATAATTATAGTAATTGTAGGAACACATAGTCTGTATTTCTTCACAAGTTCACAGTTGAAGTTCAATATACTACATATATTAAGTACTGATAATTATAATAATACATGTCATAATGAATATATAGCAGCTGAGTACACTATACTGTACGTGTAGTTGATTTCACATAAAAAAAAAAAAACTCAGAGTGATGTCTTTTAAATATTGGGTAACTTCCACATATTTATGATCATTTTCTAATTTCTATTATATCATTCTTTATGTTATTGATTCACAGTTCAATGTTTATGTCTATATTATTATACTTTTGTTTCCTTTACAACTATTTTCATATATTCACAGTTATCTTTCCTTCAGTATCAAGTTACATAATCTTCACATCTTCAGCAATCATTATGAGTGTCACTGAGAACTACCAGTTTCCAGATTTTGTGGTTGCCCCACTAATCTTGTTGCAATACGGATCTCATGTAGTCTTTTATCCATTCGTTTACCACAACAGTAAAGGATACATATAGTAACAAAAAATCCAATAAGACAAATTACCACTGGGGGAAACACAAGACTGGATATACCCATGAACGGTTAAAGGCTGAAGAAAACTGGTCCATAACGAAATCATTCTCATTAAGAAAATCCAACATGCGTAGGTTATCTGATGTGATGGAAAGATGTCAGCACGCAGATGGAAGGTAATATTAATAGGTTTGATGATTTCAAATTTTTGGGAACGAAGTGCAAAGTAAGAAAATCCAACACGCGTAAGTTATCTGATGTGATGGAAAGATTGTCAGCAGGCAGATGGAAGGTAATATTAATAGGTTTGAAGATTTCATATTTGTTGGAACGAAGTGCAAAGTAAGGATGTGTAGTATGAGCGACCACAGACTCTGATTTTACTGTACAATGATCATGGGCCTTTTACAAACCACTTGCAGATACTGAGCGAACAGGAGTTCCAGGACAAATAAGACTAACAGGAGTTGATACAGTAAAGAAGAAACAGCGGATACGGTTCAGACGAGCATCGTGCACTTGGAGCTTAGGGGCTGGAACAAAGGAGCAAACAGACTGTACCGAGAAATTACGAACTAAGGCAGTGTCACAAGGAGCAGCGCTACTAGGAAAGATTGTCAGGAGGTAGGGAGCACAAACTCGAGAGATAAGTGTAAGAAAAGTACACCTGCTAAGGTCACTGGAGGATGTGAAAGCAATAGAAGTATGATCATGTGAGAGAAGGAAGTACTCCGAAGAAACAGAGGCCTGTAATAGGGAATATTTTAATCGAAAGGAAATGGAATGATGTGGAAGAGACTGAATGTGATAGAAGAACGAAGAGAGATATGAACAACAATTTTAATAAGGACTGTGGCCTCAAGTATTGGATAACAGTAGTCTAAGGAGAAGATGGAAAGCAATGGAGACAAGTCGAAGGTGGAGGGGGCCCATTCCAATGAAGAGCGGAGGTCAGAGATAGGTACCAAATATACAGTGAAACGACCACCGACATCATTTTTTTTTTTTTAAGTGTCCAACTCTGGGCAAAGGCTTCAGGGCCTATATCTCGGGGGCAGTAGCCTATCGCAAGGCTCCGTAGTCCTCTTACACCTCCACATGTCACCACTTCGGCTCTAACACCCACCGTCATATTGGATACATGCTAGGGCTGTCACATACAGGACTGGTGTATTGGTATTAGCTGGGGTATTTTTATGACATGTCGGTAGGTCATATGGTAGATCAGCAAAATCTGCTTTTTATGAAATTCAAATCCTTAAACTGTTCCCTTCCCCAGCCGGGATTCGAACCTGGGTCCAACAGGACTGCAGGCCGCCTCTCTACCGATTCAGCCACCGAAGGAAGTAACTTGCGAGAGAGTCCAGAGAAACTTGTAGGTTGTCCATGTGGAGTTTTACATACAAAAGTTCTGATACACTATTGAGTTCTGGGATCTCCTTTGTTATAATTCCTGTGAAGTTGTTATGTGTGAGATACATCATTTAAATGGTTTGTGATCTTGTGCAGCATAGAGTGTTGAACATTAATTACTCTGTCTTGAGATTCTATGGCATTGGTTAATTCAACAAGGTCAGATTTAAATCCAGAAAGGTCACGAGTGGTCGCTACACCAAATAACCCACTGAAAATTTCTCCTCCAAGATCAAAGAGTCCACGTTTCACTCGTGAACGACGTACGGGTGTTTGGTTAGAGAAAGTGTCATATAGATGACAGAACTGCATCTGAACATAATCCATTTTCCAGTATATGGGTAGGTAAGTGGGTACCAAAATGCATCCCTTGTATGTTGTTCCTTGATTGTAGACAGAAGGGCCTGTAACCCCTCTAGCTGGTCTGCGAAATTGGGCAGGGCAATGGCCCCGTCAGCCAGCGGCTCTAGGTCGTAGCGCAAGGAGACTACATCTTTCACCACGATTACCTCGCCTTCCGCGCCAACCAAGGCCCCGAGCACTCCGACACCATCGTCCTCACCCAATCCAGACCCTACCAGGGTCAGCACTTCCAGCACGTGGACCCACAACATCTTTCCTATAAAATAAGTTGAAGTTAGAGGTGATGATTATGAAGATGATTGTGACAAGAGTGTGGGGTGATAATTATATGTAAGAGACTTTTTATTAACATAGGGGACGGTGGCACTGCTCTAGAAGGAGAAGAGGAGTATGAAGCAGTGTCAAAGGAAGGACTGGAAGAAGAAGAAGCATTTCTTGGTTGAGAAGAAAATGAGGCATCTCCTAATGGCTCCTCCAATACTATGCCTCTCGGTGCACGTTTGAGGGCCTCGGCATGCACCAATTTGGTCTCTGTTTTAGACAGATCTTTTATTTCAGATTTATTGCCCTTATAAAAGATGACACGGAAGGGACCTAGGAATTTACTGTCAAGTTTTAATTCATGCTCGTGATCTAGGGCAAAAACTAAATCACCTACTTGAATGATAGCATTGGAGGCAGCTGCGTGTTGCTTATGTACCACTTCTGCATATGAGAGGGCCAATTTATCCTGAACGTACTTATGAATTTCCTGAAAATTTGAAAGGTGAACTTTGACATAATCATCTTGATTGTACATTGGATCAGGCTTTGATTGCAACAAGGAATAATGTATTCTCTTGTTAAAGCCATAGATAACAAAGAATGGAGTTTCACAAATTGATTTATTGATGGACCCATTAATTGATGCAGCCACCTGCGGGATCCGCTCATTCCAAGTGGAACTCTGATCTCCCACCATGTGATGCAGACTCTACAATATCTTCCTATTCTTGCACTCTACAAGGCCATTAGAGGATGGATGACGGGCAACTATATTGCATTTTCTAATTCCGAATCGATAAAAAATTTCTTCCCGCACTGAATTGTTGAACTCCGATCCTTTATCAGTTAGAATGACTTCTGTAGTCGTGAAACGGCAAATGATTGAATTAACATATGTATGGGCAACCTTATTAGCTAATTTGTCACGCAATGGAGCCAATATCACGAATGTGGAGAAATGATCGACTACTACTAATAAATAAACTAAGCCAGATTCCGTATGTGGTAGCTTCAGATCATGGGAGACAGTTTCTTAAGGCTTTGACAGTACTGGGTATTGCAATATAGAGGTAGGTTGACCGGTTGTTCCTTTATTATGAGCACACGATTAACTTGCATCGCAGTGCGCTTCTACATCCTTTCACATAGTGGGACAATAATATGAAAAGTGTGCTTGTCGTAAGCTTCTGTCTTTACCCGGGTGTGATGCGTAAGGGGTGTCATAGGTTAAATGAAGAGCAGCAGGAATTAAGTCTGTTGGAATGACTAGTTGCTTAACATTGCAACTAGGCACATTGTTACCTGTGAGTACCAAATTTTTGTAAAGTCATTATGAAGGAAGAAATCAGACACAGGGACTGGAAACTTTGGCAAGGAAGGGTCATCACCGGACTCAAGAAAATATGTGACCTGAGACCATAGAGGATCAACATACTGGAACCCATGGAGTGTGCCATAAATGAACGGCAGGTTTACATCACAACCAGTCGAGACTGTGGCAACATGACGAGAGAGAGCATCGGCTACAACATTTGACTTTCCTGGAAGGCAGTCAAAAATTGGATTACAGTCAACTGCCCAACGTGCAAGTCGACCAGTAAGATTGTGTCCCCAAAACAGGTCACACAGAGGAAGATGGTCTGTCTGGATATGAACAGGGTAACCGTAGAAGATGTCGTGGAAATGTTTCAGGGACCAAACCATGGCTAGGGCTTCCCAATGAGTTACACTGTAATTCTTTTCTGCAGAGTTTAACACATGGCTGGCATAGGCTATGACACGTTTCTTTCCTTCGGAGTCATCTTGCATGAGAACAGCACCCAGGTCCACTCCAGAAGCATTAGTACATAGCAGAAATGGTTTTGAATAATCAGGGATTGCTAAGACAGGGACTTGTGCAAGAGCAGTTTTCAGGGAGGTAAATACAGTAGCTTGTTCATCTGACCACATTAAAGGCTCGTCTTTCTTTAACGGTTTCGTTAACGGTGCAGCTATTTGGGCGTACCCTTTGATGAAATGATGATAGTAGCCATTAAGACCGAGAAAACTACGTACTGCATCTGTGTTGGTAGGAGTAGAGAAGCTAGTTACTGCACTGACATTTTCATCTGATGTATGAATTCCGGGAGCATCGACGACATGTCCTAGGAACTGTAGCTTCTTACGAAAAAAATGACACTGACAGTTTGATTTTAAGTCCAGCTTGTTTGAGCCTAGTGAATACCTCGGCCAATTTCGCTAGGTGTTCCTCTACAGAGCGATTAGTGATTATGACATCGTCAAGATAAGCAAAGACTGACTGACCTATGAAGCTGGCAAAAACTGTATGAATTAGGTGGATGAACGCCGAGGGTACATTTTTCAAGCCAGATAGGAGTCTACGGAATTGGTAATGACCAGATGGGGTGCTGAAAGCAGTGATTGGACATGATTCCTCCATTTCTACTTGCCAGTAGCCACTCAAAAGACCTAGGGAGGAGAAAACACAATTGCTTTCTCCTAAGGATTTCAACAAATCAGTGAGTACAGGAATTGGGAATCTTTCCGGAACAGTCAACACACTTACGTGTCTATGACTGGTTGCAACTCACCACCTTTCTTTGGAACAAAGAATAATGGGCTGTTCCACGGACTGTCACAGTGTTTGATAACATCGGATTCCAACACATCCTGAATCAGACAATCAGTCTGTTGACGTTGGCTGTGGAATTAACGATAGGCAGGGGTGTACACTGGTTGATCTTCAGGCTGTAATGTAATTGAATACGTGATAAGATTAGTTTTGCCCATGTTCTCACCGGGTAGGGCTACTACTTCACGATAGTCTCGCAAGAGATCAAGCAGCTGACTTCTGTATTCAGGATAATCGCTCTGTTTCACATGGGATTCAAGAGTAGATGGGGTGGTAATGTTAGAGGACTGAACAACTGAGCACACATCTGTAACAGAGAGTGGAAAGTCTTGGCACACACATACGGCTACTGGGCATACCAAAAAATCACCAATCTGTGTCCCAGTATGCAGCTAAAGTGGGGCATTAGTAGTGTTGGCTGAGTACAGATACCATAAACGCAGACTCATAATTCAAGCCTGTAACATGTCAGGTTTAAGGCTGAGAAATAGCAGTGACAGCACTAGATGACCCAACAATCCTCAGAGCGACTTTACTATATTCATTGGGGGGTAAAACCGTGCACTGTTTTACCACCGCCGTTTTTGTTGTAGAGGACTGCATGAGGTCTGCTAGGGGTATTGAGGTAGGTAATGACGAGTTCATTGACAGCTCAGTGCCACAGGATGGCTCACCAAGATTAAGCATGGATGAGCACAATTCATCATTATGGTGATCAAAGAAGTCAGTAACTGGATCAGGCAGAGCAGACGAGGATGGATCTGATGATGCATCATTAGGAGGGGTCATAATTGTGTATTTGTGACTGTGAAGCGTGGTCTAGGATACTTGGTATAAACAAACCTTTAATAGTAATTCCCCTTTGTGCTGGTAACACCTTGATATTTTCGTCTGCCATTGTTTGAACGCCGAGTAGTACATCTGATGGGCAGCTAATGCAGGTTGTAACATAAAAATCAGCAATGCATGGGTCTGCCAAATTATGTAAAGAAAATTGAAGCTGGGTTTTGCTGTTAATGTCTAAGTACGATCCCTCCTCTGTGCATAGGTTTCGATCTGGGGGCTCAAGGAAGCTAACTCGTTTTGATCTGTTGCACTGAATTCTTGCTAACATCTCTTCAGATAGTAAGTTGATGGCAGAACCTGAATCCATAAAAAGTGAAACATCTACCTGACCACAAGTTCCATGAACAATTACCCCCAAATAATCTAATACACGAACAATACTGAGGGGTAGCTCATCGTGTATGGTATCAACTATGCTGTGTTTTCGAATGTTGCGCTGGTCTTCCCCCGAACGATGACGTGCAAGGTAACGACACTCCTCTGTGGTATGGGTACTGGAGTCTTTGTGATACTTGCAGTAAGGACGTCGTGATCTGGAAGGTGTACGGCGACGTGACTCCTGACGATTACGTCCATGTTTGCGAAAACAGCTCGATTCACGGTGACCTGGGAAACCACAGTGCCAGCATATGATCGAGGACAATTGGCTATGACGCATAGGTGACTGGTGACATTGCTTTGTCCGACACGCACTGGATTGATCACGGTTATCGGCAGGTGAGCGAACGTGAAGGTTCAGTCAAGACCTTGGCAGCTGGTACAGCCCTTGCAGCGGCATCTGTAAGATGTGTGGATGTAATGTGAGTACTTACTTGACGAGTGACAGGTGACCCTACTCTTTCGATAATCTTTGACATCTCAAGCAATTCATCTCCTGGTGCATACCTTACTTGTAACACAGTTTCCAACTGTTTTGGGTTTAACCAGTTTAGAAATCTAAGATATCCCAGCAAACGACAGAAATCTTTTAATTTTGATGACCTCATTTCCACTGATGTCAGTAACCCAAGGTGTTTGTCGTAAAGGGTGGGTTATTTCAGAAGTGGATGCATTCACTACCATGGCTGCCTAATAAATGCTTGCTTGTCTGGGACGTATGAACATGTCATCTCGCATGTTTCTTAAGAGAGTAGGGAAGACAATTAGAGAACCCTCTTTAGAGGAAGCAGAACAAAATTTAATTAACTTCTTGCAAAAATCAGCAAATGTCGTGCAAGTGTCAAAATACCCTGATCGCAATCCGGAACCCATGTGCAATTTGCCTTGAACTGACCTGCCTCTACGATAAGAGATCTTCAGGAATTCGTCTCTGTTATGTCTGTTTGCAATGTCAGTTTCGACTTCACTGAGGAAGTCGTAAATAAAAATTAGGATCCTCAGCAGTGAATTTTGGGCGGTTATGATCATCTAGGAAAATTGACTGTGTAGGTGGAGCTTGGGTTGTCACTGCAGCGTGAAGTTTAGGTGGCAAGAATATGGAAGTAGTCACTGTACTAAGTTGAGGCAATGCGTGGAAGAGGCTGTCGTAGTGGCAGTGGTGTGTGTCAGGGTTGGTGGTGGCGTATTTGTAGAAGATAAGAACAGAAACTGTGGTGAAGGTTGTGGAAAATCCAGAGAATCCGTTGAGGAATATGAATTTAAGGTATCTGGTGTCAATTTACCTGGATTTTCCACAGCATTTGTAGGATTTGTATAGATGGTAGTAGGTGTGGTAGGAGTAGTAACAGTAACAGTTGAATTAGTCAAAGGAGTTGCTTAAGATTTAGTGTACGCTTTACCACTACGGAGGTATGTCAAACCATCATCACCTACATTATCATCACTTTAACTGTCATATTCAACTAGGGACACATCTACTTTCTTAAAAAAAAAACTCATTAATAGGGGAGGAAAATAAATGCATAAATGAATAAATAAATGAATGAATGAATGAAAACATATTATTTGAAGAAATATGGTTTATATACAATGAATGTGAGTGGGAATAAATGTGTTATACACAGTGGAACCTGAAGGTAACCTGGAGAAAATGGAACGAAGTAGAAGTGAGTGGACGAAAAATAAGAGATGAAGAATGTAAGGTAATGAACAGAATTAAATGAATAAGATAAGCACAATCTACAGAGATGGCACGCCATCTCTGTAAAAAGGAATGGAGTAGTTTGATAAGAAAAATATATGAATATTCACATAATAATATTCACAGTATATTGTAGGTGGTAAAGTGGTATTCACTCGAAGGCAGAGGAGTGTAGTGTGTGGCGTCAACCTCCTTCCACCATGGAAGGCGTTGATTGGCCAGAGCAGACTCTGACGTAGCTGGGAGGCACTAAGGCACTAGGCGATGCAGGAAGCTGACAGGATAGGAAGACTGTGACGTTGCCCTCCGTGATTGGCCATGCTTCCTCTTCCGTGACGTCAGGGCTGCTTGGTGTGGGGTGGTGATGACGCACCGAGCTTGGCAGCGGTTGGGGTTGTTCACTGTAGTGGGGTTGGGGTTGGGGTTGCTGACTGTAGTGGGGGGGGTTGGGGTTGCTCACTGTAGTGGGGGGGGGGGCTGTGAGAGACTAAATCACTAAGCTTGTGCAGTGTGGTAACATAATGATAGGTTTTACGGGACTGGCAGTTCAGGCAGGTAGTTTGAGGTTAGTGGTGGAGGACTTACTGGGGCTGTGGCAGCATAGTGGCAGGTGGGGGTTGTTGTGGGTTGAAGGTATTCCCTTAGTAGAACCACACCAATACTGTAAAGAGGCTGGAGGCTGGGGGCAGGAACAGACTGTCGTCATGGAAGGTACAGTACCGTGGGCAAGGGGAAATTGCACAGCGATTTCCCACAGAAGACGTGAAATTACGTTTATCCCACCGCTCTCACCAACTGTTGATCCCCCACTCGTCGCTTGTAGGCTAACGCAAACTCCTGGGTGATTTTACGGATATGTATTTACACAAGCTGAACACAGACCTTGCCTCCATCACGACTGCCTTGTCTCTGGGACAGAAAGCCAGCCCACTCCTAGCTCTCCCTCTTGAAAAAGACTATGTAAGCAGAATTTGAACCAGACCAGACCTTAGGTAAGGGATTTAGATCTCATACGCCCTACTTAGAACATTTATAGATTACTGGTAGAACATACTTGCAACATACATACTACTGGATTACAAGTGGTTACACTCCTTCATCTCTTTAATTATTCCGAGTGTCTGTTTGGGTAGTTTTATGTATGTGTGTCTGCAACACAATCCAGAAATTTGCAAGCTTCAGTGCTGCATATTTGTTTGGCTATAGATAAGGCCCTGAGGAGTGCCACATGCACCACATGGTCATCTCTTGAAGTTTGTAAAGGAGGCGCTCACTCAGCTTCGATTTTCCACGAAAAACTTGTTCACAGTTTTAAATATAAAGTGAAACATTGTGTGCCCACAAAGAAATGGCAAATAATTTAACTTGTCCCATTGGGACTACACTGGGACTTTCAAAGGAAGAGGCACAGCTTCTGACACTATTTGCCCAGTTAGAAATGTCCACTGATTTTATGATAAAGGAATGTAATCTTGGAGGTACCTGCTTACAGCCTGTTAGTTATTAGGCACCATCAGAATTGTATTTTCGGATTGGGGAGGAAGCACAACCTTCATCCATGATCCCCAAAATATTACTAATATTTTTCAAGGCACATGAATGAAATCTCGCCATGGGAGTGAATTACCCAACCCCGGGTATGTATGTAAGTAGACGTAGCCGAGGGGTGTAATTATACAGAGAAGGTTATCTGACCACCAATCTCGATAGCGTAGTTTTAGGTACTTGTGAGATAGGGCACTTGATTATGGATCGTTAAGCTCAGCCAGAATTAAGTAGTGAGACGTAGTGTCAATGAGGTGAGTTACAGCACTCTCGGGTTACAAGGTTCATTGCACAAAGTTATTAAAAAGATGAGCTACAGTTTACTAGAGCGTGATACTAACGTTGGACCTTCTCACCAGCCTTCTCTCCCCTTTCTCTCTCTAACCCCCTTCGATCTGAAGGGAATCTCTCCGACATTATATAAAGTGTGGGGAGGATGTGTATGGTAAATTTCCTATCATGTGGACTAACTGGCTAGGGCTGGTTACTCCACGTGTTTTGGATACGTCATGAAATTCTTATTCGTCTGGCCTATGAGGAAGTTTGAGATATATCGTACGGCTTAAGAATTCTTAATGGTCTGGGACAACAAGGGATGTGGATATACTTTGTGTGAATTGACATTCCTGGTTCGTCTAGGCAAGGGGATGTGTTCTTTAACTCTTCCTGGAGTACTTAGACATAACTACCTGTTCTACATATTGTTACCTATAGCTATATACAGTAGTTACACATAGTATTGTGTTATATTATGCCTACATATCCAGTTCTGAAGAACAGTAAATGACTGAATAAATAGATGGAGTGCAATCACTTGTATGCGTTAATACAGACTAAGGTAGGTCATGGGGACCATCAGAATTAAAGCACTTACCTCCACTCCAGATTTCACATCCTCCCCCACCCCACCCCCCAAAAAAAGTTCTCCAAGATTAGTGGCTAAATTACTGGGTGTGTTATTTGGTGATGATGTGTGTGTGATTGCTTATTGCTTGTCCAAATGAGTATTTGTCTACCTTTAAAGATTTCTATAATACTGTCGTCAGTTTCCCGAAATCTGGCTAACTCGAGCAATGGTGGGTACTACTACAGATTACAAATTAACACAGTTTGGCTTGACGTTACAAAGAGAGGCTTATTTTAGTATTATTATTATTATTTTTTTTGTCTGAGGCTCCTCTTTACGTAAGTCCAATGTACTTTACACTAAAGGTGTCCTTCTCTTGTAGTCCACTATCTTCCTTTCTGGACAAAAAGAGCGAGTTGCAAGATACTTGTATGAACGGACTTTGTGTGAATGTGCCTTTCTCCATGTTTTTGGCTTAAATAATTTTAATAACAAGGTGGGCGAGTCTGCGTTTAGCTGTGAGGTTACAGGTAGTTCCTTTTACTTCTATTGGATGTAGCAGGGAGCTATACTCTCAAAATCATGAAAATAAATCCTGCCAAAACATCAAAGCCGGCAAATGCAAGTAGAGTCACCCCATATCCTTACCCTATTACCCCTTCTGTGTCCTTTTTTGGCTCAACCGAATTATCGGCAAGGTAGGTCATTCTCTCTCATTATGTATGAGAAACGCCTTGGATCAGCGTCCGACCTCTATGAGATGTGCACGAGCATGTTCTCGATTCTGTGCTGTATTCTACAGGTTGCATGGCGAGCCTGCATTTTGCAGCGAGTGCCCTTGTCTCATTTTTGTTGTTTGCCTTTTCATGTTTTAGTGAGTTTGTTTCTGGTTTGAAGTCCCACATGGTGCGTAGTTTTTCGGTTTGTATGACTGCAGTGGTTTGATTCCCCCATGCTATATTACCAGGGCTTAGACCAAAGTCTTTCTCTACGAGATCTGAAAATATATTTTTTAGAGTACTTGCTTGTTGCTCAAGGAGTACAGACTTCATCAAGCAGGGCAGGCTTCCTCTGTTGCACGATGCTTACCCTAGGAATGGAGGTCCGGATGATGATGATGATGATGATGATGAATAACTTTTTGGCTGCCTTGTCTTTAGCCCAAAGAGCCACACAGTTCCCTGTCTGTGCAAGAATGATGAGCTATTTCCCCCATGCTATGTTTTTCTTCTCGGGCAAGACTTAAGGGTTTTACTTATTATATATTTTTACTCTTTATGAGGTCAGTGTGATATAATATTTTTAGAATGTTGTCTGAATATGTGGTGCACAACTTTTTCACTCTGTTCTAAAAGGGCAGAATTCTTCTGTCATGCTGTTTACCTAGGCCATAATTGGTGTAGTATAGTATGTAGTATGTTGCATGCACCACTGAGCACAGTTTTAAATCAGCACACGATGCCCTCCTTTGTTTGCCCAAAGCGCCAGTCATTGTTTTTTGCTGACAGATAATTTAGCATTAGTTCCATGGTCATTAATTTTGGTCCTTCTGTCCCATGTGGCGAACAATGCTTAGTCTGAGCAAGTTCAGTGCATTACCGTAACTACCTTAGCCCCGGACACGGGATATGGTTTTACATTTTAAGTTATTAATTTTGTATATTTTAGGTATAGTGGTGACAGTCTACTCCACATGGTGTGCAGTTTGCAATATGCATGTGCCTGGCAGGCTACTTCCTTCCCAGCTTGTTTCCCCTAGGTTATGTTCGCCTGGGTCTCAAGACCTGGGTTCTTGCCATGATTTTTTCCATGGATAATTTAAGGTTCCTTTGTTCTTTGTTCTCGACTACGTGGTTGCCGACCTCCATCCCTCCTCCTCCTCGAGGAGGAGGGGACGGCCACCTGTGTGCCTTATGGGGAATTATCCTGCTTAATCCTCTCTGCCCCTCTACCTGGCCTTCCCACACCTCCTATTGTTCCTGGGATTTGCTTGACCCCTTGGGGCAGGTGACTAGAGAGGTTCACTTGTGCTGAACATCCCATAGTCCCACGTGAAGAGTAAAGCAGAAAGGGGAGAAGGTAGCAGCCTTCTGTTTCTAATTCCCATGTATCCATATACCTCTCCTTCCCAGGCTGACATTCCCCATGCAAGGTCGGCCTGATCCTTCAGAGGATGCTCCAGGAGACTAGGTGGGGATTTGCCCTGTGCTTTGTAAGTCTCACACCCCATGTACAAAGGGTGATATCTTCATTGTCCAGTGTTGTGGATGCGATGTCTGTGGCGTGATGCCCTTCTACTGTTCCCAACCAGGTTAGCATCCTGGAATACACCAAGGTGGCAGCCCAATGGAAAAGGGCCCAATAGTCAGCACCTCGTCATGAGGGATGCAGTCTGATGTGGGAGGATAGTGACACAGCTCCCTTCTATAACACCTCTGCCCAGTCTAATGAGGCACAATAGGGGGGCAAGACAGTGGCCATAGAGGGGGGGGGGGCATAACATCACCCTTGACGTCCCCCGAGCACCTGGGATATCGACCAGAAAATTCATCACATGCCTTCTCCAGCCATCTAGAGCATCGAGAGAGACAAGCAAACACCCCCCACACCTACCCACTATACCAGATCATAGCAGAGATCTCACCACCAGCCATCCCGGGAGCTGAGGGCAACGGGGGAGATCAATCACGGTCACCATTCACAGCCTCTCTCAGCTCACTGGCCCACCTCACCCTACTCCCACGCCTCCATTCCTCCACTTACCTTGCAGTATTTCACTAATGAAGTCGACTAAAACTACAACAGGCAGTTGCAGAGCTATAATATGCCCAGGATGCTAGATGCTGGTATTGCCCTTCTTTGTCATTGCCTATCCCATTCCTCATCCCTTGATTCTCGTATTTCACTTGACTGTGAGTCCAGACAGGGTTATCCATCCCAATAGAGGAGCAGTCCCCACCCCACTTTAAAAAACTACACACCCTTTCATTCACAGGGGAAAAAGAACGAGGAGGACGGAATAGACAGACCCAGCAAGGACCACTTGATTCTTAACTGACAGTCAGTTCTGAACGGTTTGAAGCTGCTTACCCAGGTCTCATTTATCACAACCTTCATGGAGCAGTTAGACGAATCGTTACTAGAATGCCAGAGCTCTTCACTGGGCCTTAATGGTGCAGGAAACCAGGGAAGTCCAGTTCCCCCCTATCTGTCTCAAGAAGCTGCAAGCGAGTGCAGGGCTATTCATGATCAATGCCACAGCTATCACACATGCCCACAATGATGCAGTAACTGCCCTATCATCCTTTAAAGAAGACAGCATCGTACAACTAATGGCTTCGGAGGACAACACTCTCAGAGCATCTGTGGCGACACCCTCCTTCTCCTGAGCCAAGTGGGATGTTGACTACCATGACACTTGGAAAGAGTCAATGTTTTTGCCTCCTCTTTGTTGCCAACCCACTTCCTCTCATATCTGGAGGAGTGGCCTGACTCTTTCACAGAGTTCTTCACAGGGTCATGCCAATCCAATATCCAGTGTCAGTGAAAAGCAGCAAAACTGTCAATGTTGCTCATCTCTCTGGATTTAGCTCCCATCAGCACCTAACTTCTCAGGTTCTGTACTGGTACTGGTGGCTCAGTTTCAACAATAGCTTAAATGACTTGCAAACAATCTCCAATGCAGACATTCAAGAAGTGCATTAATGCTAGAAACATGGCGTTCGCCACAGCAGAGCGAGTGTCCAGGGAAGTAATAATCCGGGAGGCTTCCTTTCCTCCTCACCTGGCCCTGGATGCATATGTGGATGAAGCATATACTCACCTCCCATGTACAGTACATCTCCCGCCCTGTTCTCTACCCTCCCTCCAACAGTGGAGGTCGCCATCTACTCATCACTACAAGCATCCAATGTGTACCAAGCAACACATCCAGGGTGACAAGATGGGACCAGGGCCCCCACACCTCAAAAATTAACACCAGGAAAGGAGAGTCATACGACAAGTACTGATCCACAGGTTTTGGCTCACCTAGCTCAGGCCATCCCTCTCCCAGATACCTGGCAGACTACACACACACACGCCTGGCCACAATCATGATGGGCAAAGTACACATGGTGAATATGTAATTAGCAAAGCCATCAGCTTCCTCCCCTCAAAGATACCTTCCTCCTCCATGAGGCCAATCCACAAGGTGAGACCCTATGTGGACGAGATACTGAAAGAAGGGATGATGGAGCTCACTAAAGAACCAGTGGTCATCTCTCAAGCCTCCACGGTTTCCAAGCAAGATTCATCACAAGACACGCACTGGTAGTGGACCTCTGCCATCTCAAACAGTTCATTACTACCCACTACTTCAGGATGCTGATGACGACTCAGGTTCGACTTCAAGTCCATCAGGGAGAATAGCTCACAACATTATACCATGAAGGGAGAAACCTGTACTGTACACAGGAAAAATCATCTGGTAAATTACCAATATGCTGGGAATCGAACCAGGGACTCTCAGATGAGAGCCGGGCAGCATACCACTACACCACGACCAGGTAAAAGTTAACTCACGTTGTCACAATCTTGTAACCAACGTCCCTCCGCCCCCACTGTGGGCATCAAGAGGATGAGTTAACCCCCTGGCACTCGGGCAAGTAGATGCTTTTAATCTATCCCAAGCACTTACGGCAAGTCAGAATGAAGGGAGAAACCTGTACTGTACAAAGGAAAAATCATCTCGAAAATTACCAAAAAGCTGGGAATAAAACCAGGGACTCTCAGATGAGAGCCGGGCAGCATACCACTACACCACGACCAGGTAAAAGTTAACTCACGTTGTCACAATCTTGTAACCAACGTCCCTCCGCCCCCACTGTGGGCATCAAGAGGATGAGTTAACCCCCTGGCACTCGAACAGTAGATGCTTTTAATCTATCCCAAGCACTTACTGCTAGTCAGAATGAAGGAAGAATCATGTACTGTACACAGGAAAAATCATCAGGTAAATTACCAATATGCTGGGAATCGAACCAGGGACTCTCAGATGAGAGCCAGGCAGCATACCACTACACCACGACCAGGAAAAAGTTAACTCACGTTGTCACAATCTTGTAACCAACGTCCCTCCGCCCCCACTGTGGGCATCAAGAGGATGAGTTAACCCCCTGGCACTCGGGCAAGTAGATGCTTTTAATCTATCCCAAGCACTTACGGCAAGTCAGAATGAAGGAAGAAACCTGTACTGTACACAGGAAAAATCATCTGGTAAATTACCAATATGCTGGGAATCGAACCAGGGACTCTCAGATGAGAGCCGGGCAGCATACCACTACACCACGACCAGGTAAAAGTTAACTCACGTTGTCACAATCTTGTAACCAACGTCCCTCCGCCCCCCACTGTGGGCATCAAGAGGATGAGTTAACCCCCTGGCACTCGGGCAAGTAGATGCTTTTAATCTATCCCAAGCACTTACGGCAAGTCAGAATGAAGGGAGAAACCTGTACTGTACACAGGAAAAATCATCTGGTAAATTACCAATATGCTGGGAATCGAACCAGGGACTCTCAGATGAGAGCCGGGCAGCATACCACTACACCACGACCAGGTAAAAGTTAACTCACGTTGTCACAATCTTGTAACCAACGTCCCTCCGCCCCCACTGTGGGCATCAAGAGGATGAGTTAACCCCCTGGCACTCAGGCAAGTAGATGCTTTTAATCTATCCCAAGCACTTACGGCAAGTCAGAATGAAGGGAGAAACCTGTACTGTACACAGGAAAAATCATCTGGTAAATTACCAATATGCTGGGAATCGAACCAGGGACTCTCAGATGAGAGCCGGGCAGCATACCACTACACCACGACCAGAGTCCCTGGTTCGATTCCCAGCATATTGGTAATTTACCAGATGATTTTTCCTGTGTACAGTACAGGTTTCTCCCTTCATTCTGATTTGCCGTAAGTGCTTGGGATAAAAAGCATCTGCCCGAGTTACCAGGGAGTGCTCATCCTCTTGATGCCCACAGTGAAAAGTGAGGACGTTGAGTTACAAGAGTCGTGGTTAACACCTGGTCGTGTGTAGTTATGCCCGCTGGCTCTCATCTGAGAGTCCCAGTTCCCAGCATATTGGTAATTTTACAATGATTTTTGGCCTACAGTACAGGTTTCTCCTTCATTCTGACTTGCCGTAGTGCTGGGATAGATTAAAAGCATCTGCTGCCCGAGTGCCAGGGGGTTAACTCATCCTCTTGATGCCCAGTGGGGCGGGCGTTGATTGGTTACAACGTAGTTACCCTGGTCGATGGTGTGACTATGCTGCCGGCTCTCATCTGAGTCCTAGTTCGATTCCCAGCATATGTGGTAATTTACCAGATGATTTTCTATTATTGTAGTAGGTTTCTCCCTTCATTCTGACTTGCCTGTGCTTGGGATAGATTAAAAGCATCTACTTGCCCGAGTGCCAGGGGGTTAACTCATCCTCTTGATGCCCACAGTGGGGGCGGAGGGACGTTGGTTACAAGATTGTGACCTAGTTAACTTACCTGGTAATGTATAGTGGTATGCTGCCCGGCTCTCATCTGAGTCCTGGATTCGATTCCCACATATTGGTAATTTACCAGATGATTTTCCACATTATACAGGTTTCTCCCTTCATTCTGACTTGCCGTAAGTGCTGGGATAGATTAAAAAGCATCTACTTGCCCGAGTGCCAGGGGGTTAACTCATCCTCTTGATGCCCACAGTGGGGCGGAAGGTGTTGCAAGATTGTGACAACGTGGTTAACACCTGGTGTGAGTGGTATGCTGCCCGGCTCATCTGAAGTCCCTGGTTCGATTCCCAGCATGTGTAATTTTACCAGAAGATTTTTCCTGTGTACAGAACAGGTTTCTCCCATCATACTGACTAGCATAAAGTGCTTGGGATAGATTAAAAGCATCTACTTGCCGAGTGCCAGGGTTAACTCATCCTCTTGATGCCCACAGTGGGGGCGGAGGGACGTTGGTTACAAGATTGTGACAACGTGAGTTAACTTTACCTGGTCGTGGTGTAGTGGTATGCTGCCCGGCTCTCATCTGAGAGTCCCTAGTTCGATTCCCAGCATATTGGTAATTTACCAGATGATTTTTCCTGTGTACAGTACAGGTTTCTCCCTTCATTCTGACTTGCCGTAAGTGCTTGGGATAGATTAAAAGCATCTACTTGCCCGAGTGCCAGGGGGTTAACTCATCCTCTTGATGCCCACAGTGGGGGCGGAGGGACGTTGGTTACAAGATTGTGACAACGTGAGTTAACTTTTACCTGGTCGTGGTGTAGTGGTATGCTGCCCGGCTCTCATCTGAGAGTCCCTGGTTCGATTCCCAGCATATTGGTAATTTACCAGACATTATACCATCATTGCACCTACTGGCACATGCCCATCCCCCAGTATTCCAAGAAATTCTTAACAATTCGAGTGAATGAAGTTACTTACCAGTCAACATGCTGGCATGTCGGTCCATGCCTAGCTCGTTGTGTCTACATCAGACTAACAAAGGTGCCGGTGTGTCATTTGGTGTCAGAGGGAATCAACGTATGAATGTATGCTAATGCCTGGCTCCCCGCAGCAGCCACTATGGAGGAGTGTCCCAAAATATTAGTTAGGTAATCAATGCAGCTACGGAGCTTGGCTTCAAAATCAATATGGAAAAATCTTTCTTGGCCTCTGTGAAGCAAGTAAACTGGTTAGGCCGGGGGTAGGACTACAGGTGAGTCTGAGAGTACCTTTCCCCGGACAATGCATGCCACCTATAGGGAAATTTTTTCAGGATGGTTCTTGCCAACCTGAAGTCACGAAGACACTGGGAGCCTCTGCTGAGGGTATGAACTTAGCAGTGAACATATTTTCCCTTGTCACGTTGTGCCACGGCCACCTAACACGGGCGGTAAGTGATCCCAGCAGAAAGAAAGCTGCACTCGACACATGCTCCATCTAGTCCCTGCAGGCCTCAGAAGACTGTTCTGATGATTAGTGGTACCAGACTCCATTAACTCACGATCATAACCAATGCCTCAGACATGGGCTGGAACATGCAGTCAAGAGAGGGGCACCAGCAGCAGGGGCACTGGACAAAGACAGAGCTTGGCAAGTATATTAATGTTGGGATGTAAAGGGTAGGCTAGTACAAATGGACAACCAAGTAGCATTACATTGCATCAAATAGTATGACACATCAAGGTCTGAGCCCTTCCTGACACAGACTGTAGAATCCGGCAGCTCACTAACCATCGCCGTTGGTACCTGTCGGCCCAGTACTTTCTGTGGAGAAGAACCATAGGGCATAATTATGCTCTTTAGAGGTTCAAGTTTGCCTTGGTTGAAGACACTCTCTGGAGGGGTGTATTTAACTCACTAGTTCTCGGGTCTGGCCACACAATGGTGGACCTATTTGTCATCAAAGAACCTATGCAGTTACTGCTTTGCCTATCCAAGATACGCTGTATTCTGACGGGACACCAGATGCATTAGAGGAGAATTGCATGAAGCAGACACTCGTATATCTGTTTCCCCCTCCTGCATCCAAAGTTCTAAACGTAGTTAGCAGGCTCAGCATTGACTGGGAGAAATCTGACCTTAACATCAGAGTGTTTCATAGATTGTGCCCCAACCCACTGCCACTCTTTAACAGAGAAGCTCCATCCAGCACTGAATCTTTGTGTGTGGCATTTTTATGGCAGGTTTTAACCTTCTGCTGTCCACCGAATGTCGTGGAGGCTATGTTACCTGCATTATGGGCCTCCTCCACTACACAGTACCAGTGGGGCAGGGCTGCTTTCCTCTGTTTCTGAGCAGTAAAGGGCGAGCGTCATTATGGAGGAGATTGTACACTCGTTTGCCGGTTCTGTCTATGTCTTGGCGGGACTTACTTCTACGAATTCGAGGATATAGTGCCCTGCTGCTTCCAGAAGTGGAAGGAGGTAACCCTACAGCTAACTAAACCTGTACATCTTTGACATAAACAGACTTTTTGCCTTCAGCTTCAATGCAAGGAATTACATCAGTGTCAGCAGTTAGATTTAGAGGCAATTGCTAACATATTTTAGAAGTGCATTAAATGGATATGAACCATTATTACGGATGCAGTAGCAGTACCTTCATAATTATACACTTGGGTGCCTCTAGACATGTTTCTTATTACATTTCCAATTTGATATATTATTTGATTATGGTAGGAGGAGGCGGCCATAATTCATTTGCTCCATGCAATGCATCCTTCTGGTGATCCTACCCTGAGTGACAAGCCAAAGAGTTTCTTTTAATCCAGGAAAACACTTGCCAGGATAGGTGGTAACCATGAAACCAAATCGATGCTTTGTGGTCCATTGGTTTCAGGTGCTTTAACTGGATGAGAACCATAAAAGTTTTCGTCTAATGGTCGTTTCGGGATCATTGCTAAATCGATGTCACTCGAGCCCATCGGGGCTTGTCATCTTTGCCTTAAATGTCGGTACTTAGTATCCAGGCGTCAGACCCTTATCTTACTGATGAGGAAAGGAGTACTGCATGATATACGTGTATAGATGAACTTGCTACATTGCTAAACGGCATATTGTCCTCACAGATGTTGGCCCTGAGGATGAAGAAGTATGGTCTGTTGCTGATCATCTTCTTTGCCACTGTGTGTGATGCAGGGAGCTCACTGCTTACACGTTTTGCAGGTACGGTTGCTTAAAATACGCACACATTCATTGACCTTAAACACCTATATGCATATAGTCATTCTTCCTTGCTTATCAACTAATTTTCACTCAGACATAAGCCTGTCTCATGCTATACCTTCTTGGGGTCAACCAACACAAACTTAATTTCCCCTGTGGACCTGTTTATTGGGTCCTCTTCCTGCATTACCCAGTTTCCCCAGGAACTATTTTCCCCCATAGGACGGTTTCCTTAGGACCTATTTTCTCCCTTGGCTCAGTTATCTGCCCCTAACCGAGACCTGTTATCTGCCACTAATCCATTCTCTACATGGTACATACGCTTCCTTCTGGACTTACGCATTCCTTATTCCAATTTTTTCTCAGGACTAGTTTTTGTCATGGAATGATTTCACTTCATTACCTGTTTACTACATGGATCTATTTCTGATCTATGGAGACATTTTCTCGACAAACATATTTTCCTGCATGAACTTATCTTCCTTCATGGATGAAATTCCTCAAGTAACTAGGTTTCCAAAAGAGACTTACAGGGTATATTCCCATAGAACTATTTCCTTCACAGGGAATAATAATAACAATACTACTAATAATAATAATTATTATTATTATTGTTATTATTACTCAGTAAATTTTTCCAAGGAGAATTTTGATAATAACTTCCCACAGCCATTGCCTTCTAGAAGCCGAGCTATGAAGGAACTTTGAGGTGAAGGTAACATATATTGTGCAAGACATCTAATGCCATCAGAGTCTATTGTTCCACCAAGTGTGGTGCCTCTAGCTTTAATCCTTCATGGAAAATTAGGTGACATCCAGAATATATGGAAATGTCACAGATTTTTACCCCAGGTGATCTCAGAGAAAATCAACCAATTACAACCATACTCCTTTCCACACTGCATCCACTTAAAGAATAATATATTGTAGTTAAATTTCAGCTTCCTGTCTTAAGCATTTCTTGAGATAATGTGGCTGACTCACTTTTCTGTATTCTTGATAATATATGGAGATCCGGTTGATGGACTGCCACCATATTTAGCTAAATGAAGCAAACATTTGTCCATCTAGGATGACCAAGTTTGAAAGCTCTTAGACCAATAACCTTTGAAATATCGCAATTTAAAAATAGGTAACACTTCAATATTGTCAAGAATAAAATTTCCCAGAAGGATATGGAAGTTTTAATAAAAAACTATTTCTCACAGAGATCTATTTTTTCCCTATCATCTTTTTACTTCTATAGACTTGTTCCCATTTGGGTCTAATTACCCCGATAATCTATTTCTTCATTGGCCTGTTCCATCAACGTATCATTTATCCATGAACCTATTTCCAAGTGGACCAATTTTGACATCTACCTATCTATCAATATATCTATATATATATATATATATATATATATATATATATATATATATATATATATAAATATATAAGAAGAATATCTGATATACACAACCTCTTCCCTTCCTAAAGCCTCCCTGTTCTTCTCCAACCAATTTCTCTGTTCTTTCTCTAACTCTGTCAATAAGTATCCTACCATACACTTTTCCTGTTATACTAAGAAGACAAATGCCCCTATGATTACCACACACTTCTTTTTCCCCTTTTCTTTGTACAAGGGAATAATTATACCTGACTTCCAATCCTCCGGGACTCTACCTTCCTCCCAGGCCAATCTGCACATCTTCCACATCCATTCTACTACTATCTCTCCCCCATGCTTCAGCATTTCACCACACACTCCATCAATTCCTGGGGCTTTCCCCATTTTAATTTTCTTCATTGCTTCCACAACTTCTATCCTACTGGTTTCTTCCTGTCTTCTCACCTCCCTCCTTCTTCCAGCCATTCCCCAGCCACTTATACTCGCATTACTTCCATCCTCTATGTTCAACAATTCCTTAAAGTGTTCTCTCCATCTGCTCACTTTTTCTCCCTTCTCCACTAGTAATCTACCATTTTTATCTTTCACTCCCCTGCTAACTTCACTTCCACCCTGTCTTACTCTTTTCACCTCTTTCCAGAACATTTTCTTACAGTCCCTCCACTTTACACTCAAATTCCTTCCAAATTCCTCATCCACTCTCTTCTTATTCTCTCTTACTAATCTTTTCACCTCTCCCTCATTTATCCGGACATAAAAGAGCCAAATGCATGTCCGGGTAGTGGCAACTCAGGATAATGAACACTACTCCCCTACCACACCCAGACCCTATCTACACCCACCTCCAACCTATACCATATTTAATTCTACATTACCTATGCTTAATTTGGCAGTGTTTTCTGGTCATTTAGGCATATTTTGATATGAAAACACACATAGGCATATCAAAAGTAATGGTAAACATCAAGAAAACTATGCAGAAAAAACACTGAAAACTGTTCCGGTCACTGAGTATGTGGGTAGCTCACTGTAGAGGGAGGAATAAGAAGATAAGGGTGTCGCAACCTCATGACTTTATTCCTCCAACCGCTCAGCGTCACAACAAACCCGAGCACCACCTAGTGGCAGTGCTTCCAACAACTGTTCACAATACATGCTCAAATATACCAAAACATACTCAAGTCAACCCAAACATAATATTGTAACATCCCATTCCTTTTATAAGTAGTATTAGTGAGTAGCAGTAAGTTCATTGGCAATAAATATTCATCCTTCTATTGGTTACACACTTTACATAATAACAGAAAGCCACATTCATGAATCACAATATGGAACCCCAAAGAATGTGTATTATGTTATTCATGCAAATGAATAATCCTTCCTTTAAAATAATATAATGGTTACCTTGACTATACTACTAACCTTAACCTAGGTGACATAGTCCTTGTATCTACTTGGCGGTTTTACACTCCGCCCAAACCTGGTTTGTCTTGCAGGTGTGGGCCTCCCACATGATTCTACTTCATGCTGTGTCTCTATGACTGTGCTGTCAGGATTATCCTGATCTGGCCCAGTGTCATGATTTCCTTCGAAAGGATCATGTGTCACCTGTAAGTCAGTCAAAGGAGTTTCCTTCGACCTCCTTAGGTGGTACCTCTTTTGCCGGTAGGTACATCCATCTTCAGTCTTGACTATATATGATCTGTCACCGACTCTCTGCATGACCTCAGCCTTCTTCCATTCATTTTCTCCCAACCTGAAGGGTTTCATCCTCACAGTGTCACCACATCCCAGTTGAGGTAGCTCATGAGCATGTTCATTATAATACTTGGATTGTTTCTCCCTCAGCATTCTCATTTTAGCCCTTTCTAATTCATCTACAGAAATACTTGGTTGCAATAGTTTCTCATTTGTGGGTACTACAGTCTTGGTCCTCCTGCACATCATTCTCTGGGCAGGGCTGGTGTCCAGGCCTTGTGTTGGAGTATTCCTTATATTCAAGAGTGCCAGGTACTGATCTTCCCCAGATTTATTAGTTTTCCTTAGCATCCGTTTCGCAGTCTTGACAGCTGACTCCACCTTTCCATTAGATTTACTGTTGTAGGGAGATATGTTAGTGTGTTTGATTCCCCATTTTTTAGTCAAGGATTCCATGCTTGTGGATACCAACTGAGGTCCATTGTCACTGACTACCTCATCTAGGATGCCATAACGAGCACAGTGAGCTTTTATTTTTCTAACAACAGTGCTGGTTTTAGTGTCAGGTAGCCTATCGAGTTCCCAAAAGTTAGAAAAATAGCGCACAGTTACAAGATACTTTCTACCATTCAGGTCAAATATGTCAACACCTATCTTTTTCCATGGTCTCTCTGGACATTCATGACCTATCAGATGCTCCTTTGAGTGAGATAATTCAAGAGTTCTACATGTCTCACAAGCAGATATCATCTCTTTTATTTCAGCACTCATGTTGGGCCAGTAGACGCTTTCTCTAGCCCTTCTTAAGCACCCTTCAGTACCCATGTGACCTACATATCAGCCTTGATTTTAGATATGAGTTTCTTGGGAATGAAAATCCTCTCACCTCTAAATACCATACCATCTTCTACTGTAAGCTCATCCCTAAAACTGGAATATGGTGCCACTGCTGGGCAAAGTCCTTGCTTTTGATCTGGCCATCCTGTCTCAATAGTGGACTTAAGAGTCTGCATTTCGAGATCCTCTACCATTGCTTGCCGTATCTCATTAATCCGACCTCTTTCTACATCTGAGAAACACACTGCATTGGCCATTTCAAATTCCTTGATTGCATTCTTCTTTCTGATAGGAAGGTATGCTCTACTCAGGGTATCAGCTAGGTACATCCTCCTACCATTCACTACAACATCATAAGCCAGAGCCCTTACTAACATGGACTGTAGACCCTTAGGAGCTCTATCAAGCAGTTTCTTAAACATGGCCTCAAGTGGCTTGTGGTCTGTGTAACAAATGACTTCTCTCCCATAAGTGAACTGGTGCCATTATTCCAGAGCGTTAACTATTGCCAGCATCTCCTTCTCTATGATGGCATATCTAGACTCTGTATCACTAAGAGCCCTACTACTATAGCATAAAGGACGATCATCCTGCAACAGAACAGCACCTATTCCTTTATCACTTGCATCTGACTGAATTACCAGTTGTTTATTAGGGTCAAAGTATGCTAACACTGGTGCCTGAGTTAGCAGTTTCTTCACTTCAGCAAAAGTCTCCTCCTGAGCATTACTCCAATTCCACTCAACATCTTTATGAGTCAGTACTGATATTGGTCTCATTACATCTGTCAACTTGGGTAGGAATCTGGCCAAATAACCTACCATACCTTTAAATCTCTCCACACCCTCTCTGTCTGTGGGTGCTTTCATATCAAGAATGGTTCTAATTTTTTCAGGGTCAGGCTTCAACTCTTCACTTCCTAGTCTATGTCCCAAAAACTCAACCTTAGATAATCTGAATTGACATTTCTTTTTATTCAGCTTGCTTCCCAACTCTCTACATCTTTCTAAGAAATTCACCATTCTCTTGTCATGGGTTTCTTCATTGCCAAAAACAATCACATCGTCAGCTACACAGAACACACTTTCTAGATTCTCCAAGGCCTGATGCAACCTTTTTTGGAAAATCTCACTGCTTACCTTTAGTACGAAAGGTAATCTTCGCCACCTATACCTCCCAAATGGTGTTGCAAAAGTAATTAGCATGCTAGACTCTTGATCTAACTCACAATGGTGGTAACCTGCCTCTAAGTCACAAACTGAGAACACTGTTGCCCCCTTCAACTTTGGCAGCACATCCTTCAATACCGGCAGGTTGTAATGTTCACATTTCATTACAGTTTAGAGGGCGGGGGTCAATACATACCCTTAGTTCACCGTACTTCTTTGTTGTTGGTGACATTATATTTACCCAATCAGAGGGTTCATCCACAGGAACTATTTTACCTGCTCTTTGTAGGATGTCAAGTGCTTTGGCAGCCCCATCCTTCATGGACTCGGGAATTCTTCTAGCAGGTCTAACTGACGGGCTTGCCCCTTCTATAAGTGTCAAGTATACTGGCCTGCCTGGTAATGAACCCAATGTGCCATCAAAGACTGAAGGGAACTTCTCAACAAAGTCAGGTTTTGAACATACGGTATGAACACTCTCAAAGTTGTTATAATTAATGGTAATCAAACCCATTTCACAGGCAGTTTGTTCACTGAGTAAGGGAACAAGGCCCACTCTATCATCTACTATTACATAGTTCACATGATATTTTTGTCCATTCCTTGGGTTAACTGTTTTTATTTTACTCCTCTCTTTAGTCACCTGTCTGGATTGATCCCACATCTGTAGTGTCACTCTTTCTTTTGACACATCTTGATTATCTACATACTTCAATGGCAAAACATTAACAGTTGCCCCACAATCAATTTGCATCCTTACACGCTTATTGTTTACAATCATGGAACAAAATGTACCCTTCCGAGGCCGAGGCAGGGAGCAAATGGTCTCAGCATTATATACTCTTTCCTCCGAGTCACTGGATTTATAGTCATTGTCCTTTAAACAATTTACATTACTTTTGCAAAGGTCTGATACAGCAAAGTGATTTCTGAGGCCACACCTGTTACAATGTTTGCCCCAAGCTGGGCACTTCTCTTTGATCAGGGCATGAGGTCTACAACAAAATTTACACAAGGACTTAGCATTAGAATTATAACTCGAAAATTGATTCTTGGGTGATCTAACTGATTGCCCTTGTTTGGTGTTAGGACTAATCTTTTGCTTCCTTGCCTCTTCTCTCTGGGAATGGCTAGTAACTTTACAAATATTTTCAGCTTCTTTTACCTCCTTCATGTGGAGGGTTGCGACCTCCATTGCTTTACAAATGCTAACTGCACTCTGTAAGTCTAGTTTCCTTTGTGGAATTAGCTTTTCTCTTATCTTCTCATCTTTTACCCCTAAAATTAGTCTGTCCATGATTAGCTTGTCACTCATACATTCACAAAAGCCACATGACTTGGCCATGTTTCTCAAAACTGACATATACAGTATTGTTCAATGCTTTCATTATCACCTTGATCTCTCTTATTAAATTTAAATCTGTGAAAGAACTCCTTTTTCATTCATTTATTCATTGCCAGACCCCATGTATCCCAAACGGGGTGGCCAAGGCTTAGAGTTAATTGTTTTACAGGGAGGGGCACTACTCCTCCACCAACTCCACTCGACACTTAGGGAGAACGTTATGCCAACAGCATCTGGTGTTCCCAGGCGGTCACTCATCCAAGTACTAACCAGACCCAGAACTCCTTTTGCTCCCCAATACTGGTTTCCTCAAATTTCTTTATGACAGCATCCAATTTACCTCTGTCCTCACGATGACGCAGCTGCAGCAATACCCAGTGGTCGATTCCTGGTTCATCCTGGCGGCGATCCAACCATAGGCTTAGGTTTGGGTTAAGGTAGACCTTCTTCGTCTTCCCGTAGCTTCACTAGACGCCCTAGCAACGCCTCACAATATCTCCAACATACTCAGCAGCAAAAGTTTAAAGAAACGGCAGTATAACAGAACCTTGTGGCAGACAGCACCTCCTCTGTACCAACTCGGTGCGGCAGTCTGGTAGCCAAAAACACCGTATCAGGAACATCTCAGGACTCACTGACGTAGTAGTATCACCGCTGCCACCATGTTCCGGTCATTGAGTATGTGGGTAGCCCATTGTAGATGGAGGAATAAGAAGATAAGGGTGTCGCAACCTCATGACTTTATTCCTCCAGACGCTCAGCGTCACAATACCCGAGCACCACCTATCGGCAGTGCTTCCAACAACTGTTCACAATACATGCTCAAATATACCCAAACATACTCAAGTCAACCCAAACATAATATTGTAACAAAAACCAAAAAACACCCTACCCAAACACTACTGTATGTACAGTACTCCCCCTATTTTGGTAGTGTTTTCAGGTTATTCTGGCATATTATGGCAACAAAACATACACAGGAATATCCTAAATATTATTCAGCACCTAGAAAACAATTAAAAAAACGAAAACCAAAAAACACCCTATCCAAACACTACTGGTTGTACAGTGCCCCTCCTTATTTTGGTAGTGTTTTCAGGTCATTCTGCCATATTTTGATATCAGAACACACATAGGAATATCCTAAATAATTTTGAACATCAAGCAAAACCATGCATGAAAACCACTGAAAACCAAAAAACACCCTACCTAAACACCACTGTATGTACAGTATCTCTCCTATTTTTGGCACTGTTTTTGGGTCATTCTGCTTTATTGTGACCTCAAAACACACATAGGAATATCCTAAAGAAATTATGACACCAAGGAAACTATGAAAGAATCCTCAAGTTACCTACCAAAAAACATTCGGTTGGGGTACTTACCACCCACAGCACCACCACAAGGCCTCGTAACATGCCACCTTCAACAGGTTGTCCCGTGCGGTCTAGTGGCAAACACTAGTGCCTAACAGAGGTCAAAGAACACGTCCTCATCATCCTCAACCTGCTGGAGCAAGGCAATGACTGGTGATGGCCAGTGCAGCGACGGTGGCCTACCCACCTCAGGAGACTCTGAAGGCAGACGCAAACTTACGTCTAATGGAGACTCAGCGGCTGTCGACGTGCTTGGATGGGGGTTCGAAGGTGAAGGAGGGAAATTAGGTGGTTGTGGTGGTGGTAGTGGTGGTGAGAATGGGCTGGCACTCGTGGGGGTCACAGGCATGAAGAACGAGTCGATCCTGGTCTGATGGTAGGACCAATGATTCTGCCGGAGGATATCAGCATCCTGGACTGCCCGCAGCTCCATTGCCAGGCTGAGCAGCACCAACTCCCTGTCACAGTGCAGATGCTCGGTATACTCCAGCATCCCCTCCAGGTAGCCACTAAGACGAGGGAGTGAAGAAGTTCCAGAGGGATGCGAGTCAGGGTCCTCATCCTCGTCCTTGTCAGTCCCACTGTCCTCTTCCATGCCCGCAGAGGCAGCAGTGGCGATCTCCTCATCAGACATGGTCTGGTAGCCAGGATCACCGCCATCGTCATCCAACCAAATCCCTCACGTCATCGACGTTCACCTGCTCTCCTGCTTTATCTAAGGCGACTGTGGAAATCATCCACGTCAACACCCTTGAAGTCATGCTTGGCTTTGATTCCCTGCAGGAGACAAGACCAACTGCTCTTGAGGGTTTTGATGGAGACTTCCTTCTATGCATTCGCCCAGTTGAACACGGCAGACTTCAGGTTGTAATGCTGAAGATTCTGCAAGGTCTGCTCCCCACGTGTGTCCCCCACTGCGTCCTCGTCCTCCAGCACCATCATCACTTCGTTAAAGAACCTCTGGCAGTACAGTCTCTTTGTAGCCATGATCACACCATGCTCCATTGGTTCAATCAGAGCAGTAGTATTAGGTGGCAGAAATATGCACCTAATCTGGCTGTCAAAAGCAACCAAATCCTTCTCAGACGGATGTGCAGGAGCATTATCCAGGAGCAGGAGTGCCATTCACCTGGTCACAAGTGATTCCAAGGACTTTCGTTTGATAACAGATAACCTCCTTGATGAAATGTATGTGGAACCAATCTCTGAAGATATCAGTGGTAAACCAGGCCTTCACAGAATGGTACCACACAACAGGCAGGCTATCCATCAACCCACAGAGACAACGTGGTTGTTTTGCATTCCCAACAACATCGGGTTTGAGGCGGTGTGTCCCGTTAACACTGGCACAGCACAAAAGACAGACACATTGTTTGGACGATTTCCAACCAGGCACAGACTTCTCCCTTTCCTCAGCCAGGGTGTGGGTGGCAAGGAGTGGTAGAACAGACCAGTTTCATCAGCGTTATGTACTTGACCAAGGGCAAGGCCCTTGTCCTTGATCAGGCACTGCAGTTTCTAGTGAACCGTGTCTACTTCTTCTGCTGCTGCGTCCAAGGCTTTGTCCTGTGCCTAACGGTCCATAAGTCCATGGCATAGCTTGAACCTGAAGAGCCATCCCTCTGATGCCTTAAAGTCCAGGACATTGTGAAGCATGCAAACTTCTCAGCAGCAGTCTTCGTCTTGGTCCCACGTGCTAGCACACCAGCACTACTTTGCTGATGAAAGCACATCAAAGTCGACTGGTTGATAATGGCGTGCTAGGCCTGGGCCATTACCTTCCAGTCACTGCATCGTGTGCTTTCACCCAAGTCCTGTCCGTATTGTGTAAGCTTGTTGCGTGACTTACTGATATCGAACAATGTTGAATGGGGTAGATCATATTCACGAAGAATGCGTCCTGTGGTCCAGGCTGCATCAACATTGCCCAATATCTCATGCTTCTTCTGCACCCTCAGAATCTTCCTCTTCCGTATCTCAGGTGGTGGTGGGGCCATCACCACACACACATTAATGCAGCAGAGCAGAGGTGCAACCTGAAGAAGGTAGGGAACCACCACAAAAGCAACCACAGTCACAGCCATCATGGCAAGTGGAACCACTCACAAGGGGCAGAAAGGCGGGAACTGAGGTACAGGGTTCTGTTTGCCAGCAATCAGGGCAGTACAGCACTGGCATACCACACCCAACAGTTGCTTTCGAGCACAGAGGAAGCCACACGCAGCAAACTGACATCTGTTTATATGGTTCACTTCTGTTTGCACAGGCAAGGGTTAGTACATGACAGCAACAGCGGATGACCAGTAGATCACTGCCTAATGCAGTGTATGACTCATGCTGCGTGCCAGGAGTCTCTGACCATTCGGTAGGGAAGCAGACAGGCGCACGTGATGGGGAGTTTCTGCACTAATCCCAGAGGTTGGGGGACCCCCGCCATTCGGTGCAGGGCTGGACGGACGATTTCAATGTACATTCACTCGTGGGTTGTGGTCTGTGTTACATGGGCAATGGCCACCGGTACCCCTCAGCCTGGAACAATGCTCACCTCCTCCGTTCAAAAATAACCATAGAATTTTCTCAAAGATATGCTCAATGTCTTTCTCAGGCAAAATTACCTAGGATATCTTTAACTAACCTTACCAAACCTAACCTTTCCCAATAGGTCTGCTTGGCTAATATGGTTGACTGTGGTATTGATACGAATACCCATACCAAATGGAAGTGTATTGTACAGTACAGTAGTGTACTGTACATACAGTACTGTACACACATACAGTAGAGTACTGTGTACAGTACAGTATTGTAGTGCTCTACTGTCCTATGCATGGCACAGAAATTAGTGTACTGATACTCTTTGTCATCATGATATATGAAAGAATCTTTTTGTGTGTGTGGTGCATGTGTGTCTCCCGGTGGCCGCACGATTTTTGACCTTCGATAGAGAGATGGATGGGCTCTGTCACTGAACATTTACTCGTGAGTTGTGGTCTGTGTTACACGTAAGGTGGCCACCCACACCCCATCAGCCAGGAACCATGCTCGCCTCGTCCTTTAAGAAAGAAACATAAGATTTGCTCGAAAAAATGCTCAATACGTTTCCCGGCCAAATTTACATAGGTTAACTGTATTTAACCTTACCAAACCTAACCTATCCCAATACGGCTTCTTGGCAAACGAGGGTGACTGTGGCACTAAAACAAATACCCACACCGAATGGAAATATACTGTACAATATACTCTACTGTACAGTATACAGTACTGTAGTGCTGTCATATGCACTGGTACAGAAATTACCAGTACTGTACTGTACTGATATTGTACTCTGCATGGGAAGGTCTCTCTCTCTCTCTCTCTCTCTTTCTCTCTGTGTGTGGTGTGAGTGCCTCCCGGTGGCCATGCAGTTTTCGACCTTCGGTAGAGAGGCGGAAGGGTGCTGTCACCGAACATGTACTCATGGCTTGTGGTCTTTGTTCAATGGTGATGGCGGTTGGGCAACACTTGTGGCTGCGTGACTATCGACGTTTGGTGGAGAGGTGGAGGGGTGCTGTCAGTGAACATGTGCTCGTGGTTTGTGATCTGAGTTACACATGCGGTGGCAGTGAGGAAAGAGCTAGCCTGGTTTCCGTACGATACTAGACATTGGGTGTGGATGCGTATGGATATTTTGACATCACTTGTGGGTTACAGTCATACTGCTCGGATGCTGGAGATTCACTAGGAGTAATCGGACAAGTGTGCAACTTTGACCATTCAGTACAGGAGCAGACGGACATTTTAGCTCTGGTTGTGGGTTACAGACTTTTCCCGCTCACGGCTTGAGCACAGTGGCCACGATACTGAATGTTTGAACATGTCGACTGGCTAGCCGAAGTTCTTGTGCACTTTTACATCCAGATATTAGCAAGTAAATTCAGATAATGGTTTAAAAAAGCCAAGGCCCATCGTCCGGGTACTAAACACGTCCGGATACTGAACATGTCCAGATACTGATGTCCCGGATAACTGAGGGACCGGTGTGTGTGTGTATATATATATATATATATATATATATATAGAGAGAGAGAGAGAGAGAGAGAGAGACAGACAGACAGACAGACAGACAGAGACAGACAGACAGACAGACAGAGACAGACAGACAGACAGATAGGAAGAAGACTGAAGCACCATCGAACAGGGCAGTACTCCAATGGTGTCTGGAATGCTGATGACAGGGAGAGCTGGAGATCCCCCTTAATCAGCCTCTGGGGCTAGCTACTGACCATTTCCCCTTTGCAGAATTTTTTTAGTGGTGCAGGATCACAGAAAGTAGAATAGCATGCATTCCAATACAAGTTCCTCTAACTGTCGGCATCAGACTAAATACGCATTATACACTACACTTCCTAGTCAAAATTTTTTTTAAATGGCGTCTTGACACAAAGCCTTGGAGTCCCTAGAAGGGGTGAGGGGGGGAGGTCCATCTGCCTGTCTCCCATTGACGGCCAAACAAGATGCCTGGAACCATTGTCTCACTCACTTCTTCCTTTCATCAACATTCGCTCCTGTCCTCAAATAAAATCTTTGTTGAACACCATTTCTCTTCCAAGAAACCTCACCTTGTCTCCCACAGAGAACCTCAACTGTCTGAGATGGCTGATGGCAAACCCTTCTCTGTATCCTTCTACTTTCTCAATACTCATTTCAAAGCCAAAGATGGATGCTGTATACATGTATAAAACAACATATCCTGCTCTTGTGTTCCTGAACTTGAATCTTCTGAATTCTGTACTCTCTGCCTTTGGCTATCCTGTCATTCTCTGACTAAATATATCTGTGCTGTTAACTTATCCCCTAACTCTACTGACCACGAAAAACTCTTCGGCTGTATTAATTCTAAGATGGAACACATCCTATCAATTTTTTCTTTCTATGAAATCTCCATCCTGGGTTTTTTCAATGTTCCCCACCACTTTTTGGCTCTCCTCTCCTTTCTCTGATCCACTAGGTGAACAAGCCGTAATGACCTAGAACAGCTTGTACAGCACCCTACCAATATCCCTGACTGCCTTGGAGAGAGGTCCAACATACATGACCTCTTTCTTAAAAGAAATATTTGTGCTCACGCTGTTAATCTTTTTTATCTGTTGGGCAGTAATGACCTAGAACAGCTTGTACAGCACCCTACCAGTATCCCTGACTGCCTTGGAGAGAGGTCCAATATACATGACCTCTTTCTTAAAAGAAATCTTTGTGCTTACACTGTTAATCTTTTCTATCTGTTGGGCTCCTCCGGTCACAACCTTATCACCTTACTTTGTCCTGTTGCTCCAGTAAGGCCTGTGGACCATCCAAAGAAGCCGCAGCTATGGCGCAATATATCTGGTGATTGGGAGGACCTCAGGCAGTACTTCTTTGATTTTCCCTGGAAATATTACTGTTTTAATGGCAGAGAGCCATCTGAGTGTCCCTTGTGTATTACGGAGGTTGTTTTCTCGGACATGGAAGCGATAATTCCATTCTCTTATCCTGTGACTAAAGAAAAAAAAAGAAAGAAAGAAACGGATTAATCACGCTGGTTCTAATAATGTCCACAACAAGGAGAAGGCCTGCAAAAGGTATCGGAGCCAACCCATCCCTGAATCTCATCTCTTTTATGTTTCTGGCCGCAGTCTTGCAAAGTCTGTTCTTAGCTTTGCTAAAAATAATTTCATTCTTACGAATTGCTCTAAAGTCTCCAACCCAGATTCTTGCTGCTGCTTCTGGCACCTTGCCAAAAACCTTCTAACAACTTTACCTCATATTCCTTCAATCCTCTTTTTCACCCTAATGGCTTTGTAGCTGTTCATAAATCAGAACTCTTTGCTCACACATTCTCCTCAAATTCCACCTTAGAAGATTCCACTGCTGTTCCTGCATCACGTCCCCCCTCTGTCTTCCTCATGGCAGACATTAATATTATTTCAGTTGGTGTATTTTCTACCATCACTGGCGTCAGTACTAATAAGGCGTATGGGTCTCATGGACACTCTCCTCTTGTCCTCAATATTTACTTTTCTGTGCTTACACCCTGCTAGGCAAACTCTTTCACCATTATCTGTCAACTTTTATCTTTCCTTCTTACTGGAAGTTTGCTCTCATTCAGCTTGTCCCAAAGAAGTGTGACCATTCCCAGCTCTCTGACTATTGCCCACTTGCTTTAACATCCTATATTTTAATAGTGTCTGAGTCTATACTTAACAAAAATAAAAGTAAATTAAACACCTTTCCTATCACAACCTTCTTCATGATTGCCAGTATGGGTTCTGCCAGGGATGCTCCACTAGTGACATTCTTACCAAACTTTCAACTCCTGGTCATCCTCCTTTTGAAACTTTGGCGAAACCATTGTCATTGCAAATGACATCTCAGTGGTTTCCGATCAAGTCTGCCTAAATCTTTAATTTCCAATCTGGCTTTCAACTTTAACGTTTTTTATCGTTCTATCAGTGCGTTCATCTCTAGTTTCCTATCTGGTCGTTCTATAGCCGCTGTTGTTGACGGCCGCCGTCTTCTCTTAGAGATTTCAATAATGATGTTCCTCAGGGCTCTGTCCTATCACCAACTCTCTTCCTTCTATTTATTAGTGACTTTATATATAACTTTGTCTACTCATACACTGATGACTCCACCCTGCACCCTTCCATTCGTTTTCTTCAGTGTCCATCTCGGCAGTTGCTTCAGTAAACAAGGGATGGGGCTATGGCACACATAATATTTGACTTCACTCACATCCCTGATTGGGGTAAAAATAAGCTTGTTTGTAATGACTCAGAACTATCCTCCACAGGTCTATCCTCTAACCTTTAACAATATCCAGCTTAATCCTACATCACCTTTAAACATGCTTAGAGTTTTATTCTCTCTGAATATATCTTGGAAAGATCATATTCCTGCACTTGTAAAATCCACTTTCAAGATATTGTTTGTCCTAAGCCAACTTCGTGCCCTCCTTACCCCTACACAGTTGTTGACTTTATACACGGGCTTTATTCGCCCCTACGTAAAGTAAAACTCTCATGCATAGGAAGGCTCCCCACACACAGCTTTTCTCAACAAGGTGGAGTCAGTCTTTTCATCTCATTAATTCTCCTCTTCTTACTGGCTCCCTTCAACCTTTGTCTCATCACTGCACTGTTATATCTTTATCTCTTTTCCATCAATACTTCAATGGTCACTGCTCCTCTGAACTATTTCCACTACTATGATGGGCATGTAGAACCCGTTTAGCAACAAACTCTCATCGCTTTTTCTGTCCAAATCAAATGCAAGAGTTAACCGTTACTCCCAGTACTTCATGTATGCAACAGGTCATCTCTGGAATTGTATCCCTCTGTCTATTTTCCACTGCCTATAACTTCCAGTCTTTCAAGCACAGTGTATCCAAGCATCTCGAAATGAACAGATCTTGAAATTGGCTTTGTTATTTTTTTTTATTTTTTTTTTAGAGGGAACGATCTTACAGGGCTCTGGGATTTGGATTATTTTTCCACACACACACACACACACACACACACACACATATATATATATATATATATATATATATATATATATATATATTGTGTGCGTGTGTGTGTGTGTTCTTACCTAATTGATCTGACTAATTGTATCTTTACAGGAATGAGTCAAGCTCGTAGTGTCCCGTGTCTTAAACCATGTTTATCACATATCTCCTTAAATTTATGAGTTGTTTAGGCACACACTATTTCATTCGGGAGTGCATTCCACTGATCAGTTGCCCTATTTGGGAAACTAAATTTCCTTATGTCTTTATCGCCTCTCTTTTTATGCATTTTTTTGCAGTGTCCTCTTGCTAATGCTTCCTAATATGTCATATATTCATTTATGTCTATTTTCTCCTTTCCTGATATGCATTTATATAGCATAATCATGTCTCCTCTTTTCCTTCTCTCCTGTAGTGTTGGCAGATTCAGTTTTTCTAGTCTTTCTTCACAGCTTATATCCCATAACCCCTTAACCGCGGGCCGTCACTTTCGTGATGCTTGGGAACAAGGGATCATACCTCAGGGTGTCATTTTTATGATTCTGTGTTATTTTGAATTCACCTGGGCTTTGAAGTGGTGGCTTGTATCATCTATCAGTACTGCCAATGTCCAATACTAGTTAGCACTCCTAATCTCATCTGTACTCCCATCCTTTGTTGACAATCTAGCCATTTCACTGCGTTCTTGACTCCCCTCCCTAGCTCCTCTCCATTACCCTCTCCTCTCGCCTGCCTGGCCACGCTGCGCTAAGTAAATCTTCCCCGGAATTTTCCACTGATTTCATCCATTGAAATACGACCTATGCCCTATTCTTATACAAAATAATATACACAAAAAAGAAATAAGGTAAGTGATAGTGCCATACACCTGGAATTGGCTAATTATCACATGACGACACCTCACGTGCACTCGTTCACTGATTTCCCACGGTAATTTCCCCTTTGAAATATGCCGTATAATCTATTCTCGTAATAAAAATATATATAAGAAAGGAAGGGAGAAGCCTAAGTGATATTTACATTCACCTGGAATACCTAAGTTATTATGTATTGTCTAAATTTACTGCCAATCATTTCATAGCGTTTATATAAGCAGCTGTCACCACGCTGACATTGGCAGCCTTTCACTGCACAGCATTCAGTTTACTGTCATCTTTCAAGGTGAAACCACGTCGGATTCGTGCCTGTCCAATTCTGCCACATTTTAGCCCCATGCAAAGGGACCTGTGACCTCAACCCTTACTAAACCTCGTGTGGAAAGGGGTACAGTAAAGGGCTAAGTGACTGCTGTGGAACGTGAACTGGCTAATTTATCAATGAAAATGATGGGCAGTGATTATGATCTTTCTGGTGACTAAAACAGTGCAAGTGGAAATGTAATAATGTGTAAATAATGTGTAAACAGCAAGTGAAAGCAATGAATGTAACTATAAGTGAACAGTGGAAAATAGTTTTATAAGTTAATGCAAGTGACAGTGCATAACACAGTGTAAATAAAATAGAAATGTAAATAATGTAAATAAATTAGAGAATGTAAATAGAAATGTAAATGAGTAGTAATATATGAATACGAATATATATACTAGGAGTAATGAAAGTGAAAATTTCACTCTAGCATGGATGAATACTATGAGTTATGAAAGTGAAAGTGAAAGTGACAATCGCTCTCAACGCTAGTATACAGGACGAGAAAGTGAATGCTACATAATTTGCTGAAAGAGAAATTGAATGCCTACAGTGACAATAAACTACTATTACTGAAGGAAACTTATGGATAAAGACTGCAGATATATATGTTATATAGTAATAGAAATATAAAGTGTGAGTGTTTTTATGAATAATAAATGACAGAACACCAGCGGCGGACGAGCGCAAATGGGAAACTGGTACCCGCTCATAATTTTCATTGCATCACAGTGTTTTTTTTTTTTGGGAGTATGAATTCCAAACTATTTGAAAATCACAGAATAGTATTTCTAGTGATAATATCAGGCTATAGTAATCATATTGTGGGGTGTCAGGAAGTGTAAAGTGGAGACTTCGTTACCCAACTTCAGAAGTCTCCACAAGTCCTACGGTACTCGACGAAGGTTCAACAAGCATCCCAGGAGAAAGCTGAAGGTATGTCCCATAGGCATATTTAATTATAATATTCTAGGACTAATAACTAATTTTTGGCAAATATTTTTACAAAGTCTGTTGGAGCGCGAATATCCCCGTGGGACACGCAAGGAGCTCCAAAACAACCCCGCTGTTTAGGGGTTAAGTATGGTACCCATCTTGTAGCGACCCTTTAAACTTTTTTGATCTTTTCTACGTGTTTCTTGAGATAAGGATTCCAGACTACTGCTGCATACTCCAGGGTAGGTCTGATGAAAGATGTTATCTTCCTCAGCATGTCTTCATTTATGTAGCTGAAAGCTATTCTTATATTTGTAAGCAGTGTATACATGTTCTGTACCTTCGCACTGATGTGGTCAGCCGGAGATAGTCTGTTATTGATAATCACACCTAAGTCTTTTCCTCTTTCTGATATGTGTAGGGTTTTACTTCCTAACTTATAATCCCAATCTGGTCTTTTTCCACTTTTACCAAACTTGATTACATGACACTTGTCCACATTGAATTCCATATGCCATATATTACTCCATTCATGAAGTTTATTTATTCTTCTTGTAGCTGTTTACAAGACTCTGTGTTAGTAATTCTCCTTTTTATTTTTGCATCATCAGCAAACATGTTTATATAGATTTCATTTCCAATGTTCCTATCTATATCATTTATATACACTAAAAACATAATTGGTGCCAGCACTGAGCCCTGTGGAACTCCGCCAGTCACTTCTCCATGATGAGTAATTTCCTCTTAGTACTGTTCTCATTTCCCTTTTTCTGAGAAAATCTTGCATCCAACAGCACAGTTTGCCTTGGATTCCTCCTTGATGGTACAGTTTCCATAAAAGTCTTTGATGTGGTTCTCTGTCAAATGCTCTCTTGAAATCTAGATAGATACTGTCCACCCATCCTTCTCATTTCTGTAATGTTTCTGCAACTCTGTCATAGCTCAATAGATTAGTAACACATGATTTTCCCTTTCTGAAAGCCTTTCTGTTATCATATTTTGTTCTTCTAGATGGCTTACCCAAACTTTTCTTACCAGCTTTTCCAGTATCTTACTAACAACACTAGTTAGTGATACTGGTCGGTAGTTGAGTGGATTTTGTCAATTCCTTTTCTTGAACAAGGGAACAATGTTTGCTTTCTTCCAAATATCAGGTAGTTTACCTTGACCCAAGGATTCCTTGAATATTAAGGATAATGGTCTTCTTAACCCCTTTGCACATTCACGTAGCAAACACCATGAAATTTCGGCTGGACCATTTGCATTTCCTTTGTCTTATTTACTTAACTCCTCTTGTATTTCATTTTCTGATAGTTGTATATCTGGTAATATGTTTGGGCATGCATATTCCATATCATTCTTCTCAAAATTATTTTCTTCTGTAAAAACTGATCGGAAGTTCTTATTTAGTGCTTCACAAATATCTTTCTCTTGTATATAGAGGATCCCTTCATCCATAATGGATTGTACTTTATCATTTACATTGGTTTTGCTTCGGATGTAGCTGTAAAATAGCTTCGGTTGATCACTACTTTTGTTTATGATGTCCTCCTCAAACTGTTTTTCGGCTTCTCTCTTTATTCTTGTGCATTCGTTTCTTGCCTGTTTATAGTTGTTATATGTCCTCTCACTATTGTGTCTTCTGTATCTGTTCCATAATAAGTCTCTTTTTTCTCTTTTGATCTTTTACGTTCATTATTAAACCATTTCTTTATTTTCATTTCTGCTTGTTTTTGCTGAGGGATGTAATTCTGGACTCCTATTTCATAAAGTTCACAGAATTTTCTATATATAACATTTAAATCTTGTCCTCTGTTTCTAAGAAATATTTCTTTAGGTCATGATTGTTTCCCTTTTTGTAGTTAAGGCTCTTTTTGTAACTTTCATCACTATTAACTATGTCATATGCATTCCTGATGTTAGAATTTAACATGTCCCATCCCGACGTTTTCTGGGCAGTGGTACGCCCCAGTCCCGACATTTTTGGACTTTTTTTTTTTTTTTTTTGCTCAAACATCCGCTTTCGGTGAGAAACATCGAAAATTCATAGAGAAATCGCTCATCTGAGGTTTAAAATACTCGATCTAGGTACGAGTACCTCCTTACCTGACTGGGTTTTCTAACAGGCTGGAACCAAAGAAAACGAGTTCTATGGGAGGGTAACTATTTTATCCACTCATAAACAGTATTTATTTATTTACTTGGTATGAATTTTTATGTAGTACAAGAGTATATTGGTTGTCAAACAGTAATATAGGCATTATAAGCATTGTTTCACTCACTAACTCATCACCATTCATGACCTTTTTTTCCCACATTACCTGATCATCATTTCTCATTGTTTCTTCCTCTAATGCTATGTAAACTTTGTCCTCCACATTGCCATCGATTGGGGAATCACTCTGGCCCTGAATGTCTTTATTGGCCAGGTCACTGGTAACGGGTGAATTGCCGAGACAATGGCGTGCAGGGGGGGGGGAGAGTTTATGCGGTGTAAGGCATTGTCCCTGCATGGCATCTTGTAGAGGAATAGAGGAAGGTGTCCCATGTATACGTGCCAAAAATCACTCTTGAAATCACTCGCGAAAATTGAAAATTGTGCAAATTAGGGACCTTGCAATGTTGCCGCATTAATTCACGTCACCGGGACATGAGTGCACATCATGTGCAAACGTTAATTCACGTCGCCGTGACGGCGTGGGTTAATACTGCCTGGTCACTTTTGACGCATGGAGGGTGACACATAATACTGTCAATATCATTTTCTTGTCTTGTAAATATAAGATCTAGTACTGATGGTACGCCGAGTCCTCTTTTTTCTGGTGCTTTCTTTTAAATGTTGTGTTAGGAAAAACTCCTGCAAAAGGTCCAGGAGCTTTTGGTCCCAGCAGCTTTCCTGGCTTTTTGTATCTACCTGTAGCGTATTCCAATTTAAATTTGTATTGAAATCTCCAGTTAGTAAAATTCTTTCAGATTTCTCCTCCACTCTGTGTAGTAATGCTCTTAACATTTGAATTGTTTTCTCTGCCAGGTCTTCATAGTCGCCTTTTTTCCAAATGCTTGATTTGGATGGCTTGTATAACTTTGCCACAATTACTTTCCTTTCAGACGTACTAATCTCTATTGCGATCAGTTCTACCTGTGAGGGTACATCTAGTTCTATTTCTTTGACTTGCTGATTTTTCTTTCTTAATATTATAATTCCTCCTCCTTTTTTTAAGTTCGTACCATTTCTCCATACATTGTATTCCTCTAGGTTTAGTGTATCGTTTGATATCCTTGGTGTTAATTTTGTGTCAGTTAGGCAAACAATATGTGGTTCGTTTTCTTTGATATTATCATTCATCTCTAGTAATTTAGATACCATTCCATCTACATTAGAGGACATAACTTAATCATCTTGTTTACATACTTGTCATGACTTGGGTCTACTACCTTTCTCCTTTTTATTCCCTCCTGTTCATATACCATTTTCGAACCTGCAATCCAATTACTTTGTAAAAAAAAAATGTGTTCTTTTCTTCCTCTGATCTTCCCTCATTCTTTGTCCTTGCCTCCTCCCTCTTCTCTTTTAGTAATCCAAATTCCTCTTGAGTTGGGCATATTTTTATCAATACATTTTTGAAGTCCTCTTTTTCCATAAGTTTGTTTGCATTTTTCAGTATTTCCTTCACAGTGTTTACACGCTGGAAGGTTACTTTCAGGGGCCTTGATCTATTTATCTCATATTTCCCTAGACTTTTGTGTTCCTCTGTCTTTATTGCAGATTTCCTCTGACACTTCCTTCAATATGCTCATTACATTTGCCATCTCCTTTTTGTCTCTTGAAATCTTGTTTTTTATTTCTTCCTCCTCTATACCAGTGATTACTAAAGATTTGTTGATGTCTACTGAATCTTTTACCAATTCTGGATTGTTTTGGATTATTTTTTTCACTTTCTTTTTAATGATCTTTTCTTCGACTCTTGTTTCCAAGTCTCATTACTTTCACCATTTCAGCATATGTGGTTTCCACATCATTTTTGTAGCTTTGCATCACTTCATTCACCTGGGTTATCTTCTCAATAACACTGCTATGATCTACCAGAGTGCTTGCCTGTCTTATTGTCTCTGTATCACTTCTGAACTCTTCCATAATACTTTCATGGTTGAAAACTGTGCTTGCAATTTCACTAATCTTCCTTCTAAGTGTACCCACCTCAACTGATTATTGATCTATTGTTGTGTCTTTCTTATTAATCTCCTTTACTAATTTTTCATTTCCCTCCTCCTGCAGGTGCAACTACTTCTTAATTTCATCTATTTCACTCTGAAATGCCTTCTCTAATCTGTACCCTTGGTCTACCATCTTATTATGTGTCTCCATTTCCACCAGTTCCTTGTAGAAATCATCATCCTGCTTTCTACCTTTGCCCAATTTCTTAACTCCTTCCAAAGTTCTATCTATCTATCTATAGCCCGACGCCTTAATCCCGCAAAGGGTGGCCGCAGACAAAACGCCTCCAAGTCGCTCTGTCACCCACCATTTGACTACCCTCCCCCCAACTCACCCCCCCCTCCTCATATACCTCTCAACTCCATCCCTCCACCTCATCCTCGGTCTACGCCTCCCTCTCCCTCCCTCCACCTCACCTACATACACCCTCTTAGTCAGTCTTTCATTCTCCATTCTCTCCACATGTCCAAACCACCTCAGTGTATTTCTCCTAATCTTCTCAACCACATCCACATCCACCCCACAACGTTCCTTCACTTCTTCATTCGTCAACCTGTCCCTCCATGTCACTCCACATGCTCCTCTCAAGTAACTCATTTCCACTGCTCTCACTCTTGACTTGTTCCCCTCTTGCAAGGTCCAAGCCTCGCTTCCATACGTCAGGGTAAGGATCACAATACTATCATGCAATGACTTCTTAACTTCCATACTCACCTCCCTATTTCTCATCACTGCTTTCAGTGAACCAACAACCTTCCTTCCCTGCTTTACCCTTTCACGCACTTCATCCCCCAAAGTTCCATCCTTACTCATCACACTACCCAAGTACTTGAATGCACTCACATTCTCCATATCCTCACCATCCAACCTCACTGTACATTCTGTGACTTCATTCCTCTCAAACACCATAACTATACTTTTGTTTACATTAACTTTCAGCTTCCTCCTCCTACACACTGTCCCAAATTCATTCACCAAACCTTGCAACTCCCATTCATCTTCACTCAACAATACTGTATCATCAGCAAACAGCAACACCGGACTCTTCCAAATCTCACCCTCATTCATTAGAGCCACCCCCACATCCACTCCCCTACCTTGCACTTCCTTTACAACCCCATCCATGTATGTATTAAACAACCATGGAGACATCACACAACCCTGTTTGAGTCCCACACTGAGATCAAAGAACTCACTCAGCTCACCATCCACTCGTACCGCAGCCCTAGCTCTTTCGTACATAGTCTTCACAGCATTCAACAATTTCCCATCCACTCCATATATTCTTAATACCTTCCACATACCTTGACTATCTATTCTGTCAAAATCTTTCTCCAAGTCCATGAAGGCAGCATACACTTTCTTTCCCCTCTAGATACTTCTCCATTAAACATCTTAGAATAAATATCTGATCTACACACCCTTTTCCCTTCCTAAATCCCCCTTGTTCTTCTCCAACTAGTTCCTCTGTCATATGCCTAACCCTATCAATGAGTATTCTACCATATATTTTACCAGTCACACTAAGAAGGCAGATACCCCTATGATTACCACATACTTCTCTCTCCCCTATTCCTTTGTATAAAGGAACAATAATACCTGATTTCCAGTCCTCTCGAACCCTTCCCTCTTCCCAAGCCAATCTACACAACTTCCATATCCTCTCCATAACAATCTCACCCCCCTACCTCAACATTTCACCAAACACTCCATCAATTCCTGGGGCCTTTCCCATCTTGATCTTCTTCATTGCTTCCACTACTTCCGTCCTACTGATCTCTTCCTCCCTCCTCTCATTTCTTCTCCTCCCAGCCATTCCCCAACCATTTATACTCGCACTGCTCTCATTCACTACATTCACCAAATCCTCAAAGTGCTCCTTCCATCTTCTCAATTTCTCTCTCTTCTCCACCAACAATCTATTATTCCTATATTTCACTCCCTTACTACTTCCCCTTTCACACTGCCTTACTTTCTTTACGTCCTTCCAAAAGAATTTCTTACTCTCCCTCCATTTCACAATCAGATTCCTCCCAAACTCTTCATCCACTTTCTTCTTACTCTCCTTCACCAGTCTCTTCACCTCCCTTCTCCTGCTCACATATACCTCTCTCTTCTCTCTCTCATCTTCTCCCCTACCTCTACTCGCTAACCATTCACTATATGCCTTCTTCTTTTGTTCCACAGCTCGTATCACCTCTTCACAAGTTGATTGCTAAAAATGGTGGTCAACTTCTGGTACTAACAGAAAGCTTCTACGTACAGTTTTGCATTCCTCTACGTTGCAGACGAAACAGTCAACACTGTTGTGTGTGTGTGTGTGTGTGTGTGTAAAAAACTTAAATATTCCGTTTGGCAATCGAAATACAAAATAACCTTTTCCTTCACTATTTAATTTCCACCTGACAATTGTATAGTCTCCTGTATGGCTTTTATACTACTGTAAAGTCAATACAGTTTGTATCACGCAAGAGTGTATTAAGGAATGTAGGCGATGAGTAGGACAGTAATAAAGGAAATGAATAGATGAGGAAGAGGTTTTAGACAATTTCTCAATGAAATAACAATAGCTATCTGTCTATTGCCAGACGCCTTAATCCCATGTGGGGTGGCCACAAACAAATCGCCTCCACGTCGCCCTGTCCCCTGCGTTTCATTGCCCTGCTCCCAACTTACACCCCCCTCTCTCATATACCACTCCACTCCAACCCTCCATCTCATCCTTGGCCTACCCCTCCTTCGCTTCCCCTCCACTTCACTCACATACACTCTCATCGTCAGTCTCTCACTCTCCATCCTCTCCACATGGCCAAACCACCTCAGCGTGTTGCTCCTAATGCTTCCTATCACTTCCACATCTACACCACAACGCTCCTTCACATCCTTATTTGTCAGTTTGTCTCTCCATGTGACTCCACATGCTTCTCTCAAATAATTTATATCCACAACTTTCACTCTTGACTTCTGTCCCTCCAACAACGTCCAAGCTTCACTTCCATACGTTAGAGTTGGTATCACAATACTGTCACGTAGTAACTTTTTCACTTCCATGCACACTTCCCTGTTTCTTATTATATATATATATATATATATATATATATATATATATATATATATATATATATATATATATATATATATATATATATATATATATATATATATATATATATATATATATATATATATATATATAAGTCCTTTTTTTTCATTGCAGATTCCAGAGATCGTCTGTGGGAATCGGTACAGATGGTTGGTTCAGTGTTCAAAACTTGGCTACAAGGCAGCTGTTTTCCGATGCTTCTCTCGGACAGCTTAGTAAAAAATAACACCATAATAAAGGTAATAGCAAAGACTACGTTAATGGATGCTAAAAAAGGCACCATAACTGGATGAGATCGTTACTTTGAAAGCTCAGTTCATTACCACAGCAATGGTCTCATAGCTAGATTTAAGTTTCAGTACTGAAAGTTTCTTTTATTACTTAGTAATAGAAAATTATTTATTTTTGTATCAAAAGCATTACTGTACTGTAATAAATATGTTGATAATTGGGATGAAAATTTAAAGCAGTATTACACTTTCCTCGCTGGCAACTTAACTCAGTGAGAACTAATTTACTCTGCATAATTATACCCTGGTTCCCATTAGAGTATTGATGATGTTGGAGCGGCATGGGGTGTGGGTGTGTTCGAGGTGGGTGTGGAGGGCAAGGACGCTAACGTGACGCAGGCACAGCTCTCTTGGGTGGTTGGCCAGGCTCGTCGGGTAGGTCACTCTTACAATTTTCTGAGGCGGGTAGGTCACTTTAACATTACTGTTGCAGCAAGTAGGTCACCCTCATACTACTGCTGAGGTGGGGACATCACTGTCACATTACTGTTGAGATGGGTAGGTCACTTTCACAATTCTGCTGAGGCCAGTAGGTCACTCTCACATTGTTGCAAAAGTGGGTAGGTCACTCTGATGTCACTGCTGGGATGGGTAGGTCACTTACATTACTGTTCAGGCAGGTAGATCACAAAGCTGACTTGTACCATGGTGATGTCAGCAGCTGCGGCGGGTGTCGCGGTGCGTGATGGTGGTGGTGGTGAGTGACGACCCAGTCTTCCTCAGTACCTTCGCCGAGTGGTCCCTCAATGGCCGCCTCCTGGTGTGGCCGACGCGGCTGCTGGTGGTCACTCGCCTTCCCAGGGACGACCTCAGGATTTTACTTGCTTCCCACTGGACATTTTCCATGATGAACACCATGGCGGTCAGTGCTGAAAACACAACATATAACAAACGGCAAGTTATTCAGCAACCAAGAACATTCCTTTAATACCGAAATTTTTATTTGTGTTAGTTTTGTAGGATGCCAGGTATTTGAAAGTGGCATGTGCTTACTTTTTTTTTTTGCCTTAAAAATAAAATCCTTAAATCCTTTGCCAAGCCTATAATAATCTTGGCCTGGTGCACTACACCCACCCTTCCCCAACACTTACTCATTCTAGTCTTTTCTACTAATTTTTCTCTGCTTACAAAATCTGTTTTAGCCTCCTGTGCCATACAGCGAATTTCTATTAGAAATCTTATTTCCATTGCCAGCTCTACCTGTCCTATAATACCAGTCTACAAACATAGGCCGTGCTACGTTGTTGCAACTCTCCATCTGACCAAACACATATCCTTCCTCCCCCCTATCACACAACCAAGCACATAATGGCTCTCACCCCCCCCCAATCTTTTCTTCTGAGGATGGGCATAAGGAGAACCCTTTGAGGACATACTTTGGGCTCTTCAGTTCCCATGTGCAAGTTGCATTGAAATCTCTGGATTTTATTACGTTTTCATAATTTTAAAAAAATATATACTACTTATGACACAGCATTCTACCATTCAATAGGCACCAGTTCACTAGAAGACATAAGTATGTGAAATTTCATGTCTTCAACAAATACTTTCTGTGTTCTGCCCCAGAAACGAAATCTCCACTCCTGGCCAGCTGCCCTACCACCCAGCTCTATGGAGGGTCACCTATTGATCCCAATGATAACAACATCCTCCTTTGACTTTGTCAGGTGCAGGGTAAAAAGTGTAGATCTGTTCTTGTCACTCCTGTTCATTATCCTATCTCCAACCAATCCACATTTTGCATTCCCAATAAGTATTTAATATTTCATTGGCCAGTACACCCAGTGGCATAGTGTTTTGCACAACTTCTGAATGTAATTACTCAGGCATTGTCGCTCACCTCAATCTTAACCCCTAAAGCCTGGGGGTCTTACAAAACACCTTCTTGTATTTTTGTTTTCTTGAAAAGTAGGCTGTTTTTAACCAGTCACAACTGCATAACTAGAGCACATTGAAGCTTTAGTTAAAGGCCATTTTATTTTATTTTATTTATCCTTCCTCCCTCCATTGTAAGTGTCCCCAGCTCTAAGGGTGGATGCATTGCAGAAGTAGTAGGTGGTGGATGAAGCATATCTGAGGAGTTACGTAAAACTCTGTTCCTACATGGGCGAGTCAGCGAATCGGCAGTGACAGCCCACAGCTTTCACGCAAGCCTAGGACATATTAGGACTCCCTACTCGCATACACTCATGCTTACCCTTCCCCCACTTGCCCTTGACTTTTCTCTCCACTCTCCCTGGCCACTGCCCCATGAATGAATCATCACCCCTTGCACGTGTGGCTAACTCAGTTTATTGGCCAAATTTTTCCAGCTATTCCAGAGTGACAGTGCATTGCAGTGTGCTGCATGGGAGAGAGAGAAAAGGTTGCAAGGTCTAATGTACAGTCGCCCCAAGAAGAGATGGCAGAGTTTCAGACTACTTCGGTCACTCTGTACTGATATACGTTCAGTGAAAACTTATTGAATATATGGTAAAACTTCTGTGCCTCCATTATGTCATATATAAATAAAAAATATATATATCACGTAAGAACTATGTAAAACGAATAACATGAGTTTATGATATATTAGAAGATAACACTCAGATACTTCTCCCAGTTTGAACGAATGTGTAATGTATTACTCCGCACGCGGCGCGCAGCATAACCCCATGTTCCTGGTGTATTTGCTCCCCAGGATTTCAAATACAGATGCCCTAGTTTCGAAGACCAGTTAAGTTAAAACTCATGTGACTGCAATACACTACCTTCTTTTCAAATGCTATGGTGATGATACAGCAAAAATAAGGATGCCGCAACATTTTTTTTTTTTTTGGCTTATCCACCACTGGGGCTGAAGCCCCTGGTGATTGAGGCATATATATATATATATATATATATATATATATATATATATATATGCATAGACATACACACTTTCATACACACATACACACGTGTATATATATATATATATATATATATATATATATATATATATATATATATATATATTTTATTATTTCTTATTTTTGTATTTTTTTTTCTTTTTTATATTTGTAGACCTTACATTACTTATTAGAAAAAAAAATGAAAAACGCCAAACAACTCATAACCTGACAAACAAATCGCTAACCTATACTAAATCCTAAAGAGACAAATAGCTAGACCTACACTGTTGGTAAAAATACCTCGACCATGAGAACACCATCGACTGCAGATATGTAATACCTTTCTACATAACATACTTGCACTCATCACCTGCTGACTGCCAGTCGAGGCAGAAAATAATATAGGGACACCAATATATGAAAGAAAACCTGAAGAGTCAGGAACTATTCCATATACGTCAACTGTCGACCCTAATTAAGAAAACTTTTACAGGAAGGCATAAAGAATTTACATATATACAAAAGTTGAAGGACCTCACCCAACAGACCACCATCGACTGCAAATGCCCAATACCTTTCTATATTGCACACTTGCACTCATCAGCTGGTGACTGTCAGGCGAGGAATGAGGTTCAATGTAGGGGACATCTAGAAATAGATCAGTCGAAAGCAGGAACTATTTCAAATACGTCAACTGTCAACCCTAATTAATAGTACAATACGGTATGTACATATTTACAGCCAATATAAAACATAACCATATGGTAAAAAGTTCACATCACTCTGATCAATTTGGTCTCTCTCAAGAAAGTCATCAATTTATCAGTCACAACAATGTCCCCATTACCCAGGGTGGTGGAAAGGGTGAAGGGAACATCTGCTGCACTGCAGTAATGTATAAGTGAAGCCCTTTCACGAATAAATCGCCGACAGCACAGGGTGATATGACCAATAGATAACACCACATCACAGATGTCAGTAAGGTGGGAAGTGTCTTTCTATATATGGTTTCATATGGGTTAATATAGTGGCATTAAGCCGCAAACATGCCAACACTTTTTCTTCAAGGCGACTGGGATGGTTGGCAGTGTCCCATCGCCCAGGTACGGCTTACAAGTTGGAATATTTAGTCTGGTCCACTGACCTTGCCACAGAAAAATTATTGATTTCTTTCCAAGAAAGAGACTCGACCGTAGATCACGAGGAACGTCCCAAGACTCCTTGAGCTCTACAGCCGACTTTGCAAGTAAGTCAGCCTGTAGCCACAACAATGAAGTTATTTTATAGTAATGATACCCTACTGCAACAGTAGCAGCAAGACCATTCTGCCTTTTATTCCTTGTCTTCCCCTCGCTTATCATAATTTGTGACTTTATTCCTAATTCATGCAAAATTATCTCAAGTTGTAAGGAGATATCAGGTTTTACCTTTTTCTCATACACTAGGCAATGAAGAGGACCAAAGCATGCGTTTATACTCTTGCAATGCAAAAGCACATACTTTTTGCTCCATCTCTAGTATCCTTCTTTTTAGATAAACTTCTGTGTCCTGCTTAAATGAAAATGCTGATATGAATTGTTTGAACTCAGTTATTTCTGTATGAACATCTGCATTTTCTTTCTCGCCAAATGTTTAAACCACTGAGGATACTAGACTATGACACAAGTTTGTCATTCTCCAAGGAGCTCCGACTCGTGGCAAATTTTCGAGGTTTTCCTTATTATTCATTCATTGATAGCCCTCTGGCTTAGCTTGAAACCTCAAGATAATTTTCTTACTAAAAAACTGGCCAGATGCAGTGTAACAACTGCATGTTCTAGAGTAAAAGCTGTTTCCTTCTGAGCATGTTGATCAAACCATTTAAAATAGCTTACTAACTTACGCCGCATTCCAGCTTTCTGTCGTCATCCATGCAGACAACAAAAACGGAAATAAATGACTTTAAATTATTCCTTAGTATTGTAATGGAAATAATTTTAAAAAACAAAACTGACTGATTATTTTTAAAGCACTTTTCTTTTAGTATTATGCTACTAAAAAATGATTGCGTTTTATCATATTAGATATGAACTCCGCAAATTATTCCTGACTGTCCCTGAGCGATAGTTCTGAAATTTCAATTAGGTCCATTTAGGATTTTCTATTATCTTAACCCGAGGCATCCCAACGATGTATGGATACATTGCCACGTTTTGTCACAGTGACACCTGACGACATATCCATATGTTTTGCAATTGCGAGGTCTGTCATTTGCACATTTTTCAGGTTTCACGGGTGATTTTTGGTAGGTATATGTGGGAGACCATCCTCTACCCAACACCAGGTGGGGATAATGCCTGGCCCCAGCTGAGCCCCCCTCCCCCCAGACGCGATTTTCTCGGCAACTCACTAGTTAGCAGTGACCTGGCCAGTAAAGACATGTCGCAACACGGTCTCTCCAATTACGAAATTTAAGGCAAAAGTGATTCCCGAGGTGGAGGACAAAGGAAGAAAAGCTAGAGGAAAAAACAAACAGAAGTGATGAGGCGGTAATGTCGTAAGGGAAGGTGCCTTATGTTGATGTTTTTGGTGAGTGAACAACGCTTACAATGCCTATATTATTGTGTGAAAAGAAATATACTCTTGTCCTACATATAAATTCGTACCAAATAAATAAATATTTACATAATGAGTGGTTTGGAATAGTTACCCCTCCCAAGAAGACGTCTTCTCTGGAGCCTGGCCTGAGAGAACATGGTACCAAGGTGGGGGTACTCTTACCTGTATTTGGTATTTCTAAACTCAACTGAGCACTTTCTCTCTGCATTTTCGATGTTTCTCATAAAAAGCGGAGGATTTAGCCAAAAAGTAATTTTTTTGAAAACCTGCCGGGATTGTTAGGGGTCAGTGGTGAAAAATCTGCTGGGATGCAGTGGGTTAATTAACGAACTGTTCACTACAGTTTTGAAATATACCTGAACTTTTTCATTTGTTGTTTTCTGTAATAGTTTTACATAATAAGTTTCATCTTGTAAAGATATAAGGACGAATATGTACATCATCGATGACCGAAAACTTCTGAATACTCTGCCATCGCTTCTTAGGTCGACTATACATGACTTGCTGTATACAATTACTTTTACTTTGTCTGCCAGTACGTTTCCTGTGCTGCATGAGATCATTTCTGTTGTCCGTGTGGTCATTTTCATTTCTCACATCTGTAGTTTTCCTATTTTCTAAAGCACTTACTTAGTCAAGTCCTAACTGCATTACAGGAACTGCACAAAATTAACACTGGTTTACTACCACGAAAAAACCATTTTCCAGGTATATTGCACTATATTAACACAATTCCTTTTTTTTTATGCATTGGAGCAGGAACCGAAGAACAGAGGCTCGATAACTGTTCACCGCAAGAAAAAATAATAAGTTAATAGACAGCTAGATTCAAGAGCTTTTAATTTTGAGATGCCTTAACACTACATTTAAAAGACTGGAAGTCATAGGCAGTGTGAAATACTGACAGAGGAGACAGTTCCAGAGTTGATTAGTTCCAGCCATGAAGGACTGGGATTGACAATTAACTCTTGTATTCCCTAGAAATAGTCAGAGAAAAATACAAAAGATGTCAGCCGTTTCCTAAGGGCTAACGTTAGATTACTTCCTTGTTTCTTATACTAATAACAATGATAATCATAATAATTGTTATGCAGCGTATTCTGCGCACAACTTCTTGGGTTCAGATACGGTGCGAGCCTTGGTTTCTTTATTCTTGACCGGACTAGAGTATACAGACAAGGGGATAGGGCTCAAACACAGGCTAACCAGATCTACACATATATTACCAAACAAACAGAGTACAACCGATTACACACAGCTTTTTTTTTCCTTTTTTCTTTTTTAATGCAAGGAAGAGGGAACCAAAGGCCGCGAGCCCGCAATTGTTGTTCATTCCAAGAGAAAAACAAAATACAAGAGACAGCCAAATTCAAGATCCGATCATTTCGAGATGCCTGGACACACTGTGATGACTGGAGATCATAGGAAGCAGGAAATACAGACAGAGGGAGACAGTTCCATAGTTGACCTGTTGCATAAATGAAGGACTGGGAGTAACAGTTAACTCTTGCATTAGAGAGTTGGACAGAAAAGGGATGAGAGTTTGCTGCCAGACGGGTGATACACGCCTGTCGTAGAGGTGGAGGAATGCATGCAGACAGTTTAGAGGAGCAGTGATCATTGAAGTTGTGATAGAAAAGAGATAGAAATGCAACAGTGTGACAAAGAGACAGAGGTTGAAGGGAGTCAGTAAGACGAGGAGAGCTAATGAGACAAAAAGCCATTGACTCCACCCTATTGAGAAGAGCTGTATGTGGGGAGCCTCCCCACACATAAGAGTTGTACTCCACACAGGGGCAGATAAAACCCCTGTATAGAGTCAATAATTGTGCAGGGGTAAAGAAGGAATGGAGTCAGCTTAGCACACTCAATCTCCTGGAAGCAGATTATACAAGAGATGTAACATGATCTTTCCAAGATAAGTCCCGAGTAAATGAAGCCCCACGGATGTTCAACGATGATGCAGGATTAAGCTGAATATTATTAAATATTAGTGGGTATACCTGTGGAAGATTTTGTCAAGTTGATAGGTGTAAAAACTGAGTCTTTGATGCATTAAAAACAACCAGATTATTTTTACCCCAGTCAGAGATATGAGCCAAGTCAGACATGAGGTGTGCCATAGCCTCATCCCTTGTTTGTTGAAGTAACTCCTGAGATGGACGTTGCGGGAACTGAATGGAAAGGTGAAGGGTGGAGTCATCAGCATAAGAGTGGATAGGGTTAGATGTACAGCTATTGTCATTGATGAATAAAAGGAAGAGAGTTGGTGATAGGACAGAGCCCTGAGGAACACCACTGTTCATAGATCTAGGAGAAGAACGATGGCCGTCTACAACAGCGGCTATAGAACGACCAGAAAGGAAGCTAGAGATGAAGGCACAGATAGAAGGACAGAAACCGTAAGAGGGCAGATTGGAAATTAAAGATTTATGCCAGCCTCGATCGAAAGCCTTAGAAATGTCAAGTGCAATGGCAAAGCTTTCGCCAAAGTCACGAAAGGAGGATGACCAGGAGTCTGAACGGTAGGTGAGAAGATCGCCAGTGGAGCGTTCCTGACAGAACACATACTGACGATCAGAAAGAAGGTTGTGACAGGAAAGATGCTTTAAAATTTTTCTATTAAGAATTGACTCAAAAACCTTTGAGATACAGAATGGTAAAGCAATTGGACGATAGTTAGAGGGTTGGGAATGGTCACCCTTCTTTAGGACTGGCTAAACGAGAGCAAACTTCCAGCAAGAAGGAAAGGTACAAGTTGACAGACAAAGGCGAAAAAGCTTGCCTAGGCAGTATGTAAGCACAGAAGCACAGTTCTTGAGAACAAAAGGAGGAACTCCATCAGGCCCATATGCCTTATTAGTATTGAGGCCAGCAATAGCAGAAAATACATCTGCTGAAGAAATTTTAATGTTAGCCATGAGGAAGTCAGGGAGGAGGGGGGGGAAGTGATGGAGGAACAGCACTGGAATCGTCTAAGGTGGAACTGGAGGAGAAAGTCTGAGGGAAGAGATCTGCTTTATCAGTAGAAAAAATAGCTACATGGCCATCAGAGTAGAAAAAAAGAGGAAAGGATGATGAGATACAGTTGTTAGAAAGGTATTAGGCATAGTGTCAGAAGGAGCAGGAAGAATTCGAGTTGGAGAGTTGAGAGCATTTAGTAAGGATGAAATTATTTTTAGCAGAGCAAAGAACAGACTTAGCACGATTCCGGGCAGAAACGTATAAAAGATGTGATTCAGGGGTGGGTTGGCTCCGGTCCCTTTTATAGCCCCTCTCCTTGTTGCGGACAGCATTAGGAGAAGGATGATTAAACCAAGGCTTTCTTGCATTACTCAAGGGAAATTAGAAAGGAATGTATGCTTCCATGCCTGAGAGAATAACCTCCGTAATGCACAAGGCACAGTCAGATGCCTCCCGGCCATGAAAGTAATAATCATTCCAGGGAAAATCAAAGAAGTACTGCCTGAGGGCCTCCCAATCTGCAGCTCCAAAGTGCCACAGACGACGTTTCTTTGGAGGGTTCACAGGCTGTACCAGAGTGATAGGACAGGTTAAGGTGATAAGATTGTGATTGGAGGAGCCCAACGGACAGAAGAGATTAACAGTGTAAGCAGAAGGATTAGTAGTAAGAAAGAGGTCAAGTATGTTGGAACTCTCTCCAAGGCAGTCAGGGATATGGGTAGAGTGCTGTACAAGCTGCTCCAGGTCATTAAGGATAGAAAAGGTGTAGACTAGTTCACCAGGTGGATCAGTGAAAGGAGAGGAGAGCCAAAGGTGGTGGTGAACATTGGAATCTCCTAGAGTGGAGATTTCAGAGAAAGGAGAAATGGATAGGATGTGTTCCATCGTAGAAGTAAGACAGTCAAAGAATTTTTGATACTAGAATTAGGAGATAAGTTAACAGCGCAGATATAATTAGTCAGAGAATGACAGGAAAGCCGAAGCCAGAGTGTAGAGAATTCAGAAGAATCGAGGTCAGGAACACGAGAACAAGATAGGTTGTTGCGTACATATACTCAACATCCACGTTTGGCTTTTAAATGAGTATAGAGAAAGTAGGAGGATACAGAAAAGGGTTTGCTGTCAGTTGCCTCAGACAGCTGAGTCTCAGTTAGAAAAAGAAGGTGAGGTTTAGAGAAGGAGAGGTGGTGTTCAACAGAGCGAAATTTAGAGGAAAGGCACTGAATGTTGCAGAAATGAAGAAGAAGAGAGTCAGACAGTGGTTCCAGGCAGCTCGAGTCGTCACCGGGAGAGGGGCGGAAGGTGGGGGCATTAATGGTCCCCCCCCCGGGGGACTCCGAGGCCACGTGTAGTGCTGCCATGATTTTTAAATTTTGGGACATGGACACTCCTGTATAAAATACAAGTATAATTTATGACACAGTACAATATAAAGCACATTTACACTATATATAACACGATACAGTACACACGGGGAAGGAGGCTTGAATACAAGAAGAGAGTCACACCCCGGGGGTAGGGAGGTTTTTCAAGAATACTCCTCCAGTATTCCTGCTTGTCGTACAAGGCGATTAAAAGGTTGGCGGAGAGTTAGTGCCCCTCCCCGGAAAACAGCTAACTAAAAAGACGAACAAGAAACTTCGGACAAGGACTGACCAAAAGATGACGACCAAGGACAGGACAAAGGACATGGTAATAGCAACATGGAATCTAAGAGGTGCGAATGATGAGGTGAAAGAGAGAGATTGTCCAGGTGCTTCAGGGTGCAAAAGTTGATGTATGTGGAGTAAATGAAACAAAATGGAGAGGTGAGAGTGTGAGAGAATGGAAGTATGGATGGGGTATATGTGTGCAGGAGTAGGTGAGAATGAGAGGGCAAATGAAGGAGTGTGTATAGTTGTGAGTAAAAGATGGAAGAAGAACATAAGAGAGAATGAATCAGTTGGGTCAAGGATTTTGTGGGTAAGATTGAAAGTTGGAATACAAATGTGGGCGATTGTGTGCATGTATGTGCCAACGCAAGATCGTGCAAGCAGTGTGAGAGAAGAGTTCTGGACAAATGTGGAAGTGTGCGTGGAAAAGTTTGGAAGGATTGAGAGAGTGTTTTTGATCGGTGATATGAATGGTAAAGTAGGGGATGTGAAGGTGGATGGAATAGTTGGTGAGTGGGATGTGCTTGCTGAGATAGATGAGAATGGCAGTGAGTTAGTGGACATTTGTGCTGGGAGGGGGTTGGTGATAGCCAATACCCTCTTCAGGCACAATATGATCCACAGGTATACATGGCGAGTGATGAGAAGAGTGGATGATGAACTGAATGAAAGGAAGGCAGTGACTGATTATGTGTGTGTGGATGAAAGGATGCGAAGATGTGTAATGGATGCAAGAGCTTATAGAGGTTGGGGGAGTGGACTTTCTGACTACTACTTGGTGGTGGCCAGAATAAAGATCCAAATAAGATGGAGGAATAGAAGAAGGGAAGGACGGGAAGAAGGAGTATTTGCAAGGAGAGTGGAAATGTTACAAGAGGATGATAAAAAGGCAGAATATAATAGAGAAGTGGAGAACGATTGGGCAAATATGAATTGGAGCAGATGGGGGACGTGGAAGGTGTGTACAGGATATTCACAGACGAAATATGTGCAGTATGTGATGTGGTGTGTGGGATGAAGAGAAGACGGAGGGGGGTGCAAGGAACAGCCTGGTGGAATGAAGAGGTGAGACAGGCTGTGGCACAAAAGAAGAAAGCATACAATGAATGGATGAGAAATAGGGGCGTGGAAGAAGCTGAGAGGCGGAAGAGAGGTGAAAAGATTAGTAAGAGAGAGTAAGAAGAGAGTGGATGAGGAATTTGGAAGGAATTTGAGTGTAAAGTGGAGGGACTGTAAGAAAATGTTCTGGAAAGAGGTGAAGAGAGTAAGACAGGATGAAGTGAAGTTAGCAGGGGAGTGAAAGATAAAAATGGTAGATTACTCGTGGAGAAGGGAGAAAAAGTGAGCAGAAGGAGAGAACATTTTATGGAATTGTTGAACATAGAGGATGGAAGTAATGCAGGAATAAATGGCTGGGGAATGGCTGGGAGAAGAAGGGAGGTGAGAAGACAGGAAGAAATCAGTAGGATAGAAGTTGTGGAAGCAATGAAGAGTGTTAAATTGGGGAAAGCCCCAGAAATTGATGGAGTGTGTAGTGAAATGCTGAAGCATGGGGGAGAGATAGTAGTAGAATGGATGTGGAAGATGTGTAGATTGGCCTGGAAGGAAGGTAGAGTCCAGGAGGATTGGAAGTCAGGTATAATTATTCCCTTGTACAAAGGAAAAGGGGAAAAAGAAGTGTGTGGTAATCATAGGGGCATTTGTCTTCTTAGTATAATAGGAAAAGTGTATGGCAGGATACTTATTCACAGAGTTAGAGAAAGAACAGAGGAATTAGTTCGAGAAGAGCAGGGAGGTTTTAGGAAGGGAAGAGGTTGTGTAGATCAGATATTCATTCTTAGATCTTTAGTGGAAAAGTTTCTAGAGAAGGGAAAGAAGTTGTATGCGGCTTTCATGGATTTGAAGAAAGCATATGACAGGGTCAATAGACAAGGATTGTAGAAAGTATTAAGAATATATGGAGTAGATGGGAAGTTGTTGAATGCTGTGAAGAGTATGTATGAGGGTGCTAAGGCTGTAGTCAGTATGGATGGTGAACTGAGTGAATTTTTCTCTTTGAAGGTTGGGTTGAAATAGTGATGTGTCATGTCTCCATGGTTGTTCAATCTGTACATGGATGGGGTAATAAAAGAGGTACATGGTAGGGTAGTGGATGTTGAAGTGGCCCTGGTGAGAGAGGGTAGTGTTTGGAAACTCCATGTACTGTTATTTGCAGATGATACTGTGTTGTTGAGTGAAGACGAAGGGGAGCTGCAAGGCTTGGTGGATGAGTCTGGGAGAGTGTGTAAGAAACGGAATCTAAAAGTGAATGTAGGGAAGAGTAAAGTGATGGTCTTTGAGAGAGGTGAAGTCAGTGAATGTACAGTGAGGTTGGATGGTGAGGAATTGGAAAATGTGAGTACATGTAAGTACTTGGGTAGTGTGGTGAGTAAGGCTGGAGGTTTGGAGGGTGAAGTGCTTGAAAGGGTACAGCAGGGAAGAAAGGTTGCTTGTTCCTTGAAAGCAGTGATATGAAACAGGGAAGTGAGCGTGGAAGTGAAAAAGTTACTACATGACAGTATTGTGATGCCAACTCTAACGTATGGAAGTGAAGCTTGGAAGTTGTTGGAAGGACACAAGTCAAGAGTGAGAGCAGTGGAAATGAGTTATTTAAGAGGAGCCTGTGGTGTCACATGGAGAGATCGGCTGACGAATGAGGATATAAAGGAGCGTTGTGGTGTGGATGTGGATGTGATAGGAAGTGTTATGAGGAACACACTGAGGTGGTTTGGCCACGTGGAGAGGATGGAGGGTGAAAGACTGACGAAGAGAGTGTATGTGAGTGAGGTGGAGGGGGGATGTGGGTGGGGGAGGCCGAGGATGAGATGGAGGGATGGGGTGGAGAGGTATATGAGAGAGGGGGTGTGAGTTGGGAGCAAGGCAGTGAAATGGCGGGGGACAGGGCGACTTGGAGGCGATTTGTTTGTGGCCACCCCAAACGGGATTGAGGCGTCTGGCAATATATATATATATATATATATATATATATATATATATATATATATATATATATATATATATATATATATATACACACATGAGGCCCTGCGTGCAAGAGTATACGCATGCGCCACCTTGTCGAAAATTGAGATAATGCTATTCCACAGTCCATCAGAGTATGTACTTTCATGTGGACTTGATGGATGTGATATATGACCCAAGACATAAGGGCGAAAACCCATAGAAATAACACTGGGTTTACATCGCCACCCTTTATCAAGCACTTTTCACCTCTATGTTGTATTTTTTATTGCAGGAACCACTGTATTCATTAATAAGATTATTAATGTAAAACATCATTATTCCTAGTATTATGGATGTTATTTTGTTTGTTATTGCATTCAATAGACGTAAAGTGTCTTTTGTTCACATAAAAACACAGAACAACGAAGATCAGGTGAAAAAAAAAAAAAAAAACGTGTGTTGATAATTTTCTTGAAAAATTTATAAAACTTACTTTTTATGACAATAACCAGGCAAATTCATAACCAACCACTCTATAGACATTCAACTTCATCTTACAACATAAAGGAACTCACTAGCTATTGGAATGCAATACTAGTTTATGCATAAAAGTAGCAGAATTGTATGCTAATGTGTCGATTTTGGGGGGGGTTTGTTATTTTTCCGGGTAAAAACAATAGTACCTTTACTAAAAGTTTTTGGATAAAGTAGAGACAATCAGCTTTAAAATGATGTAAAGGCCATTACCCTAGGTATAATAGTTTTTGCGGGATTGTTCTTCAAAGTTGTAAAAACTTTAAACACGATTTCTGCCATTTTTAAAAAATGGCGCATGGGTATACTTTTGCATGCGGGGCCTCATATATATATATATGGTGGAAGGTACTTTTGCCATGGTTAGAACTGGGTGAATTAACCACACCTTGTCAATAGGTAAGGGACCCTGGCCGGTGGAAAAGTGCAGGAACCATAGTATGACAAGGTAAACTATACTGCAATATGCCATTCCCAATGACAATTGTGTCTGTGAGGTCGTATATGGTCCAACAGTCCTGTATGGCATGCATTTTTATCTGTACCATCAATATGGTCAGAACTGGCCACACGTAAAACTCACCGATTTCAAGAGGATAGCATTCTGTCATGTTGGTTCTTATCACAGGAAGGGAGGTAAATCAAGTGCAGAGAGATTTCCTAGTGATAGTGATCTTATTCCCCAGGTATTCCATCACGGACAATGAATAAAATTCTGCGAAAAATCCATGATTTGTATTTTAATAACAAAACAGAGGGAGGAAAAATAAATGAATTAAAGAAAAATAAATACATAAGATTACTGGTATTCTCCATTCATAAAATATCTGTAACACTTGGACTTGAACAGCTGTAGGTTGAAGTTTGGAGGGAACATCTCTGGGGAAGAGAGTTCCAGAGAGTTGCAGTGTGGGCTATGAAAAAATTCTGATAGGTAGAATTTCTGCAATATGGCTGAGTGACATTCCAGTCATGAGCGCTGCCAGATGCCCGTGTAGCACGAGGAAAGGCATGGAGAGGTGGCACAATGGATGCAAGTTTGTCTGAGCGTTTGCCATAAAAATATCTGTAAAATAATGAAAGGGAAGCCACATTCCTTCTTACTTGCAGGGGATGTAGTATATTTATAATAGCAGGGTTATTAATAATTCCAACAGATTTGTTCTGATTTTTGTCTAGTTGTTTTCATGCAACCTCTCCACATCTATTCCACAAGGGTGAGCAATACTCAAGCTGAAAGTGCACATGGCTCTTACAAATTATAGCTAACTGCTTGTCATTGAAGAAGTTGAGGACTATGTACAATAATCCAAGTTTCTTTGAGGCAGTTCTAGCAAGTGATCTCACATGAGAAGTCCAGCTGAGGGCACTGTTTAATGAAATACCGAGAATTTCAATTCTTTTGGAGATGGGAATATTAGTAGCACTGAAGGTAATATACGAATCTGGCAATATCTGTCTATTTGTAAATTGTATATATTTGATTATACTAGCATTAAATGAGACAAGGTCGTTTTCTCCCCATTCGTTGATCATAGATAAGTCTTGATTTATGGAGATGGTTGTACTGAGTTGAGAGTTAGAGATATTAGTCTTTGCAAATGGCTGTCTGAGTGTGAATTAACTATGGAGTGTTGAGTCATCTTCATATGAATGGATGGGATTGTGGGTGACAGATAAGAGATCATTAATATGAACCAGGAACAGGGTTGGTGCCAGAACTGATCCTTGTGGCATGCTGGCGTTAACTGAGAGGCAATTGGAATATGCATCATCTACTTTTACTCTTTCTTTTCTGTTGCTGAGACATGAAGAAAACAGAGGAACAAAAGACGTCAGTCCATAGCAAGGGAGTTTGGACAGCAGGGAACAGTACCATACTCTGTCGAAAGCTTTGGAAATGTTAAGGGCTACTGCATGAGTTTCTCCATGCAGGTCTAATGATTGATGGATGGTATAAGTCAAGTGACTGAGTATGTCATTGGTGGATCTTTCGTGATGAAAACCATATTGTCTATCACTAATTAAGTTGCTGGATTCAAGATGTTTAACTAAATTTTTAGTAATTAAAATTTCAAATACTTTACCAAGAGAAGATGTGACAGCCATTAGTTTGTACTCGTAATAAGAGGGGTCAGAGGAACCTCCTTTCTTTGGAAGTAGGTGGATACTGGCTTTTTTCCATGAATCAGAGAATGAAGAAGTACGTATGCCTACTCTGGAGGATAGCCAACTTGATACACAAGTTGGGTCTCCTCCAGATACCTGCCTGAGAATCATCAAATGCAGCTGCCTCAAGCTGAAGCATTTCCCCATCCTCTCACACAAAAGTTTCGCCTGTCCCCACACCTGGCCCGTTGGAACTGGGTCAGTGGGCACATTCACCACGTACATGTCAGCCATTGACATGTGGAAATCTCTATCATGATTTAGGAGTTCATATTCTCCTTTGTAATTTGAGTGTACTCTCATTTGCGTCAGGTCCCCATTGTCTTAAAAGAGTAAGTAAATCCACTTTCTTTACTGATTTTGCATGGGACGCCTTCTTATGCTCTTGTGTGTCTTATAACCCCTTAACCGCAGGGCGTCACTTTCTTGACGCTCGGGTGCATTGGATCATACTGCGGGGCATCACTTTTGTGATTCTGTGTTATTTTTAATTCTCCCAGGCTTACAAGTGGTGGCTTGTATCATCTATGTACTGCCAATGTCCAACACTAGTCAGCACTCCTAATGTCATCTGTACTCCCATCCATTGTTGACAATTTAGCCATTTTTCCCCGTTCTTGACTCCCCTCAATACCTCCCCTCCATTACCCTCTCCTCTCGCCTGCTTGGCTGCGCTGCGCTAAGCAAATCTTCTCTGGAATTTTCCACTGATTTCATCCATTGAAATAAACCCTATGCCCTATTCTTATACAAAATAATATATACATATAAAAAAGAAATAAGGTAAGTGATAGTGCCATACACCTGGAATTGGCTAATTAATACCTGACAACACCTCACGTGCACTCGTTCATTAATTTTCCCCTGTAATTTCCTCTTGAAATATGCAGTAAAATCTATTCTTGTAATAAAAATATATATAAGAAAGGAAGAGAGAAGCCTAAGTGATATTTACATTCACTTGGAACTACCTATTTTTTATGCATTGTCAAGATTTCCTACCAATCATTTCATAGCATATAAATTAGCAGCCGTCACCTTACTGACATTGTCAACCATTGCCTGCCCATATATGCTGCGTCATTCAGTTCCTTGTCGTCCTCTGAGGTGAAAATATGTCACACTCGTGCCCCGCCATTTCCACTGCTTCTGCACCCATTGCAAAGGGCCCTGTGACCTCTACCCCTAGAAAAACTCATGTGGGAAGCAGTAAAGGACTAAGTGACTCAGCATTGGAACGTGAACTGGCAGAATTATCTATGATAATGATGGATAGCAACTTTGACCCTTCGGGTGAATCGTGTGATGAGCCTGGGGAGGAAATTGTTACAGAAACTCCAAGTACAAGTGCTTCAGTGTCCCAAGTTATCCCTAGTTCAAAGGGAATGGAGCCCTTAGTGCAGCAAAGGAAGGAATTCGGAAAGGGAGTGAAAAAGGCGGCTGGTTAGCCCCAGAACAATGGCCTCACATGACCCAGCCAGCAATGAGTCCCGAGGTGAATCACCTCCCCGCTCTCCCAGCCCCACTTCACTAATTTCTACCTCATCTTCAGCGGAATTTTCTCCTGAGTCTTTGTCGTTGGAGTCTCCACCAGCATCTACAGTGAAGGCAGGCCGTAGGGGAAGAGGTAAATCCCTGACTCGTAAAAGTTGAGTAGCAACTAGAGTAAGGGCTGCTAGTGCCACATGGCAACCTAGGGTCAGTGAGAGTGACCTTGAAACAGCCCAGTCTGCCTCACAGCCACCCTCCACCCTCACCCACCCTACACCACCATGACAGGGAATCATGGACGCCTTCGTGTGGACTGAAGGTTCCGATTTCATCCCTGAACAACTCCATTTTGACGAGAGTTCCTCAGGGATACAGCCTGCCTTCACTCTTGACGAGGATGCTGAGTGTGTTGACTTCCTTTTTGCCTTCCTCGATGACGAAGTTATGCAGCAGATATGTGATGAGACAAACAGGTACGAGTCATAACGTGCTGCAAGTGGTGCAAGTGCAGCGAAGATGCAACAGTGGACCGTGCTGGGAGTGCATGAGCTGCATGTGTTCTTTGCCCTCATGCTTTTCATGTCACATTGAAAGAACATGAGTTGGAAGATTACTGGTCCATGGACCCCTTACTACCCTCACCCACCTTCAATAAGTACATGGCCAGAGATCGCTTCGGAACATCATGGGAAACCTGCACTTTACCAACAACGATGTACCTTCTCAGACTGACCCACTCTGGAAGATCCGGGAGATTCTGAGCAGAATGAAGGATAAGTTTATGTCATTCTTCCACCCATTTCAGAAGGTTGTCATAGACGAATCCTTGTTTTTGTTCAGAGGACGTCTTAGGTTTGTACAGTACATTCCAAGCAGACGTCATCACTTTGGAAGCAAGTTCTTTGTACTGTGCAACTGTAAGATGGGGTACATCCTTGAGTTCGTCATTTATTCAGCCAGCACTGTCGATCTGGACAGAACACACCCCCTTGGCTTCTCAGGCTGTGTAGTGAAAGTGCTGTTTGAAAGGTATTTTGGTGGGAATCATGTGCTGTATACTGACAACTACTATACAGCACCAAAACTTGCTAAATACCTTTCAGAGCATGGCATCGGCTCCTGTGGCACTGTGAAGAGCAATCGTACCAACTTCCCCAAATTCCCCGAGGCAGGAAACTCGCGGCAAGGAGACGTGCACCTATGCAAGTCTGAGAAGATGCTGGCAATACGGTGGCATGACAAGAGGGTCATGCACATGCTCACCACCATACACAAGGGGGAACTGAAAGACAGTGGGAAGGTTGACCGTGGGACAGGCGAACCTGTGAGGAAACATGATGCTGTCATCGACTATAATATCAACATGCGGCTGGAGGACAAATCTGATATGATGATTGGAGAGATTGACTGCCTTAGGAAAAATACTAGGTGGTGCAGGAAACTTTTTCTGCATTTCATTGACATGACGATACTGAACGCCTTCATCCTGTACAAGATGAAGGTAAAGCCACCCAAGTTCTTCTCCCTGAGGTTGTTCGCCAGGACTTGTGTTCAGCAGCTGCTTGACAGATATGGTAGGGTGACAGCAGCAGCTCCAAGGCACCATTCTGTTAGACTTCCTGACAGACTTGAGCAGAGGGCGTACATGGATCGGCACAGACTGGTGCAAATGCCTGCTACAACCAAGAGGAAGTCTGCGATCCGCAGGTGCCAGGTGTGTGCACATACCACCAGATGCACACCTGAGCACAAACACACTTCTTGGCAGTGTGCTGAGTGCCAGGTTCCCCTCTGCGTCACCTGCTTCTTTGACTACCACAGCCTGAAGCAGTTCTAAAAGTGCAAGTGGAAAATGTAAATGTGTAAATAATGTGTAAAAAATGTGTAAATAGCAAGTGAAAGCAATGGATGTAAATATGATTGAACAGTGTAATATACATAGTTTTATAAGTTACTGCAAGTGACAATGCATAGCATAGTGTAAGTAAAATAGAAGTGTAAATATTGAAAATACAATAGAAAATTTAAATAGAAATGTAAATAATTTAGTAATATAAGAATATGAGTACAAATACGTGAAGTTATGACAGCGAAAGTGAAACCTTGGCTCTCTACGTATTTTACTGAAAGAGAAATTGAATGCCTACAGTGACATTAAACTACCATTACTGAAGGAAACTTATGGATAAATACTGCAGATATATACTGTATAAGTGTTATAAAGTTATAGGAATATAAAGTGTGGGTGTTTTTATGAATAATAAATGACAGAATACCAGCGGGGAATGAGGGCAAGTGGGAAGCTCGTATGCGCTCGTAATTTTCATTGCTTTCACAGTGTTTTTTTTTTTTTTTGGAGTATGGATTCCAAACTATTTGAAAATCAGAGAATAGTGTTTCCAGTGATAATATCAGGCTGTGGTAATCATATTACGGGATGTCGGGAAATGTAAAGTGGAGACTTAGTTACCCAACTTCAGAAGTCACCACAAGTCCTACGGTTGCCGACGAAGGCTCAACAAACATCCCAGGAGAAAGCTGAAGGTATGTGCCATATGCATATATAATTATAATATTCTAGGGGTAATAACTGATTTTTGGATAATATTTTTAAAAAGTCAGTCAGAGCACGAATATCCACGCGGGACGCGCACGAATCGGCGAAAACATCCCCGCGGTGTTGATGTTAAATAGCTTCGACAATGACGTATACGTGATCATAGACAAGATGTTAACAACTTCAAAATGATAACATCTCATAAATTTCAGTCAAGAGTAAAACCAAACATTTAAAATTATACTTTGCAAGTTTTCATTGTGAAGGTTTTTATGAGAGCTATATTTCACCCAAACAGGAAAAAAATCTCCAACGGTGAATAAATTCATCTAGTGTGTAAGAATCCCCCCACCCTACCCAGCAAGAAAAAAAAAATGCCGCTGTACTATTTAGGTGGCTCATATACACTTACACTTTTGAGCAATAGTAACAGACAATCCTCTAATTTTCCCCACAAGTACAAGGAAATCGTAGCCGTTCCACACTGAATAAAAGCCCACTGTCCAGGGCTGAGGTGGTAGTTCAAACGTTTGTTGGACTGAACAAGGAACAACGCTCAATGATATTATTACCTGTGTAGTGTATATTTTGACTATTTCTCATTCATTTTAACTAGTCCCAGATGGTTTTTCTCTTTGCATCATATTTCACACATCTTGGTGGCAGAATAACAATTCTGTGGTTATACGTCCTTTCTGACACTTTTTCATGACTAGCAATATAATTTAGTGTTGATATCTTGTTACAGCTTAGCATTAAAAAAGGAGAGATAGTATTTTAGGGCAAGCTAAAGTGAACAGACTAGAGTAACTGGTCCTCTACCCGTGAGAAAAGCTGGCTACGACTTCGTTTCAGGGAAAGGAAAACAGTGGACAGTATGTAGACCCTGTGGCTCACAAGTCTACCATAGGTGGCAAGAAAATTAAAAAGATTCATTATTAGAAAACATCGAAGGCATCGGGAAGCTGGTCGTATGTGATGACCAGACAATAAGTAGAATTAACTTCATATATTTTATTTTCGTTCATTCTTGATACAGTCAGAACATTTCACTCAGGTGATACTTTTCAGACTGAGCAGTTAGTTTTAGCTTTCCTTAGTGAAAGAGTTCAGTGGCGTAGCGTGGGTTGCCAGCGCCCGGGGGCAAGGAAAGTATTGTGCCCCCTAACCCGTGGACTGTAAGCACTCCCTAAGTTCCTTCCACCAGTCCAGTACTGAACCCCTTACCCCCTAAGCATATGTATTGTATTTTAAGAATATATTTCATTGTATAACCATTTTTTTTTTCAAATTCGTAAATGTTTAAACCATTAAAAAATCGAATATATATATCTATCTATATATATATATATATATATATATATATATATATATATATATATATATATATATATATATATATATTGCCAGACGCCTCAATCCCGTTTGGGGTGGCCACAAACAAATCGCCTCCATGTCGCCCTATCGCCTCCAAGTTGCCCTGTCCCCCGCCATTTCACTGCCCTGCTCCCAACTCACACCTCTTTCATATACCTCTCCACCCCATCCCTCCATCTCATCCTCGGCTTCCCCCTCCCTCTTCCCCCCTCCACCTCACTCACATATATTCTCTTCATCAGTCTTTCACCCTCCATTCTCTCCACACACACACACACACACGCACACACACATATATATATATATATATATATATATATATATATATATATATATATCCATCCATCCATCATCCAATCCTACCTTGCCCCATGAGGAGAGTAGGAGCCCGGGGCTAGGCATGTTGGTCCTGACATTTAACATGAGAGTGACCAGCCTCACTCATCCCTGAGTGGTATTACGTGAGCAATATACCCCAACCATCCCTTGGATGTAAACTTTCACCGGCTCAATCCGATTGGAGCACCGTAATTACCCACTAAACCACCAGGCGCCAAAATTTGGTTATATGGTTACTACCCAGCATGGTCAATGGTTTCTTGGTGCACAGGAAACCATTTGGCTTGTCGCTCAGTGTAGAGTCACCCACAGGCAGCAGAAGGAAGAGGAATGAATGAAGGAAAGAAAGACAGAAGAGGGAGTGTAAAGGCACCCGTAGGCAGAAGGACGAGGAAAGAATGAAGGAAAGAAAGATAGAAGACGATGGAAGGAAACAAGAATAGAGAGGAAAAGGCAGATACCTGAAAGCAGCACTACATCGAGTGAGTGGATGGTAAGCGCCCCCACTTGCCACACACACACACGCACACACACATTGGGATGGTCGCCTTAACTTTTTAACTCTACGCGAGGTTTCTGTCCATGCTGAGCTGGCCTTAGGACACCTGCGTTATCATTTGACAGATGTACCGCCCCAGTCAAACTCCCCACCTGATTCTGTCCTCGGAGCGGATTGCAGAGGGCCCCGGCGATGCAGTCTTATTGACCAGAGCAGTGATATTGAGGAGAAGATAACACAAGTAAATGAAGCTGTGCAAAGCTACAAAAATGATGTAGAAACCACGTATGCTGAAATGGTGAAAGTAAAGAAAGACTTAGAAACAAGGGTGGAGGAAAAAAGCATTAAAAAGGAGGTGAAAAGAATAATCCAAAACAATCCAAAGTTAGTCAGAGATTCAGTAGAGATAAACAAATCAATAGTAATCACTGGTATAGAAGAGGATGAAGTTAAAAACAAGATCACAAGAGACAAAAAGGAGATGGCAAATGTAATGAGCTTACTGAAAGAAGTATCAGAGGAAATCTGTAGTAAAGATATAGAGGAACACAAAAGGTTAGGGAAATACGAGAAAAGCAAGACAAGACCTCTAAAGGTGACTTTCTAGAGTGTAAACACTGTGGAAGAGACACTAAAAAATGCAAAGAATCTTAAGGAAAAAGAGGAGTTCAAAAATGTATGGATAAAAAGATGCCTAACACAAGAGGAACTGGAATTACTGAAAGAGAAAAGGGAGGAAGCAAAAACAAAAAATGAAGGAAGATCAGAAGAGGAAAAGAAGAGATTTTTTTTACAAAGTAATAGGATTGCAGGTACGAAACTGGTACACAAACAGAATGGAAGAAAAAGGAGGAAGGTAGTAGAACCATGTCATGACAAGTATATAAACAAGATGATAAAGTTGATGTACTCAAATGTGGATGGAATGTTATCTAAATTGCTAGAGATGAATGATTATGTCAGAGAAAATGAACCACAAATAATATGCCTAACTGAAACAAAATTAATACCAAGGATATCAAATGACATACTAAACTTAGAGGAATACAATATATGGAGAAGAGAAAGATATTTAAAAAAAGGAGGAGGAATTATAATATTAACTAAGAAAAATCTAAAAGTCAAGGAAATAAAACTAGATATACCATCACAAGTAGAACTGATTGCAGTAGAGATCGACACATCTGAAGGTAAAGTAATTGTAGCCAATTTGTACATGCCACCCAGATCAAACACATGGGAAAGAGACGAATATGAGGACCTGGCAGAGAGTACAATTCTGAGTGTAAGATCATTGCTACATAAAATGGAAGAGAAATCGGAAAGAATTATACTAACTGGGGACTTCAATACAAATATAAATTGGAATACTCTAGATATAAATAGCCAAGAAAGCTGTTGGGATCAAAAGCTCCTGGATCTCGTACAAGAGTTTTTCTTAACGCAACATGTGAGGGAAACCACCAGAAAAAGAGGACTTGATGTACTTTCAGTGCTAGATCTAATATTTACAAGGCAAGAAAATGATATTGACAGTTTAATATATCACCCTCCACTCGGCAAAAGCGATCATGCAGTACTAAATTATAACTTCAGGATAGCATATGACATAGTAAACAGCAATGATAGTTACAAGAAGAGCCTAAACTATAAAATGGGAAATTATCAAGACCTAAAGAAGTATTTCTTAGAAGTTGATTGGGAAAATGAGCTTAGAGGACAAGATTTAAATGCTGTATATAAAAAATTTTGTGAATTTTATGAAACAGGAGTCCAGAAGTACATCCCACAGCACAAAGAAGCTGATAAGAAAATACAGAAATGGTTCAATACAGAATGTAAAAAATCAAAAGAAAGGAGAGATTTGTTGTGGAATAGATACAGAAGACACAATAGTGAAAGGGCGTATAATAATTACAAACAGGCAAGAAATGACTATACAAGAATAAGGAGGGAAGCCCAAAAACAGTTTGAGGAGGATATGATAAATAAAAGTAGTGATCAACCAAAGCTGTTTTACAGCTATATCAGAAGCAAAACTAAAGTAAAAGATATAATACAATCCATTACGGACGAGGGAATCACTTATACACAAGAGAAAGATATTTGTGAAGCACTAAATAAGAATTTCCAATTAGTTTTTATAGAAGAAAAAAATTTTGAGAGGGACTATGTGGAACACTCATGTCCACATATACTACCAGATATACAAATAACAGAAAAAGTAATACAGGAGGAGTTAGTAGTTTAGACAGAGGAAAAGCAAGTGGTCCTGATGAAATTTCATGTTGGGTATTACGAGAATGTGCAAAGGAGTTATGTAAACCATTATTTTTAATTTTCAAGAAATCCTTGAGTCAAGGTAAACTACCTGATATTTGGAAGAAAGCAAATATTGTCCCCTTATTCAGGAAAGGAAATAGACAAAATCCACTCAACTACCGACCAGTATCACTGACCAGTGGTGTAAGCAAGGTATTAGAAAAACTTATAAAAAAAGCTTGGGTAAATCATCTAGAAGAACACAGTATGATAACAGAAAGACAGTTTGGTTTCAGAAAAGAAAAATCATGTGTTACTAATTTGTTGAGCTACTAAGACAGAGTAACAAACACAATACAGGAAAGGGAAGGATGGGTGGACAGTATCTATTTAGATTTCAAGAAAGCTTTTGACACAGTACCACACCAAAGACTTTTATGGAAACTGTACCATCAAGGAGGAATTCGAGGCAAACTGTTTTGTTGGATGCAAGACTTTCTCATAAAAAGAGAAATGAGGACAGTACTAAGAGGAAACTACTCATCATGGAAAGAAGTGACTAGTGGAGTACCACAGAGTTCAGTGCTGGCACCAATCATGTTTTTAGTGTATATAAATGATATAAACAGTAACACTGGAAATGAGAGCTATCTGAATATGTTTGCAGATGATGCAAAAATACAAAGGAGAATTACTAACACAGACTCTTGTAAAGAGCTACAAGAAGAATTAAATAAACTTCATGAATGGAGTAGTACATGGCAAATGGAATTCAATGTGGACAAGTGTCATGTAATCAAGTTTGGTAAAAGTGGAAAAAGACCTGATTGGGATTATAAGTTAGGAAATAAAACCCTATACACATCAGAAAGAGAGAAAGACCTAGGTGTGATTATCAATAACAGACTATCTCCGGCTGACCACATCAGCGAGAAGGTACGGAACATGTATACACTGCTTGCAAATATGAGAATAGCATTCACATACATAAATGAAGACATGCTAAGAAGGATAATAACATCATTCATTAGACCAACCCAGGAATATGCATCAGTAGTCTGGAGTCCTCATCTCAAAAAGCACATAGAGAAGATTGAAAAAGTTCAAAGGGCCGCTACAAGATGGATACCAAGCTTAAGGGACCTAAGCTACGAAGAAAGACTAAATAAACTGAATCTACCAACACTACAGGAGAGAAGGAAAAGAGGTGACATGATAATGCTATATAAATGCATATCAGGAAAGGAGAAAATAGATATAAATGATTACTTAACATATGGAGAAGCATCAGCAAGAGGACACTGCAAAAAACTGCATAAGAAGAGAGGTGATAAAGACGTAAGGAAATTCAGTTTCCCAAACAGAGCAATTGATCAATGGAATGCACTACCGAATGAAATAGTGTGTGCCAAAACAATTCACAGATTTAAGGATATGTACGATAAATATGGTTTAACTCACAGTCCCCGAGGACGTACTTCCACGTCCTCACGTTTTGTCACAGCTAATCCCGAGGACGTACTTCAACGTCCTGCAATTGCAAGGTTCATAATTTCCACAATTTTCAATTTTCGCGAGTCATTTTTGGTACGTATACACGGGACACCTGCCTCAACAAGATGCCAGGCAGAGACAATGCCTTACCCAGCATGACCTCCTAACCCCCTTGAATGCCCTTTTCTCAGCAATTCACCTGTTATCAGTGACCTGGCCAGTATAGCCATGTCATTCCACGGTACGAAATTCAGGGCCAGAGTGATTCCCCAATCAATGACAATGTGGAGGACAAACTTTACATAGCATTAGAGGAAGAAACAGTTAGAAATGATGATCAGGTAATGTGGCAAAAAAAGGTCAGGTATTAGTGAGTGAAACAATGCTTATAATGCCTATATTACTGCTTGAAAACCAATATACTTTTGTACTACATATAAATTCGTAACAGTAAATAAATAAATACCGTTTATGAGTGGTGTGAAATAGTTATCCTCCCATAGAACTCGTTTTCTTTGGTGCCAGCCTGATAGAAAACCCAGTAAAGTAAGGAGGCTCTCCTACCTGTAATGAGTATTTTAAACCTCAGGTGAGCGATTTCTCTATGAATTTTCGATGTTTCTCACCAAAAGCGAAAGTTTTAGCAAAAAAAAAAAGGTCGAAAATTGCCCGGGATTGGGGGGTACCAGTGGTCGAAAAGTGGCCGGGACGGGGCGGGTTAAGACACGGGACAGCACGAGCTTGACTCATTCCTGTAAAGATACAATTAAGTAAGAACAATTAGGTAGGTAAGAACACTATATATATATATATATATATATATATATATATATATATATACACCGTTAGGAGAAACACACTGAGGTGGTTTTGACATGTGGAGAGGATGGAGAGTGAGAGACTGACGATGACTGTCTATGTGAGAGAGGTGGAGGAGGGGGGAGAGGAAAGGGGAGGCCAAGGATGAGATGGAGCGATGGATTGGAGAGGTATGTGAGAGAGGGGCGTGTGAGCTGGGAGCAGGGCAATGAAATGGTGGGGGATATCATGACATGGAGACGATTTGTTTGTAGCCACCCCTCACGGGATTGAGGCATCTGGCAATAGATAGATAGATAGATAGATTGCGTAGTTGAAACAGAAGAACGAAGAATAAGAAATGATTACCGCGTCAGCAAAACAATTATCATAGAAAAAAAAAAAAACTAACCTGTCGACACGCCACAATAACAAAATTCACCAAACGATCGAACTCTTATTGGCACACGCACACACTGGCTACAGCATCATGCTTTACTCACTGTTGGTGTTGCAACACTAAATTGGCAGGAACATTTTTGTGGTAGATGGGGATGCTCACCATCCACTCACTCGACGTAGTGCTGCTCTCGGATGCCTGCCCTTTCCTCTCCTCCATCCTTTGCTTCCATCCTCTTCTGCATTTCCTTCATTCTTTCTTTGTCCTTCTGCCTACGGGCGACTTTACACTCCCTCTTCTGTCTTTCTTTCCTTCATTCTTTCCTCTTCCTTCTGCCTGTGGGTGACTCTACACTGAGTGAAAGCCAAATGGTTTCCTGTACACCAGGAAACCATTTACTACGCTGGGTAATAACCATATAACCAAATTTTGGCACCTGGTGGTTTAGTGGGTAATTACGGTGCTCCAATCGGATTGAGCCGGTGAAGGTTTATATCCAAGGGGTGGTTGGGGTTTATTGCTCAAGTAATGCCACCCAGGGATAAGTGAGGCTGGTCACTCATCTTAAATGTCAGGACCAACTTGCCTAGCCCCGGGCTCCTACGCTCCTAAAGGGGCAATGTAGGATTGGATGATGAATGAATGAATGAATGATTAATTACATGGTGACGGTATTTCAAGATTTTGACAGATCTTAATTTAGCGATCGGATTGTCGCCACAAGCACAGATAATGGAGGCCACATCATGCTTCATAAACACAACGTGTAACACGAGTTTCTGCAAATATTTGTAGAGGTGAAAGAATATGTCATTCTGAGTAGAAAATCTAAACACATGTGCATTTTAAGGATTACTTTAGGTGTGAGGTGGATTTTAAATATTAAGCGATGTATCAGTGTCACACATCACGGAAACGAGGGGGGTAGGGGAGGAGCGAGGCTATCTAGGCGCCCTTGCAACTCTGTGAAATTATGCCTTTTTTAAATACGATTTTTTATGCAAGTTATGGAACTTTACAGTACCGGTATCTTCAAACGGAAAATCATGCTATTTATAGACATCATGTAATTCACCGTTAAGGATTACTTGAAGGACAGACAGTATGGCTGTAGTTAGCGACCAAAAAAAATGTAAATGTTACCTGGCAACGTTTATTTGCCCCGTCATGTTGAAAAACTGTGTAGGATGTTCGAACATTGGGAGATTTTCTGCACGAGGGGAAGGGCACACCATGTTTTATTTATTATCACTACTTTATTTTTTGTGTGAGTGAAATTTTGGGCCCCTAAGAATTTTGCGCCCGGGGCAACCGCCCCTGTGGCTCCCCCCACGCTACGCCACTGAAAGAGTTAAAATATAACCTCTGCTAGATACAACTTTTACTACAAGAATTCTTCCAAAGACTACATCAAGCTGTCCATGCATTAGTGAAAGTATTAAATTACAACCTTGTAGTATTGAGGGAATAAAGATAATTCATTCTGTCTGAAAACTATAAACGTATTGTGCAGGTACAGCATGTTGGTTCACTTGCCGTACAGCCCTGATGGTGCCCGGGTGAAGCAAGTGGCCTCCTGGACCCCCACCACAGGTCTACGCTATCTCACACCTCTCACCCTTTTCCCGGAGAAATACACCAAGTAATGTGCACAGATTTCTGGACATTTCAAAACTGGAGTATCGTATGTACTCTGTCGAAATTACTGGACCTTAACACACTTGATCATCTTATGTACTCTGTCGAAATTACTGGACATTAACAAACTTCAGTAATATAAGTAATGTATCCAAAATGCTAACTATTATAGCCCCTATGAGTTGGTTGATATGCATAGCCATCACATTTTGGGGCGTGGAGCATCACCGGTTGACATGTATAGCTGCACACACCTTCCTGCCACCCTTTGAACTCGTGACCATTTTTTGACACCCATGAGGTAGGTAGGTCCCCTAGGTACGCCACTGATGCATGGCTCAGTCTGTACATGGCACTGGTAGAAAGAGGAGTCATGTCTTCATCATCGTCCTCGTCCGATTCTGTCCCACTGCAAATGGAGCCGATTGCATCATCGACCCCCTGCGAAAGTTCTGCCCTTAGTGCTGGGGAAAGGGCTCAGTGACAGTGCCATCGGTCGTGCCTTGGACGATACCGTGTCCACACGGACACATAATGAGAGTACTTCTTCTGAAGAAAGAAGAAGTTATCATGTGGAGAGTGAATTCTCTCGCCCTCTGACCCCGTCCTGCTCTCAGACTCCTGAAAAGGCTCTCAAACTCCTGCAGTAGATGGCAGGGCTTTCGACAGTGATGAGTTCACTAAGCAAGATGACGTAGATGGCCCAGGACACCGGGCAAGTGAGCGTGGAGTTGGCAGTTATCTGGGAAATAAATGCCGATGAGCCATCTCACTGTCACTCTCACTGCCTGCTCACTGTTGTCTTGCCCTTGAAAGTCAACCATCACCTCAGCCGAGTATTTCAAGGGTGAAATCACCACAGCAGGGCCCTTCAGGAGTGGAATTTTCCAAATGGGCTGCACTTGGTGTTACTCAGCAGGAAGCGTTTCCCCGAGAAGGCTTGCGTCAGGTGAGTCATCATCATCACCATACTCCCCCACCTCCCACACCTCTCCCTCTCCTTCCCTTCTCACCCCCTTCCCATGGGCATGCACTTGGGCGTGCATGCTGGTGTGCACGTACACAGAAAGAACGTGCTGCACATGGAAATCGGCCCATTTTACCAGGTGTGGGTAGAGTGGATACCTTTGTCTGGGAGGAAAGAGCAGGATTTGAGCCCTCTGTGCTGGTGTTTCATGGTGAAGGAGCAGGTGTTCAAGAAGATGAGTTCCCCTCCAGGCCCTGGACTGTTAGCAACATTTTCAGGGCAATATTCACAACCACCATCATGCAGTACCTGGTGGATGAAATAAACTTCCACCAGGCTATAAGTGTGTGGTGGATGGACATGGCTGCCAGCAAAAGCATGCACATGAGGGACTGGTAACTGGTGGAGGTAGGGAGTTGTTTGTGTGGTTAGCCCTTACCATGTTGATGGTGCACATAAGAAAACATGTACTCCATGACTATGGGTTGGTAGATGAACTCGTGGATGCACCTGTCTTCGGTAAGTATATGGCCTGTGACAGGTTCCTGGCCATCCTGAGGTTCCTCCATATCAATATAAATTATGGGCCTGTACTGAACGACAGGTTGTGGAAAATTAGACCCATCCTAACAATGCTGAAGGAGTCATTTTCCAGGGTTTTTTGCCCCTTTCAGAAAGTGGTAACTGACGAGTCGCTAGTGTTATTCTGGGACAGGTTGGCATTTATTCAGTATGTGCTGTCCAAGCGTCACGTTGTCCTTTGCGACTGTAAAACAGCATATGTGCTCGATGTGATACTTTATTTGGCTACGGATGTTGATATACCTAATGATGATCCTCACGGTTTCTTGGCATCAATCGTGAAAGTGCTGATGGAAAGGTACTTCAACAAGCACCACATTCTGTACACTGAAAAATTATTACTTGGCCCCAGTGTTGACCAAGTTTTTGCTTGAACACGGTCCTGGGTCCTGTGGAACTGTTTGTGCAAACAGAAAGAATTTCCCTGCATTCCCAGCAAATACTGAGAAAGGAGTTCTTCTTACCATGAAATGTGGCAACATGTTAGCCCTTCTCTGGCATGACAAGAGACCGGTTAAGATGTTCAACAGTACAAAAGGGTGTGATTAAGGAAACGGGAAAAACAGACTACAGGACTGGGGAACCTGTGTTGAAGCCAGATGCTGTCAATGATTATACAGTAATATCAACATACAGCTTGTTGATAAATCGGACATGCAAATTGGTGAGGCTGATTGTCCATACAAGTCCTGGACGTGGTACAAGAAGGCGTTTTTACACCTTCTTGATATCACCATCCTGAATAGTTTAATACTGTTCAAGGAGCTCATAAAGACACTTCTCTCTCTATGAGAGTTTGAGAGAGGGCTTGCACGCAAACTCCTTGAAGAGTAATCAGCTACATAAGTGCCAGGTGCTAGGCGGGGAAAGCGGACAGGCTAAGCTGTGCGGACTCACTCCAGTGGCATAAGTTCGTAGAGATTGTCTGTACCACAGCAATTTGTCTGGCGTACAGGCGGTGCCATGTCTGTAACTCCACCAAACGCCGTCCCCCAGCACGATTATCGAGCAGCAGGTGTGTGGGAAAATGTAAACAGTATACAGGTATGCACAAGTGTGTAGTTTTTTATACATAAGTGAAATGTTAGATATCATAAATTATATCTAGTAAGTGTTATGATGTAAGTGTCTTATAGATGTACAAGTACAATGCAATAAGTGCAACTGTGTATATGGTTAATGGTGAAACAATAATTGGAAATGCCTTGAGTTAGCCAACTTGTTCTATGAAAGAAAACCCCTGCGAACAGGTCAGAAAGAAAATAACATGGTTGGCTATAACTAAATAATTTCCCTCGTTACTGAGAAAATAGTGCTGAATATTGGAGTATAAGTGTATTAGTGATGTGAAGTACAAATAACTTAAGTTGTGTATAACATTTGTAATATATTCACAATGCCCCTCATTAGTACAAATCAGTCTGAATTATAGTGCAAGTAATTACCTCATACTCAACCATATTGCATAATACAGCAACAGCATTTAAATGTCAGAGTGGAATTACTCATATTTGTGATGTCAAGTGCAAATACAGGTGTTGTAATAGAGGGAAATTACTATATTTGATGCAAGAAGTGAGTACAGAAAATCAGGAGTTATTCATTTCCTACAACCTACAGGCATACTGGCACTGTGAAACGGGTGGAAAACTCTGAGGAGCCACAAGGATGGGGTGCGTCACTGGGTCGTGGTGATGAACTACCCACTGCAGGTGACTCTGAAGAGAGGCGCAAACTCATGTCTGGTGGTGAATCCACCTGGCTGATGTGCTTTGCTGTGGCTTGGAGGATGAGGGCCTGTCTTGGGGAGGCAATGATGTGGAGCCAGGGCTGGACACAGCAGGGGTAACGGGTCTGAAAAAGCTGTCAATGGTCGATTGACACAAGGAACGATGATTTTGGTGATTAATGATCCGCTGCCTGAAAGCACCCACTTCCTCACAAATCACAAGGGCCTTATCTCGCTGACGGTTCCAGGTGTTCCAGGTAGTCGAAAACGAACTCTACGTGTTTCCGGAGTGCCCTCACCTTGGGGATGGCTGAAGTTGTGTCACACTGAGAGGAGCCCGCATCATCATCACCGTCCTCATCAGAATCTTCAAGCTGGGTACTGACACCTGTAACTGAAGATGTGATCTCGATATCAGACATGGTCTGATACCCAGGATCGCCCTCGTCGTCATCCAACCACTCAAGCACTTCGTCCACATCAACATCGTCGCCGTGCACACGTAGATGTGCATGGAAGTCATCCACGTCAAAACCTAGGAAATCGTGCTCCAAATCTGTTCTGAGAAGCAGACGAGACCAACCATTTTCTAGTCTTGACAGAGACTTCCTTCCATGCACTGGCCCAGTTGTAGCTTGCAGATTTGATGTTGTAGCGGCGAAGGTTTTCCAAAGTCCACTGGCCTTGCTTGTCCCGTCCCTCCCTGTGCTCATCCTCATGCTCGAGAACAACCATCACCTCGTCAAGGAACTTCCTTTGGTACAGCCTCTTCGTTGCCATGATCACTCCTTGGTCCATTGGTTGGATGAGAGCAGTCGTATTAGGTGGCATAAACATGCACCTAATGCGCCCATTCGCAACCACCAAGTCCTTGTCGCACGGGTGGGCAGGTGCATTATCGAGGAGAAGGAGGGCCTTTACCTGGTCGTGAGGGATTCCCAGTGTCTTCGTCTGGTACTTGATGACCTTCTTGATGAAATGGCAGTGGAACCAGTCTTTGAAGATCTTGGCAGTGAACCATGCCTTCAAAGAATGGTACCAAATGACAGGAAGGACATCCATCACCCCACGAAGACATCTAGGCTGCTTTGCACGTACAACAATAACGGGCTTAAGCCAGTGCATGCCGTTAGCATTGGCACAACACAAAGCAGATACCCGTTGCTTGGAAAGCTTGCGGCCAGGTACACGCTTCTCCGTCTCCTCGGCTGGAGTGTTCGTTGGCAAAGAGCGATAGAATAAACCAGTTTCGTCAGCGTTGTAGACTTGACCAAAAGTGAGGCCCTCCCTGTCGATCAAGCCCTTCACCTTGTGCCAAAACTCCTCTATTCCATCCTCATTGGCGTCCAAAGCTTCGCCATGAGACTTACGTTTGGTAAGGCCATGTCGTAACTTGAACACGAAGAGCCAACCCTCGGATGCCTTGAAGTCTGGGGCATCGTGAAGCCTTGAGAACTTCTCAGCAGCAGCCTTCAGCTCTGTGCCATGCACCAGCACACCAGCAGCACATTGCTGTCAATACCAAATCAACATGGAGCGGTCGACTTCAGCATACCAGGGGGTAAACATCATCTTCCTCTCCACGTTGCGTTTGTTCTTCGACGAGAAGTCAGCCATGTACTGCATGACTTTGTCGCGGGATCTCTTGATATCGAACAAAGTAGATCGGGCCAGGTTGAATTCGCGGAGGATGCGTGAGGTTGACCATCCCGTGTCCGCCTTGTCCAATATCTCCCTCTTCTACTCCAGAGTCAAAACCACACTCTTCCTCCTCAGCCGGCGGGGCCATCATCACACACACTAACAAGAGGCAGGAGAGCAGCAGGAGAGCCTGCAGCAGGTAGGGCACCACCACAAAAGCAAGCACATGGGCAGCCATGATGACGAGCGTGCACTCACAACAAGAGATGGGCGGTAAGTGGGGAAGATGCAGGGGCACTCTATTGGTCAGCGGCAGAACTACGCGCCAAAACACAGCTGGTCCGTGCCACATGCACCGAGTTCAAATTATGGGGGAAAAAAGTTGGATTTTTTTGTTTTGCGATTTTTCTGCAATTTTGGAAAAATTGAATCCCGGGACCAAAATGTCCGGTAAGTGGGGTGTCCGGAAAGTGGGCGTCTGGATAGTATGGGGATTACTATACTTTTTTTTCTCTCTCTCCAGCTATAATAGTTTGGCAGATATTAGAGTTTGAAATACGGGTATTTTTCTCTGAAATTTCTGAAATTTCCCGTCAGGAGGCATGGGCGATGGCAGGAAACAACCAGCGGATGGGGGATAGACTTGCTGATACTTGTTTTATTCTTACTTGGCCTAAAAATTTCTATATTTCCATCTTGAATGCTAAGTCATAACAAGAGATTAATGGAATATGGTGGTTGTCATGAGGAAGTGCTGTGGAAATGACATAACACTGCATTATTCTGACACTAAGCTTTGTGGAATATGCTGCAAAATGCTGAAAATCTAGGGCAAATTAGTATAAACGAGGTATAACTTGTAGCATGCAGTATACATGTTATAGAAAGTATTATCAAAGAAAACATTGAGCCTACAAATAATTATTTAACAAAAAAAAATTATTAACCCTCTTAGGCACAGTCATGCGATTCGCGTTCCTTGTGGATTGATCTAAAGATGATCAGTCACGCGAATCGCATTTCTAAGCACAAAAAATTTCACCAAAAATTAAGTTTCTGGCTGGTTTGCGTCAAATTTTGATGCACTGTAGTGAGTTCACATGGTAAGGCATTGGCAACAATGAGCTGCCTCACGGGGCCCAGCACCTAGCGATAAACCTCAGTCTCTTCCAAGCAGCCAGGCGGTGAGGTTGCATCGCATGTCCTGTCCCTTTAAACTCCTACAAATTCTTCCCCTCCTGCCCGAGCCGAAGCCCCTATGGACTCAGTGTGATAATCCAATACTTGTGAGCATATTTGTATGCGATACTGTCAATGGAACATTGACATATGTCACGAAATGGAATTGTGGCCTTTATCAATCATTAGGCTTAGAGGCGATATGGCGTTCACTGTTGCGGGGTTTCGCCTCTCGCCCTCCCCAAGGCCCAATTGCGTGATTACAAATATGTATATGATGAAGCCAATGTCTAAACTGTATTTTGTGTGAAAGATATTGTGGCTGGCTTGGAGAAATAATGGAACTAGTTACCGTTATGGAAGCCATAAACCATAGTGTGGAATGGGGCAGGCATCACGTACAGTTTTTATTGAGAGAGAGAGAGAGATGTGAGGGAGTATATCATGTGTGAGGGGAACCTGCAGATATTGTGAGGAAGTATATCTTGTGTCATGAAACTTAGGGGAAGGAGGGCTGAAAAATTAAATAAAAAAGTGATATAGATATATATATATATATATATATATATATATATATATATATATATATATATATATATACTGTATATGTTTATATGTGAGGGAGTATATCATGTGTGGGGGAACATTTTATTATATATATATATATATATATATATATATATATATATATATATATATATATATATATATATATATATATATATATTTTAAATAACAGAACGGAGGAAGGAAAAACAAATGGGGAAAAAAAAAAAATCCATACACCAGGTTACTGGTGTCCTCTGTTCATAAAATATCTGTAACAGTTAGACTTGAACAGTTGTAGATTGAAATTTGGAGGAAAACAACTCTGGGGAAGCGAGTTCCAGAGAGATGCAGTTCGGGGAATGAAAATTCTGATAGGCAGAAGTTCTGCAATATGGTTGAGTGACATTCCAGTCATCAGCGCTACCAGATGCCCGTGTAGCACGAGGGAAGGCATGGAGAGGTGGCACCATGGACGCAACTTCGTCTGAGCATTTGCCAAAAAAATATCTGTAAAACAATGCAAGGGAGGCAACATTCCTTCTTACTTGCAGGGGAGGTAGTTTATATGCAATAGCAGGGTTGTTAATGATTCTAACAGCTTTATTCTGGATTTTGTCTACTTGTCTTAATGCAACCTCTCCACAACCATTCCACAAGGGTGAGCAATATTCAGGCTGAGAGTGCACATGACTCTTATAAATTATAGCTAACTGCTCATCGGCGAAGAAGTTACGGACTCTGTACAATAATCCAAGTTTCTTTGAGGCGGTTTTAGCAAGTGATCTGACATGAGAGGTCCAGTTGAGGGCACTATTAAGTGAGACACCAAGAATTTCAATACTTTTGGAGATGGGAATATTAGTAGCACTGAAGGTAATGTACGAATCTGGTAATATCTGTCTATTAGTAAACTGTATATATTTAGTTTTACTAGCATTAAAAGAGACAAGGTTGTTTTGTCCCCATTCACTGATTATAGATAGATCTTGATTTATGGAGATGACTGTACTGAGTTGAGAGGTAGAGATATTAGACTTTGTAATTAGATGTCTGAGTGTGAATGAACTCTGTAGTGTTGAGTCATCTGCATATGAGTGAATGGGATTGTGAGTGACAGATAAGAGATCATTAATATGAACCAGAAATAGGGTTGGTGCCAGAACTGATCCCTGTGGCACGCCGGCGTTAATTGAGTGGAAATTAGAATATACATCATCTACTTTTACTCTTATTTTCCTGTCACTAAGATAAGAAGAAATCAAAGGAACAAAAGACGTTAGTCCATAGCACGGGAGTTTGGACAGGAGAGAACGGTGCCATACTCTGTCGAAAGCTTTAGAGATATCAAGAGCTACTGCATGAGTTTCTCCAAAAAGATCAATTGATTGATGGATGGTATGAGTTAAGAGATTGAGTATGTCAATGGTGGATCTTTCGCGGAGAAAACCGTATTGTCTATCACTAATTAAGTTGTTGGATTCAAGATATTTAACAATATGCTTATTAATTAAAGTTTCAAATACCTTACCAAGAGAAGATGTGACAGCTATTGGTCTGTAATTGGAGGGGTCAGACGAACATCCTTTCTTCGGAACTGGGTGGATATTGGCTTCTTTCCATGAATTTGGGAATAAAGAAGTACGTATGCATAGTCTGAATAATTTAGCTAGGACAGAGACAAGTTCAGGGGAACACTTTTTCAAAACAATTGGCGGAATTCCATCTGGGCCTGGAGCTTTGTTGGTAGGTAAATTGTCTAGGATGGATTTTACGAATCTTGTCTGTATTTTAAGTGGGGCAATTTCGGGAGAATCAAGTTCCAGTACTGAGACATTCTGGCTGGTATCATCTATGGTAGAGTTTCTTGCAAAGGTACTAGCAAAGATATCTGCTTTCCCACGTGGGTCATTCTATTGTCATTAGGGTTGTTAAGTAGTTTTGATGCTTGCTGTTGAAGAAAGTTTGATTTAGATAGATTTAATACAGCTTTTGCATGATTTCTAGCAATTTTAAATTGGGAAAGTGATTCAGATGTTTTTGATTTTAAGTAAGAGTTATATGCTAATGACTTTTGGGCTGTTGCTCTGGCACAATTGCCATCAAACCATTTTGGAGGGTTTGGAGGGTTTGACTTGGTATGAATAAATCCATACCAGCTAGTATTAAGTCGCAAATGTGGGACTGGGTAGAATTGGGATCACTAGAGAAGAAAGACTGCCATGGAACATCAGCAAGATAATTTCTAAATCCATCCCAGTCTGCCCTGTCAAAGTGCCATCGGGTCACCCTGACAGGTTTGGAATGGGGAGGTGTAGGAGGGTTAACTAATGAAGCTTTGATGAGATTGTGGTCAGAGGATCCAAGTGGTGACAGTACCTCTATCCTGTATTGATCTGGATTATTTGTCAAGAATAAATCCAAGAGATGGGCATTATGGTCAGGATTATCAGGTATTCTGGTTGGTTGCTTTACCAACTGGGTGAGATTAAACGATTCCGCAAACAGCTCGCATTCTAGACCAGCGTCGTTAGTCCGGGCAGAATGCAATAACCATTCAACATTGTGTATGTTAAAATCACCCAAAATGGTAATTTCATTGCCAAGGGCAAGGTCAACGTTACTCAACTGAGTGGATATGGAATCAAATACACTGGTTCCGAAGAAGCATTGGGGGAACGATAAACTACACAGATATATTTGGTAATGTTTTAATTTATATAATGAGTAATCAAAACTGGATGAAGTTTAAAATAGTATCAACTGCATATTGGGATTTGATATAACAACAGGTGCCGCCCTTGTTTTGAAAGTTTGTAAGGAGATGGTAACTGGGAAAACAAAATGGAGATATATCGGTAGAGGGTGAGATTTGTGGTTCTGTGAGGAAAAGGGCCAGAGGGGATATGGACTGAAGGAAAAAATGAACTGAGTTTAAATTTGTGGTAAGGCCGCAGATGTTGGTAAAGAATAAGGCCCCACCGTCACCTCTTCACTGACGAGCATTCCCGGAAGTAGCAACAGTCGCTGCAGGCACAGTCGCTTGATATATATATTTTATATACATGGCACACACCCACGGACGCCAGTGGACAGTTATGAGACCGTGAAAAGACACTGAAAAGTTATCCTTTATGTGAACTGTTCGTAAAAGGTGCAGTGATTGGCTGTACAGAAAGATATAACATGATGCGTGTAGTGCTACTTTCAATGGAAGGTGTTGCGAGACAGTGAATAGTATCTCTTCTTTTTCAGCAGAGAACCTAAAAAGCTCATACTTGACTTTCTGTGTCAGTGCTTGCCAAAATGGAGGAGAAAGGTTTGTCTTCTGACCAGAGGCAAAAGGCTCTCTTTGAGGAGGAGACCGAGGGCAAAGTAGAGGACAAGCTGAGTGATGTTTCAAGTGAGGAGGAATGGGGCGATGTCCAAAAGGATTCCGCTCGGGCGGCATTGCCCACACTTCAAGCACGACAGGAGCAGACACCACCACCACCAGTGTCAGGACTATCGGCCCAATCATCGTCTTCACTTGGACGACAGACATCGCCTTGGCTTGGACCTCTTGCTCCTACAGCCATCGAGGTCTCTCCACCTCAAGCCTCCGGTTCCCCCTTGGCCGAGCCTATGTCACGGGTAGCAGGGCCTAGTTACACGACACTAGCACCTGCTCGGCGTGCATTGTCTGTGGTGCAACTGGTGCAGGAGGCGACTTTGTCATCGTCCCCTGCCTGGTCGACAAGGGCACTGTCTCTGACAGAATTCATCCCCCCCGACGTTTCCCAGCAGCAGGAGACAGTCTCGTCCTCCTCATCGTCGGAACCCTCACCACCTTGACAAGGCCGGCATGGTCCACGGCCCGGCTATGGGAGGGCGGCCAAGGGGTGTCCGAAGAGGAACAAGGGTGTCGGTATACCGACCCACTGCCACCACTGCAGGAGGTGTTGCTGCAATGGATCCAGGATGGAGCAGTGGCCCTTTCATACCAGCTAATGAGCCCTTCACAGGATCCCCAGGAATGAAGGTGGAGCCGCCAACAACTCCTCTCCAGTTCTTCCAGCTGTTCTTCATGAGGGAGTTGTTGGCATATTTCACCCACGAGACCAACAGCTACGCATTATTCCTGGGGACTGCGTTGGACGCATGGTTCATCTGCAATGAAGAGGAGATGGCCAAGTTCCTGGGGCTTTACTTTTTCATGGTGGTGATGAATCTCCCGAGCATCCGGGACTACTGGATGAGATCCTGCGTCCACAACTACCCCCTCTTTACACAAGTGATGAGTGGAAGGTATTTCAGGGCAATCCTGAAACACTTCCATGCCTTCAACTCACTTGCGATACCCCAGGACTATCAAGACCGGCTCGTCAGGGTTCAGACGGTGATGGAGTACCTCCTTCAGGGGTTCCAGAACACCTACTTACCCGAGGAGCACATCAGCCTGGACGAGGGCTCACTGCCGTGGAAGGGGCGCCTAAGCTTCTGCATTTACAACCCAATGAAGCCCTCAGTGTATTCCATCAAGCTGTACATCCTGGCTGAGGCTTCCTCGGGTTACATCTGGAAAATCGAGGTGTATACGGGGCAGAAGAGGGTGCTGGAGACCACCGTGTGGAGCCTTGTAGAACCGCTGAAGGATCAGGGATACAGAATTTACATGGACAACTATTATAACTCTGTATCCCTGTGCGAATGCCTCTTCAGTGCAGGAACCCACGTGTGCGGGACCCTACGCCTGGCAAGAGGAGCACCAAAGCAGCTGCAGGACATTGCCAGGACCACGAACCTGCCAAAGGGGGGCATGACAGCGATGCACAAGGACAACGTGATGGTGTTGCTGTGGAGGGACAAGCGCGTTGTCAACATGGTCTCCACCTTCCACAGCACAAGCACCATCCAGAAGCGGGTTTGAAGGAAGACCAGGGCTCCTGACAGGAGGACAACCTATGTCCAGAAGACCGTGGACAAGCCTGTCGTGGTGGATGACTATAATCGACACATGGGTGGGGTGGACCACTTCAACCAGATAGTCCAGTACTTCCCCAACCAGCGGCGGACCGTGAAATGGACCAATAAGATCACCTTCTACTTCATCCACATGGCCATTTTCAACGTGTTCACCCTGTTCAAGAAGTGCTCATGCAGGTCAGTCAGTCTGCTAGAATTCGTGGAGAAGATAGAGGACAAGCTCCTCTACTTTGATGAAGTAGAGTGGCCCGCATCAGGGCACGTCATCCATGATGCCCCTGACCTTCCAACCCGACGGCCAGCAGGACATCCAGCACCTGTGGGACCTGCTGCAGCACCAGCACAGGTGCCATCACCACCGGCTCCTAAACCAACACTACCATCTCCAGGAGGAGGGCCAGGACAGGAGTCAGCATCACCATCGCCTGCAGGACCAGCAGAGGTGCTGAGAGAACCTTCACCAGTTCCTGGTCGGTCGGGAGAACCTGCTGTCACTGCCATGCCCAGGCCTGCAGCTGCACCTCCAGGACAACAGGACTGGGGAACGCCAGGAGGACATCCAGCCAAGCGTCGTCGCTTCATCAATGACAGAGTGCGGTTGGATAACACACTGGGCCACCGACGGGAGAGGATCCCCAACCGGAGGAGACTGCGGTGCACCCTGTGTTCCCTGGCAAAGATGAGGAGGGACACAAGTCACATGTGTCCTGTTTATGATGTGGCACTGTGCGTGGGTGATTGCTTCGAACGGTTCCTTGCCAAGCGAAATATTCCCTAGTGCAGTGTACACACACACACACACACACACACACACACACACACACACACACACACACACACACACACACACACACACACACACACACACACACACTACCACACTTACACACACACACACCCTCACACACACACTAACACAGACACTCACACACACACACTCACACTACAACACTTACACACACACTAACACAGACACACACACACTCACACACACACACACACACACACTAACATACTTACACACACACACACACACACACACACACACACACACACACACACACACACACACACACACACACTTACACACACACTTACACACACACACTACCACACTTACATAGACACACACACACACACACACACACACACACACACACACACACACACACACACACACACACACACACACACACACACACACTACATACCTCCTCATCTTCCCATCCCAGAAGGTCCTACAACTCCATCAACACCCCTCGAGGAAATGAGTTCTCCCAATTTTGTTGATATGTATATTGACCTATTATCATTATCCCTATAATTTTCAGGCAAATAACCGCCTTCTCCTACATATTACACATATGACAGAAAGTAAAGCTTCATTAGCAGTAACTTGGAAAAAGTAGTGTTCATGTGTAGTAGGTTACAACCATAAAAAAACAACCTTGAAGGATTTTAGTCTGTATATATATATATATATATATATATATATATATATATATATATATATAGCTTTGGGAGCACAGTCTTTAGGCAAAGGGGGAGAAAACACTTTTTTTTTTTTTTTTCTTGCGGTAAAAGTAGGTACCGACCGGAAGAGTAATCTACCTTTGTCGTCCTATTACTCGAAAACTATTGGGCATATCGACTTCCTGTAAGAACCTTGATAAAGAGCAGTAAATTCTACTTATGTTCATTTGCAGAATATAAGCCTTTGGGAGCATTTTCTGTTGGAAAAGTTGGGGAACAGACTTTGTAATTTTTCCTCGCTAGCAGTAAAGTCGGAAGCACTTGGAAGAGTAATCTCACTTTGTCGGCCAATTACTCGAAAACTATTGGACGTATCGATTTCCTGTAAGAACCATGATGAAAAGCAGTAAATTTTACGTATGTACAAGACATAACAATGTAATATCTATGATAAGAATTCGTTGTTATGTAGGCGGGAATATTGCGTATGCTATGTGCACAGCATGAAAGTGACGTATGGACGTGAGTTCCCAGTCGTTTTTTGGCGATTTACTCGAAAACTATGAGGCGTATTGAAACCATTTGTAACTCCTTAGAAAGCTGGTGAAATTCTGCATAAAATTATGTAATAAAAACATAACATGTGCAAGAAAAGTTCAGAATTAGAGCTCATTAAAATTTTTTCAAAAATGACATTCAATTTTTGGCTATTTTCTCGAAAACTACAAATTCGTATCACAACTGAATTTGTCTCTTTAGAAAGCTGATGAAATTCTCTATGAAACCTTCTAATAACAACAATCGAATGGTGATGTTGGGAAGTGAACGTGAGGCAGCGAAATGTTTATTCACGGCCGCCTAATGTTGTTTTATTCGTGTTTTCCTTTTTTTGGTGGTGCTTATCAGCTAGAACAAACATTGGCGAATAAGATGATATAGGTTTCATGGCAGTATATTGATGTTAGGGTGGCGAAAATAAGGAGAGAATACGTGTTATTTGCCGTGTGGGGGCAGCCGGGCCGGGCGGCTTCGCAGAAAAAATTGGGCGCCAGAAAACTTTCTGAAACTTATCGTGTGTGAGAGGGTTAATCAACTAATTAACAAGAAGTGGAAATTGAGTGACACAAGGAAGGAATGTAGCTGGTGCAATGAAGGACTTGATAGCAAGCAGAGGGCTTGAGTGTTGCAGCTGCACGAGGCTTACATGAAGAAGTGTTAGTGCCAACTTTAACATATGGATGTGGAATTATTGTGTGGCATGAAAATAAAGTCATGAGTGACAGCAGTGGAGATGGGACTGCTGAGGAGCGTATGTGGAGTACAGAGGGTGGATAGGATATGGAATAATGTGATACGTGAAAGATGTGGAGTGAGGAAGTCCGTGGACATCAGGATCGAAGAGAGTCTATTGAGATGGTATGGTCATGTGGAGAGAATGGAAAGAGTGGTGAAAAAGGCTTATCTGAGGGAATTTGAAGGAGGGAGGAGGCAATATAGGCCAAGGAGAAGGAGGATGGATATGGTGGTTGAGTGTGTGAGGAAGAGAGGTTTGGAGTTGGTGAGGCTAGGGACCTGACAAGAGATCGAGCTGGCTGGATGAATGTTGTAAGGAGAAACACATGATCAGGGATTTGGTACCCCTTTTTAACGTGACAGCCTCCAGATTGACTGTCGGATACATTTATGTGAAGCTACAGAACGTGGTGAATGATTTATGTGTATCAGATAAAGCCAGGATTCCAGGGGTTTGAATGGTGAGCGAATGGAAGCGTGGCCCATTGGACTGGGCAAATTTGGGCTGTCTGGACATTCCTACTTCTCACCCCGCCCTAAGGTGGGAAAGGAGGTCAAGATGATTAAATCTGTCGGGCAGTTCCATTATTTGCACTGAATAATATGCAATTGCCTTTATTCCTACATGATTATCATAAAATGAATAAGAAGGCACTCCCAACCTGAATATTGCACAGCAGTTCCCTTACATTTAGAAAGCTACATTATTCTTTTCAGTTTCCATGGCGCTACAATAAACGTGACGGCGTCACCATATGAACCCTACTGGCTAGAGTCCATGGGGGGCAACACCACCAGGTACTCAGGCATTGACTATGAACAACTGGTTGTGGTTGGCCAGGCCATGAATTTTACTTTCTTCGTCCTTCCATCACGCAACTGGAATGAGGTGAGAATTATATACCTGAAATTGTTCAGACTTTTGTTGCTTTTATTCTGTTTACCGAAATACATTCAATATTCTATCTATCTATCTATCTATCTATAGCCCGACGCCCTAATCCCGCAAAGGGTGGCCACAGACAAAACGCCTCCAAGTCACTCTGTCACCCACCATTTGACTCCCCTCTCCCCAACTTACCCCCCCCTCCCTCACATACCTCTCAACTCCATCCCTCCACCTCATCCTCGGTCTACCCCTCCCTCTCCCTCCCTCCACCTCACCTACATACACCCTCTTAGTCAGTCTTTCATTCTCCATTCTCTCCACATGTCCAAACCACCTCAGTGTATTTCTCCTAATCTTTTCAACCACATCCACATCTACCCCACAACGTTCCTTCACTTCTTCATTCGTCAACCTGTCCCTCCACGTCACTCCACATGCTCCTCTCAAGTAACTCATTTCCACTGCTCTCGCTCTTGACTTGTTCCCCTCTTGCAAGGTCCACGCCTCGCTTCCATACGTCAGGGTAGGGATCACAATACCATCATGCAGTGACTTCTTAACTTCCATACTCACCTCCCTATTTCTCATCACTGCTTTCAGTGTACCAACAACCTTTCTTGCCTGCTGTACCCTTTCACGTACTTCATCCCCCAAAGTTCCATCCTTACTCATCACACTACCCAAGTACTTGAATGCACTCACATTCTCCATTCAGTATTACATCCGAATATTATATCAGCATGGATTTGCAATATTTAGTAGCTCACTGAATTTTTTGTGATATGTTAATCATTATTTAGAATGCAATTCATAAGGAAACTATTGTTTTTCACATAATTATATTCACAAAGTATTCACTGCATGGGCTAGGATTTATTCACATTTTCATGGCTGCTACAAAAAAAAAAAAAAAAAAAAAATTATCCTTTTATCCGTTTAATCGCGGGTGTCATTCCAGAATGACATTGCAAAAACTGGACCAAACCGTGGGTGTCATTCTCAAATGTTTGTGAATATTTTGAATACCCCGCGTTTTTTCCGTGCGCCAATTGTTTCAAGGGAGAGTAGCTATTAAGTTTTTTCACTCCAGCCGACCCCCACCTCCCTCCTTCCCCCCCTGGGGCCCCACCTCCCACCCCCACCCCACCCCGGACCAAACACGCATCAGTATCTGTCCAGCTGTGAGTGACAACACTGCTGATGTGATAGTGAAGTGCAGGCAATTACAGTGCCTTTTACCTGCCTTAGTGAACACAGAGTGGGTGTTTATCGTATGTGCAGTGTTCATATATGTTTATAGTATTATTATCAGAATGAGGTTGGCATTTGGTAATGGTGTGTGAGCGAAAAATAGTGATTACAACACCGCTGATGTGGCAGTCAAGTGCGGGTAATTACAGTGCCTTTTACCTGCCTCAGTGAACACAGAGTGGGTGTTTATCGTATGTGCAGTGTTCATATATGTTTATAGTATTATTATCAGAATGAGGTTGGCATTTGGTAGTGGTGTATGAGCGAAGGTAATGGTGTGTGAGCGAAAATAGTGATTTTAGATCGCTCACTTCTAATGGCACTGCCCATCCAGTGATAGTCAACGAAATCATGAAACCTACATCATTGCAAAGCCGAAGGCTAGTACTTTCTAATGGTACCTTATTTTTTGCTCTAGATTTATTCTGTGCAGAGTTATAAAGGTTTAAAGTTTGTTTACATTTTGGTCGAAACCCCCACGGGAGAGGACAGTCAGGGCAAAACAATGCCCGCGGTTAAAGGGTTAACCCCTCCATGGCCGCCGGCACTGAATGATGTTTAGTTCATTAATGGCCACCAGCGTCGTTTGAGCACAGTCTGTAAAAAATGGCAAAAGTTTTGGGAAAGTGAACGAATGTTCTGAACGTCTTCAGATTGACCTACTCTACACTCCCATACACCCCACACGTCAGTATACCGCGCACTTCCGTGATGAGTGGATGTCCGAGTTCTGCCTCTCTCACAGCCGCTACTCCGACCCAGTGCCGCCCTTTCCAGCCACTCATCAACCCTGAGATCAGGTTGGAGCTGGTTCCCTGTGGGGGGTAGAGCAATGAGGACCGAATTGGGTCTGACCTGGAGGTGGGGAGTATGGTGGAGAGTAGTGAGGAGAGTGGTGATGAGTGGTATCACTCTCCTACTACCGAGGAGGACGACAGTGACATCTCCCCAAAGAGTGATCAGAAGCCACCACCACTCGCCATTCAGCTCCACCACCAACGAAGAGGAGACAGACGGTAGTGAAGCGGCTCTTCACTGAGGGAGAGGAGGGGGAGGAAGGGAGGCCTGAAATGCAGGTGCATTCAGTCCGCATCGCCATGTCACATCACGCCATCGCATTCACCTCACCTCCTGCACAACCTCTTGCACCACCTTACCACTTCACGAGCCACTTCACCACCCACCACCACCACCCGTGCTACACCATCCACCCACCACCACCTTCAGGGCCACCTCACCACCCACCACCATAACGGGTGTCACAACATCACCGCCCACTGTCTCTCGTGCCATCTCACCACTGCCAAGCACTTTTCATGCCTCATCACCACCTCGCATCACCTCTCGTGGCCCCACGCAACCGCCCAGCACCTCCCATGCCCCCTCACCACTGCCCAGCACCTCCCATGTCCCCTCACCACTGCCCAGCACCTCCTGTGCCCCCTCAAAAGCACACCGTGCCCAAGGGACCTCCTCCTTGGAACCAGGGGTCAGGTCTGTTCAGCGGCGAGGAGAGAAGATTTTTTTTTTTTTTTATGCGAGGAAGAAGGAACCAAAGGCCATGAGCCCGCAGTAACAGTTCCCTCCAAGAGAAAAACAAAATACAATAGAGAGCCAAATTCAAGATCCGATCATTTTGAGATGCCTGGACACACTGCGTTTGAAAGACTGGAGATCATAGGCAGCAGGAAATACAAACAGAGGGAGACAGTTCCAGAGCTGACCTGTTGCATAAATGAAAGACTGGGAGTAACGGTTAACTCTTGCATTAGAGAGTTGGACAGAAGAGGGATGAGAGTTTGCTGCCAGACGGGTGTTACGCATCCGTCGTAGAGGTGGAGGAATGCAAGCAGAGAGTTCAGAGGAGCAGTGACCATTAAAGTAGCGATAGAAAAGAGATAAAGATGCAACAGTGCGGCAAAGAGACAGAGGTTGAAGGGAGTCAGTAAGAAGAGGAGAGTTAATGAGACGAAAAGCCTTTGACTCCACCCTAGTGACAAGAGCTGTATGTGGGGAGCCTCCCCACACATGAGAGTTGTACTCCACACAGGGGCAGATGAAACCCCTGTATAGAGCCAACAATTGTGCAGGGGTAAAGAAAGAGCGGAGTCGGCTTAGCACACCCAATCTCTTGGAAGCAGATTTTACAAGAGATGTAATATGATCTTTCCAAGATAAGTCCCGGGTAAATGAAACCCCATGCATGTTCAAGGATGATGCAGGATTAAGCTGAATATTATTAAACATTAGTGGGTATACCTGTGGAAGATTTTGTCGGGTTGATAGGTGTAAGAACTGAGTCTTAGATGCATTAAAAACAACCATATTATTTTTACCCTAGTCTCATCCCCAGTCTCATCCCTTGTTTGTTGAAGTAACTGTTGAGATGGGCGTTGCGGGAACCGAATGGAAAGGTGAAGGGTGGAGTCATCAGCGTATGAGTGGATAGGGTTAGATGTACAGCTTAGAAGATCATTGATGAATAAATGGAAGAGAGTAGGTGATAGGACAGAACCCTGAGGAACACCACTGTTGCTAGAGCTAGGAGGAGAACGATGGCCGTCTACAACAGCGGCTATAGAACGACCAGAAAGGAAGCTAGCGATGAAGGCACAGATAGAAGGATAGAAACCGTAGGAGTGCAGTTTGGAAATTAAAGATTTATGCCAGACTCGATCGAAAGCCTTTGAGATGTCAAGTGCAATGGCAAAGCTTTTGCCAAAGTCCCGAAAGGAGGATGACCAGGAGTCTGAAAGGTAGGTGAGAAGATCGCCAGTGGAGCGTCCCTGACGGAACCCGTACTGACGATCGGAAAGAAGGTTGTGATAGGAAAGATGCCTTAAAATTTTTCTATTGAGAATTGACTCGAAAACTTTTGAAATACAGGACGTTAAAGCAATTGGACGATAGTTGGAGGGTTGGGAGTGGTCACCCTTCTTTGGGACTGGCTGAATGAGAGCAAACTTCCAGCAAGAAGGAAAGGTTCAAGTTGACAGACAAAGGCAAAAGAGTTTGCCTAGGCAGGGTGTAAGTACAGAAGCACAGTTCTTGAGAACAACAGGAGGGACCCCATCAGGCCCATATGCCTTGTTAGTACTGAGGCCAGCGATGGCAGAAAATACATCAACTGAAGAAATTTTAATGTTAGCCATGAGGAAGTCAGAGGAGGGAAGAGATGGAGGAACAGCACCGGAATCGTATAAGGTGGAATTGGAGGAGAAAGTCTGTGCGAAGAGATCTGCTTTATCAGTAGAAGAAATAGCTACAGAACCATCAGAGTAGAAAAGAGGAGGGAAGGACGATGAGGTAAAGTTGTTAGAAAGATTTTTGGCAAGGTGCCAGAATGAGCGGGAAGAATTCGAGTTGGAGAGTTGAGAGCATTTAGTATGGATGAAATTATTTTTAGCAGAGCGAAGAACAGACTTAGCACGATTCCGGGCAGAAACGTAAAGATGATGTGATGTAGGGGTGGGTTGGCTCTGGTACCTTTTGTAGGCCCTCTCCTTGTTGCGGACAACATTAGAACAAGCGTGATCAAACCAAGGCTTTCTTGCGTTAGTCAAAGCATATGAGAAAGGAATGTATGCTTCCATGCCCGAGAGAATAACCTCTGTAATGCGCAAGGCACACTCAGATGGCTCCCGGCCATGGAAGCAATAATCATTCCAGGGAAAATCAAAGAAGTACTGCCTGAGGGTCTCACAGTCCGCGGCTCCAAAATGCCACAGACGACGTTTCCCTGGAGGGTCCACAGGCCGTACCAGAGTGATATGACAGGTTAAGGTAATAAGGTTGTGATCGGAGGACCCCAACGGAGAGAAAAGATTAACAGAGTAAGCAGAAGGATTAGTTGTGAGGAAGAGGTCAAGTATGTTGGAGCTCTCTCCAAGGCGGTCAGGGATATGGGTAGGTTGCTGTACAAGCTGCTCTAGGTCATTAAGGATAGAAAAGATGTAGGCTTGTTCACCAGGTGGATCAGTGAAAGGAGAGGAGAGCCAAAGGTGATGGTGAACATTGAAATCTCCAAGAATGGAAATTTCAGAGAAAGGAGAGATGGATAGAATGTGTTCCATCGTAGAAGTAAGATAGTCAAAGAATTTTTGATAGTCAGTAGAATTAGGAGATAAGTAAACAGCACAGATATATGTAGTCAGAGAATGACAGGAAAGCCGAAGCCAGAGTGTAGAAAATTCAGAAGAATCGAGTTCAGGAACAGGAGAGCAAGATAAGTTGTTGCGCATATATACACAACAGTCACCTTTGGCTTTGAAATGAGTATAGAGAAAGTAGGAGGATACAGAAAAGGGACAACTGCAGTAGGCCTGTTGGCCCATGCTAGGCAGCTCCTAGAAGAGTAACTGAACTACTAGAATGAGATAAGGATAGGAAAGAAGAAGGCTCTCCCCCGCCCTCCAAACCCTCCAGCCGAAGCCGGCAGGAAAAAGTCAGAAAGAACACCACGCCGTATAGAAAAACTGGCGTGGACATTTTACAGGAAAGTGTGAAAGGAGAATAGAGACTATCATAGTGTAACCTGAAATTAACAAAGTAAAATGATAGAGAAAGGTGTACATATTATTACGGGAATAATACGTTTTCCTCCGTCTGTAAACATATTTATTTCTGCATTGTCTCTCTATTTGTAATAATTAGAAGCATTCGTAGTTTTGAAACTACATTACGATTCTATTTTTAGCCATGCACGTGGTCTGGGAGTGGCAAACTGCGACTCCACTCCCCGATTCCTAATCGTATCTGACCAGGTGCTAATCCACTCGACCCTCCACTTTCATCTCCCTTGGGAGAGCCTACCCTCAAGGGACCGGCAATTTTTTCATTTAGGACTGAAAATTCAACCCATTCACTCCCTTTTCCAAGCATGGGCACAACGATAACATAAAAAATAACTCGGTACTACCGTATACATATTTTATATCAAAAAGGTGAAAAAAATATTCATAATATATTTTTTTTGGGGGGGCCAATCCTAACATATCATGTACTGAAATCATTCGATATCATAATATCTAATATATGCGCAACATTTCAGCACCATTCACATTGTTTTGAGGGTTTTTGAAAAAAATTATAACACGTGCGATGTTGTTGCACGGCAGCATCTCATAGTGACAGATATCAGTTGCCGATATTTCTGCAACTTTCGCGCTCCATTGCAAGCCACAGAATGGGTCTAGGAAGCTGAGATCGACACTTGTAGGTGCGTCTGAACTTCCTCTTCGATGTGGCAAGAAAAAGAAATCAATTATCGAGACTTCAGAAAATGGCCCCGGCATCGGCCAGGGGAACACGTAAAATTCCAGACCCACGGCCATGGAGGGGTTAATGTGTTATTCAAACTCAAATCAGCTCAAGTATATCATTGTTTTTCAATACCATCCTAGATGAAATGCGTAATCGTATTGAAATAGCGCTTCAACCTCTTCACTGCCCTCTTCTTATGTTCTTATGATACATTTCTTTCAACACTATCACTTATAATTATATTATCTTATTATTTAAAGATGTCATTCAATTTCATTCCAAACAGATTGGTACAGAAAGCAAGTTTACATATCGTGCTGGCTAATAAAGCGCTACATATTATAATCTGAAAATTAAATGAGAATTCACTAAACTGTTTCTTTATCCCCGTGGATTTTGCTGCCTTTGAACATAAGAACATAAGAAGAGAGGATAACTGCAGTAGGCCGGTTGGCCCATGCTAGGCAGCTCCCAGAAGAGTAACTGAACTACTAGAATGAGATAAGGATAGCAAAGAAGAAGGCTCTCTCCCGCCCTCCAAACCCTCCAGCCGAAGCCGGCAGGAAAAAGTCAGAAAGAAAACCACGCAGTACAGAAAAACTGGCTTGGACATTTTCCAGGAAAGTGTGAAAGGAGAACAGAGACTATCATAGTGTACCCTGAAAAGGAAAAATTATGAATTAGTATTGGTTATAAGAACATACATACATAAGAACATAAGAAGAGAGGATAACTGCAGTAGGCCGGTTGGCCCATGCTAGGCAGCTCCTAGAAGAGTAACTGAACTACTAGAATGAGATAAGGATAGCAAAGAAGAAGGCTCTCCCCCGCCCTCCAAACCCTCCAGCCGAAGCCGGCAGGAAAAAGTCAGAAAGAACACCACGCCGTATAGAAAAACTGGCGTGGACATTTTACAGGAAAGTGTGAAAGGAGAATAGAGACTATCATAGTGTAACCTGAAAAGAAATTTTTTTTGAATTAGTATTGGTTATAAGATTTTCTTTATTCTATATCCACCCCTTATTTGTCATATGCTTATCTAGCCTATGTTTGAAACTCTCAATGGTAGAGGCAGCAACTACTTTACTAGGTAGCTTATTCCATTCGTCTACTACTCTATTACCAAACCAATTTCTACCGATTTCCTTTCTGAAACGGAATTTTTCTACTTTGAAACCATTATTTCTAGTTCTATCCTGTATGCTCACTTTAAGTACCTTGCTAATATCTCCCTTATTTATACCATTCATCCACTTAAACACCTCAGTTAAGTCTCCCCTTACTCTACGCCTCTCTAGCGAATGCAGACTTAGTCTTTTCAGTCTGTCTTCATATGACAGGTTCCGGACGTCATGTATCATTTTAGTCATTCTTCTCTGTACATTTTCTAACGAATTAATATCCATTCTATAGTATGGACACCACCAAAATTGTACTGCGTAGTCTAAATGTGGCCTTACTAATGCTAGATAAAGTTTCAGTATTACTTTAGATGATCTATTGCTCACGCTTCTCGAAATAAATCCTAGAACCCTATTTGCTTTATTTCTCGCAATAATACACTGTTGCCTAGGTTTAAGGTCGTTACTAATCATAACACCTAGATCTCTCTCGCATTCCGATTTGCTAATTTCTTTGTTATCTAAGCTGTATTTAGTATCTCCAATGGTCTTGCCTACGTTAAGTACTTTACATTTTTCAACGTTAAATTCCATTTACCAAGTTTTAGACCATTTGGACAATGTATCGAGGTCTTTTTGTAAGTTATGGCAATCGTCAGTCGAGTTAATGATACGCCCTATTTTTGTATCGTCGGCAAATTTGCTGATGCTGCTATTGACTCCTAAGTCTAGATCATTTATATATATATGATAAATAATAAGGGACCGAGTACTGAACCCTGTGGTACACCGCTAGTTACTAATCCCCAGTCCGACTTAGTTCCATTTATTAATACTCTCTGCTTTCGTCCTTTCAGCCAGGATTCTATCCATTTTAAGATATCGCCGTCTATACCGTGTGCTCGAACCTTTCTAACTAACCTTTCGTGTGGGACCCTATCAAAAGCTTTACTAAAGTCCAGATAAATAACATTGTAAGCTTTATCGCTATCTACTGCCTCATAGACCTCCGAGTAGAATGACAACAAATTTGTGAGGCAGGATCGTCCTTGCCTGAATCCGTGCTGACTTTCGTTTATAAGAGTAAATCTTTCTAAGTGTTCTCTAATCTTATTTGCCAAAATTGACTCTAACATTTTTCCTACTATTGACGTTAGACTTATCGGACAATAATTCGACGCAGCTGATATATCACCCTTTTTAAAGATGGGCACTACGTTTGCGGTTTTCCACGCCTCTGGAACTTCTCGTGAACTTAAAGAGTCATTAAATAACGTTAAAAGTGGCTGACATAATTCTTCTTTGGTTTCTTTTATAATTTTTGCATATATATCGTCCGGACCTGGCGATTTTTGTGGTTTTAACTTATTAATTTCTTTCAATACGTCCTCCTTACTAATGGTTATTTTACTAAGAATATTTTCCGTATTCTCATTGTAAATATTTGCTGCTTGAGGGACCAGGCTTAGATTTTCCTTGGTGAATACTGATATGAAATAATTATTTAGGATGGAGCACATTTCTTTATCTTCACTAGTAATGTCACCTGATTTTGTTCTGAGTGGTCCTATCCTATCTTTATTTTTCGTACGGTACATTTGATAAAAACCCTTGTTTTTTTTTTTTTTGATTCACTTGCAACCTTAATTTCGTAACTTCTCTTTGCTTTTCTTATCTCCCTCTTTACTTCTCTATTTAAAATCGTGTATCGGTTACGTAAGTGTCCCTCTCCACGTTTTATTTTTCTATATATTCCTTTCCTTTGGCCTATGAGAGATTTTAATCTGTTGTTTAACCATCTTGGTTCTGAATTATTAGTTCTAAACGGTTTTGAAGGAATATATCTATCTTGGCCTCCGTGTATTATATTTATTAACTCGTTATACTTCTGACTGGTTGAACGTCTGTTTGGTACTGGAGCTGAGTTAATTTCCGTCACCTGGACTACATTCCTATCTACCACCTCCCCCCTCACAGACACCTGACGGACATCCCCACCTGTTTCCTGCCCCTGACCTATGACCTGGGGATCCCCACTGACCTGGCATTCCCTCAAATAGCTAATCTCCCTGTGGAATACCGTTCGAAAATAAGCTCTTAAGCCATCGAAATCTCCTAGACGAAAATTAGGAACGGTGAAGGTATTTTCAGTGGAACAGACATCCCAGATAAATTTGAACTTAATTTCTTCATGATCGCTATTACCAAGTCGTCCACAAACCTCTGTATCGCTAATGATACCAAGTCGTCCACCAACCTCTTTATTGCTAATGATATTTTCTTTATTAGCTAAAACCAAATCTACTATATTATTACCTCTGGTGGGCTCCCTGATATACTGATAAAGGAAATTATCCTGTACTACCTCTAGAAATTCCTCTGACTCTGCATCTCCTGTCTGATTTCTCCAATCTATCCTTGGCAGATTAAGGTCCCCTACAATTATTACTAAGCTGGACTGTGATGCTTTCCTAATTTCCTCCCAGAGGTATTTACTATCAGCTCTACTTACTTTACGAGATCTGTAAATTGCTCCTAAGACTAATTTCTCCCTATTGTTACTAATTTCAACCCAGACACTTTCTGTGTCCCTATTTACTTTAATGTCTGCTTTATTGTAACAGTTTAATGAATCCTTTACATAAATAGCTAACCCTCCCCCCTTTCTTCCCTGACGGTTTGACACAAAAATATTATAGCCTTTTATCTGATATTCTGCTAAAAATTCTCGAGTGTCTGTATTCATCCAAGTTTCACTAATAACGGCAATGTCTATTTTCTCTGTACAAATTAAAGCCCTCAGTTCATCCATTTTATTATGTAAACTCCGGCTGTTTGTGTAGTACACTTTCAGATTATTACTAGTAGTTATGCCTTTACCTTGGCATTTACTGTTATTTATTTTATTACTAACTGGGAAACTCTTTACTTTACTAATATAAATTTTTTTTTGTACTATCGCTTATCGCCCTTCTATCATCGCTTGTTCTATCATCTATCATCGCCTGCTCAATTTGAGGTGCCTGAGTGGATGGATCTACACTAATGGTTGAACTTTTGTTCTTAATTTTGCAAGTATCGATGCATCTATCCAAACATGGTAATAATGATTTCTGAGTGTAGTTGCTGCATCCTCCTGTACACCTACTTCTCAATCTCGAAAAAATCCCTCCAACTCCCTATCTATCATTCCAGCTAAAACAGTAACTCCCTGCCTACTAAGATGAGTCCCACCCGAACTATACAAGGCACTCCATCCATAAAACCGGTCCCAGCTGTCTATGAAAGGTATTGCATTATCTTTGCAATACCTTTCAAGGCGGCAATTAAATCCTATATCCACCCCTTATTTGTCATATGCTTATCTAGCCTATGCTTGAAACTCTCAATGGAAGAGGCAGCAACTACTTTACTAGGTAGCTTATTCCATTCGTCTGCTACTCTGTTACCAAACCAATTTCTACCTATTTCCTCATTGAAACGGAATTTTTCTAGTTTGAAACCATTATTTCTAGTCCTATCCTGTATGCTTACTTTAAGTACCTTGCTAATATCTCCCTTATTTATACCCTTCATCCACTTAAACACCTCAATTAAGTCTCCTCTTACTCTATGCCTCTCTAGCGAATGCAGACTTAGTTTTTTCAGTCTGTCTTCGTATGACTGGTTCCAGACGTCATGTATCATTTTTGTCATTCTTCTCTGTACATTTTCTAACGAAATATCCATTCTACAGTAAGGACACCAAAATTGTACTGTGTAGTCTAAATGTGGACTACTAATGCTAGATAAAGTTTCAGTATTACTTTTGATGATCTATTGCTCACGCTTCTCGAAATAAATCCTAGGACCCTATTTGCTTTATTTCTCACATTAACCCTTTAACCGCGGGTGTCATTCCAGAATGACATCGAGAAAACTGGACCAAACCGCGGGTGTCATTCTGGAACGTTTGTGAATATTTTGAACACCGCGCGTTTTTCCTGTGTGCAAATTGTCTCACGCAAGAGTAGCTGTCGAGTTCTTTCACGCCAACCATCCCACACCTCCCTCCTCCCACCCCAAGGGGGCCCCCCCCACCCCTGCCCTGACACGCATCAGTCAGTATCTGTCCAGCTCTGTGCGTGATAATGGCGCTCCGTCCCGACTCATTGTCGCTCGCTTCCTCCTCGCAAATGATTAATGCTAGTGTGCCTTCGACCTCTACACCGGTGAAGGAACTGCCGACGGCGAGGCAGAAGGGGTTGAGCACTCCAGAAATTAGAACAGAGCTGGACAAAACTGTAAGTACAACTCTGGATTGTGGCAGTGAGAGTGATACACTTACAGCAAGTAGTGACGATTTTGCAGTGATTGGTGGTGAACCCTTTACCACTGACAGTGACAGTGATGAAAGTGAGCGTGTAGTTCCCCCCCACCACCCCCAACTTACTCTGGGAAAGGGAAGGTGCCTATGGGGAAAATTGGTGTTGCATGTGGAAAGGGAGTGAAGCGCAGACTTACGTCTCCTACACCAGGCCCTAGCAAGCATTTCCCACCACTTTCCCGTTCCCCTAGCCCTATTGCCCTCACATCATCTTCATCTTCTGCCGTGCCCTTTCCTCAGTCTACATCATCTGAGGAATATGAATTTCCAGAGCCTGCACAGCGAGGGAAGGCAGGCCGTGCAGGCAGGATAAGCAGGGCAGGCCAGCCTAGAACAAAGGGGATGCGTGGCAGTTGGAGGGCAAAGCTGGGCGATAAGCGAGGTGATAAGCGAGGTGATAAGTAGGGAAGGAAGGGTCAAATTTCACCACGCACCAGGTCAGTAACCCCCCTGCCTGCCCCCCGCTCAGCTCCCTCATCGCCACCCCCCCACTCACCGCCCCCACACTCACCCCCCTTCTGCTCACCTCCTGCCTCACCCATTGCCTCACCCATTGCCTCCACCTCAGCTCCTTCTCACGGGGAAACGAGTGCAATGCGACCTGCCACTTCCACTGAACCACGCACAGGGAAAGTTGATGCATTTGTTTGGTCTGACAGTGCAGATTTTCAGCCACACAATCCGCCGTTTGATATGACAAATGCTGGAATACAGCCTGCCTTTCCATGCAACGCATTAGATGATTTTGTTGACTACTTCCTGGCTTTCATGGATGACGAAATCGTGCAGCATGTCAGCAATGAGACCAATAGGTATGCAGCTCAGTGTGCAGCAGAAGGGCTGGGACCTATTGGCTCACCAAAGCAAGTGTCGTGGTTGCCTGTCGGGATCAGAGAGCTGTATGTGTTCTTTGCACTGATGTTCTTGATGCCCCATACCAAGAGACATGAATTGGAGGAGTACTGGCTCGTGGATGACATTACTTCTATCCCAACATTCGGGAAGTATATGTCACGGGATCGGTTCCGACAGCTGCTAGGATACCTGCACTTCGCTGACAATGGAAACCCGTCCCAAACTGACCCTTTGTGGAAAGTGAGGGATTTTCTCAACAGGATTAGGGATCGATTTATGCGATTTTTCCGTCCTATGCAGAAAGTCGTCATAGACGAATCCCTGGTATTGTTCAGAGGACGTCTCAAATTCATGCAGTACATCCCCAGCAAACGCCACCGCTTTGGGATAAAGTTCTTTGTGCTGTGTGACTGTGAGATGGGGTATATCCTTGATTTCATCATCTACTCTGCAAGTACAATGGACGTGAACAGGAAAGACCCCCTTGGCTTCTCTGGCTCCGTTGTAAAAGTGCTGATGGAGAGGTATTTTGGTGGGAATCATGTGCTGTACACAGACAATTATTACACAGCACCGAAACTCTCCAAATACCTGGCTGAACACGGCATTGGCACTGTTGGCACTGTACGGAGCTATAGGAAAGAGTGGCCAAGTTTCCCAGAAGCATCATCCTCATCCAAGGGAGATGTGCACCTGAAGAAGTCAGACAAGCTTCTGGCGATCAGGTGGCATGACAAGAAGGTCGTGAATATGATCAGCACCATCCACAAGGGGGAATTGCAGAGAACTGGGAAGGTCAGCTACAGGACAGGAGGGCCAGTCATGAAGCCTGATGCCGTCATTGATTACAATGTGAACATGAGACTTGTTGATAAGTCTGATATGATGATTGGCGAAAAAGACTGTCTCAGGAGAAACACCCGATGGTACAGGAAGGCTTGCCTGCACATGCTCGATATGTGCATGCTCAACACCTTCATCCTCTACAAGACACAAGTCGGGGGCATAAGGCAACCATCCCTGAGACAGTTCTCCAAGACTGTCTTGCAGCAGCTGCTTGCACGATTTGGTCAGGTGACGGCATTGATCCCGAGGCGACACTCTGACACACAACCTGACCATCTTGAGTGCCGCAATTACATGAGCCGGCACCAGCTTGTGAAATTGTCTCTTACCGCAGGCGGCAGGTTGTCACAGGGCCACTGCAGAGTATGTCATAACACCACACGGAGGCCTCGGACGAGAAAAATGAGCACACACCAGTGCCAGGAATGCCAAGTCACTCTCTGTGTGACTCCGTGCTTTGCCGAGTACCACTCTCTGAGTAAATACTGAAAGTGACAGTGATATACAGTGATGCGACAGTGACGTGCTTTACCAATAATTGTATAATGGATAATGTAGTAATAAGGGATATTTTGCTTAGAAAAAATTTAAATATTGGCCAGTATAATAAGTGATATTGTAATAAGAGAATCTGCTGCACTTGTGTAATTCTGCGGCATTTGTGTAATTCTGTGATGCGACAGTGACGCAATATAGTAATAAGTGCAGTGTAAATATACTGTATATTGCCCAGATTATAGGTAAAATAATATTAGAAGTTAGAAATAATGAAAACATCGTCGCTAACCAAACGTCAGTGAGCGGGTGAAGCCGCAGTGAAGTGCGGGCGCAGCCGCAGTGAAGTGCCTTTTACCTACCTCAGTGAACACAGAGTGGGTGTTTATCGTATGTGCAGTGTTCACATATGTTTATATTACTATTATCAGAGAGTGGTTGGCATTTGGTACTGGTGTGTGGGGCGTAAAATAGTGATTTTACACCCCTCACTTCTAACGGCACTGCCCGTCCTGTGAAAGTCAACAAAGTCATGAAACCTACATCAATGGAAAGCTGAAGGTTAGTACTTTCTAATGGTACCTTATTTTTTTTCTCTAGCTTTATTCTGTGCAGAGTTATTAAGGTTTAAAAGTTTGTTTACATTTGGCTGAAACCCCCGTGGGAGAGGACAGTCAGGCCAAAACAATGCCCGCGGTTAAAGGGTTAATACACTGTTGCCTTGGTTTCAGGTCGGTACTAACCATAACTCCTAGATTCCTCTCGTATTCCGATTTGCTAATTTCTTTGTTATCTAAGCTGTATTTAGTGTCTCCAGCGGTCTTGCCTACGTTAAGTACTTTACATTTTTCAATGTTAAATTCCATTTGCCAAGTTTTAGACCATTTGGACAATGTATCGAGGTCTTTTTGTAAGTTATGGCAATCGTCATTCGAGTTAATGATACGCCCTACTTTTGTATCGTTGGCAAATTTGCTGATGCTGCTATTGACTCCTAAGTCTAGATCATTTATATATATAATAAAAAATAAGGGACCGAGTACTGAACCCTGTGGTACACCGCTAGTTACTAATCCCCAATCTGACTTAGTTCCATTTATTAATACTCTCTGCTTTTGTCCTTTCAGCCAGGATTCTATCCATTTTAACCCGCCGCGTCCTGGAGACGTGAATTCACGTCCTCACATGATATGCACTCATATCCCGGAGACGTAAATTAACGCAGCAACATTGCAAGGTCCCTAATTTGCACAATTTTCAATTTTCACGAGTGATTTCGCGAGTGATTTTTGGCACGTATACACGGGACACCTTCCTCTATTCCTCTACAAGATGCCAAACAGGGACAATGCCTTACACTGCATAACCTCTCCCCCCCCTTGCATGCCATTGTTTCGGCAATTCACCTGTTAACATTGACCTGGCCAATAAAGACATTCAGGGCTAGAGGGATTCCCCAATCGATGACAATGTGGAGGACAAAGTTTACATAGCATTAGAGGAAGAAACAGTCAGAAATGATGATCAGGTAATGTGGGAAAAAAAGGTCATGAATGGTGATGAGTTAGTGAGTGAAACAATGCTTATAATGCCTATATTACTGTTTGAAAACTATATACTCTTGTACTACATATAAATTCGTACCAAGTAAATAAATACTGTTTATGAGTGGATAAAATAGTTACCCTCCCATAGAACTCGTTTCCTTTGGTGCCAGCCTGTTAGAAAACCCAGTCAGGTAAGGAGGTACTCTTACCTAGATCGAGTATTTTAAACCTCAGGTGAGCGATTTCTCTATGAATTTTCGATGTTTCTCACCAGTAGCAGATGTTTGAGCCAAAAAAAAAAAAAAGGTCCAAAAATGTCGGGACTGGGGCGTACCACTGCCCAGAAAACGTCGGGAGGGGGCGGGTTAAGATATCGCCGTCTTTACCATGTGCTCGAACCTTTCTAACTAATCTTTCGTGTGGGACCCTATCAAAAGCTTTACTCAAGTCCAGATAAATAACATCGTAAGCTTTATCGCTATCTCACTGCCTCATAGTCCTCCGAGCAGAATGACAAGAAGTTTGTGAGGCAGGATCGTCCTTGCCTGAATCCGTGCTGACTTTCGATTATAGGATTAAATTTTTTGTAAGTGTTCTCTAATCTTATTTGCAAAAATTGACTCTAACATTTTTCCTACTATTGACGTTAGACTTATCGGACGGTAATTCGACGCAGCTGATTTATCAACCTTTTTAAAGATAGGCACTACGTTTGCGGTCTTCCACGCCTCTGGAACTTCTCCTGAACTTAAAGAGTCATTAAATATTGTTAAAAGTGGCTGACATAATTCCTCTTTGGTTTCTTTTATAATTTTTGAATATATATCGTCCGGACCTGGCAATTTTTGAGGTTTTAACTTATTAATTTCTTTCAATACGTCCTCCTTACTAATGGTTATTTTACTAAGAATATTTTCCGTATTCTCATCGTAAATATTTGCTGCTTGAGGGACCAGGTCTAGATTTTCCTTGGTGAATACTGATATGAAATAATTATTTAGGATGGAGCACATTTCCTTATCTTCACTGGTAATGTCACCTGATTCTGTTCTGAGTGGTCCTATCCTATCTTTATTATTCGTACGGTACATTTGATAAAAACCCTTAGGGTTTTCTTTCGATTCACTAGCAGCCTAAATTTCATAACTTCTCTTTGCTTTTCTTATCTCCCTCTTTACTTCCCTATTTAAAATCGTGTACCGGTTACTTAAGTGTTCCTCTCCATGTTTTATTTTTCTGTATAATTATTTCCTTTGGCCTATGAGAGATTTTAATCTGTTGTTTAACCATCTTGGTTCTGAATTATTCATTCTAAACGGTTTTGAAGGGATATATCTATCATGGCCTCCGTGTATTATATTTATTATCTCGTTATACTTCTCACTGGTCGAACGTCTGCTTGGTGCTGGAGCTGAGTTAATTTCCGTCACCTGGACTACATTCCCATCTACCACCTACCCCCTCACAGACACCTGACGGACATTCCCAAGTGTTTCCTGCCTTTCACCTATGACCTGGGGTTCCCCACTGACCTGGCATTCCCTCAAATAGCTAATCTCCCTGTGGAATACCATTCGAAAATAAGCTCTTAAGCCATCGAAATCTCCTAGACGAAAATTAGGAATGGTTGAGGTATTTTCAGTGGAACAGACATCCCAAATAAATTTGAACTTTATTTCTTCATGATCGCTATTACCAAGTCGTCCACCAACCTCTATATCACTAATGATATTTTCTTTATTAGCTAAAACCAAATCTAGTATATTATTACCTCTGGTGGGCTCCCTGATATACTGATAAAGGAAATTATCCTGTACTACCTCTAGAAATTCCTCTGACTCTGCATCTCCTGTCTGATTTCTCCAATCTATCCTTGGCAGATTAAGGTTCCCTACAATTATTACTAAGCTGGACTGTGATGCTTTCCTAATTTCCTCCCAGAGGTATTTACTATCAGCTCTACTTAATTTTGGATATCTGTAAATTGCTCCTAAGACTAATTACTATTGTTACTAATGTCAACCCAGACACTTTTTGCGTCCCTATTTACTTTAATGTCCACTTTATTGTAACAGTTTAATGAATCCTTTACATAAATAGCTACCCCGCCCCCCTTTCTTCCCTGACGGTTTGACACAAAAATATTATAGCCTTTTATCTGATATTCTGCTAAAAATTCTCGAGTGTCTGTATTCATCCAAGTTTCACTAATAACGGCAATGTCTATTTTCTCTGTACAAATTAAAGCCCTCAGTTCATCCATTTTATTACGTAAACTCCGGCTGTTTGTGTAGTACACTTTCAGATTATTACTAGCAGTTATGCCTCTACCTTGGCATTTACTGTTATTTACTTTATTACTAACTGGGAAGCTCTTTACTTTACTAATATAACAATTTTTTTGTACTATCGCTTATCGCCCTTCTATCAGCGCTTGTTCTATCATCTACGATCGCCTGCTCAATTTGAGGTGCCTGAGTGGATGGATCTACACTAATGGTTGAACTGTTGTTCTTAATTTTGCAAGTCTTGATGCATCTATCCAAACATGGTAATAATGATTTCTGAGTGTAGTTGCTGCAACTTCCTGTACACCTACTTTTCAACCTCGAAAAAATCCCTCCAACTCCCTATCATTCCATCTAAAACAGTAACTCCCTTCCTGCTGAGTCCCATCCCAACTATACAAGGCACTCCATCCATAAATCCGGTCCCAGCTGTCTATGAAAGGTATTTCATTATCTTTACAATACCTTTCAATGCGGCAATTAAACCCTATTGCCCTGCTCAACCACTCCCTTCCAACCCTCCACCTGGGTAAAACACCAAGCACTACAGGGGTTCCTTCCCTCTCCCTAACCTTTTCTAACATCAACTTGTACCTTTGCCACAGTACCTCACTCTTACGCCAACCAATATCATTGCCTTCTACACTGAGGCACACAGTGGGTTTGTCACCACTATCCTTCACGATATTTGAAATTTTTTCTATCACATTAGCCACCCTAGCCCCTGGAAGACACACATGTTTAGTGAGTGGAGTATACATGGCTCTGTTAAGATATCTCACCTGGGAGTCTCTAACAACAGCAACATTTTTCTTACCTTTCTTGTTCTGATTATACTTACCTGTACTGGAAGTTCTCTCACCGTCCTCCTCCTTTACTTCCCTCTCTGCCTTCCCTTCACATTCGTCCCGTAGTGCGTCGAAGGCATTAGTGGTCTTAACTTCCTTTTGCTTCTAAAGAGTGAACTTCGTTGCACCCTTGTTAACTAATGTCCAACCTTCAGCCTTTTTTTTTTTCTCCTCCAACATCTCCTCCAACAATTCCCTCATTTGTGACTTCTCCTGCCTAAGAATTTGTACCTCCCGCTTCAGTTCGAGAAGTTCCTCCTTTAATTCAAGGTAGTCCTTTTCAATACCTGCAGTGGGGACACAGCTCTCTGCCGAGGAAGCCATTACGCACAAATTCACACAAGGTAGCACAGCACTATCACGGGTCACTACGGGTCACCACAACACACTAGCACAACACTTTCACGCATCACTAGCACAGCACTATCACTGATCACTACAACACACTACCACAGCCACTATCACAGATCACTAAAACACACTAGCATAATACTACCACAGGTCTCTAGCACGTCTGAGCTGACCCAGTAAGTAGTTTCTTTATGTGTGTGTGTGTGTTATTTTAAACACAGTAGAGGTAAAGAAATAACTTCTTACCATCCCCTCTTCTCTACGACTTTCTACTTCTCGTATTTCACTACAGCGTTAGATCTCTTTCCTTATATTGCTGACATTTCAAAGATAATTACTCATGTGAACTGAATGCTTTTGTCCCTCCCCATTTACAGAAGTCGTATAGTATTCTCCAAGCAGCAAACTCTAGTCCCCTTTCCTGTCCATCTCTTTCCTGTAAGAGTTACTGGGTATTCTCAGCCCTTCATGTATATGTCGTCATCATTCTGTATTTCCTCCTGCATTTAACCTCCAGACATTTAAACTCAGTGTGTCCACTGTCCTGACATCTCGAAATGAACGTGACGATTGATTTTTCAGTTCCTCCTAGGAAGAACAACACATTATTATACTTCGAGTCTTTGTGTCATACTTTATTTTGCATTAGAATAATTAATTTCGTTCAAATTAGGAAGGGCACCATCCAGGTGATATGTAACTTTTTCTTCGAAACGATTCTGTGAAGGGGGTTATGATAACAATGCCTCGAGAAAAAAGATTAATTAGGGCTTTCATTTCTTTATTTTAATGTTATATTTACTTGCAGTTGACAGATGAGGTCGAGATTCGTGTATCGTTCATGTCAACAGTGATACGTGGTGTTCTTCCAGAACGACTTGAGAGGTGAGATACTAAGCTAAAGCAAATCTTTGTGCTACGATAGTCACTGTTACTGTCAGACATCCAGTTTAACCCGTGGGTTGCGAGCCACAGCTCAGGCTGGGTTGTGTCGCATTGCGAGACACATCTCAGGCTGAGGTGGCCATGCATCACCGTAAACAACTCCACTACTGCACAAACTTACGTGTGGTGCTAGTGAAAGACAGAGAGAGAGATTTTTTTTCTTTTCACCAGATGATGCCCTGGATGTTTATCTTCAAGTTTATAATACAAAAAAAAAAAAAAAGATTATTTTTAATTTTTTCACTACTCCCGTACATAAACTTATGCATGGCTCTACGCAGAGAGAGAGAGAGAGAGAGAGAGAGAGAGAGAGAGAGAGAGAGAGAGAGAGATTTTTTCGTTTCAGCAGATGCTGCCCTGGATGTTTATCTTCAAGTTCATAATAAACAAAAACTGAAAAAAACTTTTTCCCTTTGTTTTTGTGCACGACGGAGTGGGATAAACAAAGGTAACAGTGCAATCCACGGGTTAATTGCAGGTAGTTTCATGCAGCAAAGAAACGCTGTACACTGTCAAAAGATACAGCAGCCATATCTTATTTGAAACTGTCGTCTGTGAGTATGTTTAAGTACTTGGGTAGTGTGATGAGTAAGGATGGAGGTTTAGAGGGTGAAGTGCTTGAAAGGGTACAGCAGGGAAGAAAGGTTGTTGGTTCTTTGAAAGCAGTGATAAGAAACAGGGAAGTATACATGGAAGTGAAAAAGTTACTACATGACAGTATTGTGATACCAACTCTAACGTATGGAAGTGAAGCTTGGACGTTGTTGGAAGGACACAAGTCAAGAGTGAGAGCAATGGAAATGAGTTGTTTAAGAGGAGCCTGTGGAGTCACATGGAGAGACAGGCTGACGAATGAGAATATAAAGGAGCGTTGTGGTGTGGATGTGGATGTGATAGGAAGCGTTATGAGGAACACACTGAGGTGGTTTGGCCATGTGGAGAGGATGGAGGGTGAAAGACTGACGAAGAGAGTGTATGTGAGTGAAGTGGAGGGGGGAAGAGGGAGGGGGAGGCCGAGGATGAGATGGAGGGATGGGGTGGAGAGGTATATGAGAGAGGGGGTGTGAGTTGGGAGCAGGGCAGTGAAATGGCGGGGGACAGGGCGACTTGGAGGCGATTTGTTTGTGGCCACCCCAAACAGGATTGAGGCGTCTGGCAATAGATAGATAGATAGTCTGTCTTTTAACCCTTCGTTAGTCATGTGGGGTATTCAAACGTGGTTAGTCCAGTGGGGTGTTACAACACCCCAATACAAAAATCCATGTAGTGTTACTAACTTGTAAAATGTATTCATACTGCCGCTTCAGCATATCTCTGCAATCACCAATGAAAAGATTGAATGCCTTGTAGGTGGTGTTTATTAATTTATATTAATAAAATACAATGAGTTATATCAGTAAAAAAATAACAAATGGACTCATATCTCATTTGTCAGGTAAACATGCACAGGAAAATACATTGTGATTTTTAAAATCAGTATAATGATAAACAGTATGCAAAGATAAGAATAAAGAACCAATCAATATGATCTAAATGGTTAGTATGATAGGGTGACTAGAGGGGGGGGGGGGAATGCCCCTCTCTCTCACTACAGCAGAGGCGGGAAAAAAACAATCCACAAGCTCCCTCCCTTCATTGAATCAGGAGAGTACTGGAATGGAGAGAAATATTCGAATTTCCAACTAGGACATATGAGCTTTTAAAATAATTTGAGATGCCAAAACACCCCACCTGACCAATGAAGGGTTAATCATAAAGTCTATCTATCTATCTATTGCCAGACGCCTCAATCCCGTTTGGGGTGGCCACAAACAAATCGCCTCCAAGTCGCCCTGTCCCCCGCCATTTCACTACCCTGCTCCCAACTCACACCCCCCTCTCTCATATACCTCTCCACCCCATCCCTCCATCTCATCCTCGGTCTCCCCCTCCCTCTTCCACCCTCCACCTCACTCACATACACTCTCTTCGTCAGTCTTTCACCCTCCATCCTCTCCACATGGCCAAACCACCTCAGTGTGTTCCTCACAACGCTCCCTATCACATCCACATCAACACCACAACGCTCCTTTATATCCTCATCCGTCAGCCTGTCTCTCCACGTGACTCCACAAGCTCCTCTTAAATAACTCATTTCCACTGCTCTCACTCTTGACTTGTGTCCTTCCAACAACGTCCAAGCTTCACTTCCGTACGTTAGAGTTGGTATCACAATACTGTCATGTAGTAACTTTTTTACTTCCATGCTCACTTCCCTGTTTCTTATCACTGCTTTCAAGGAACCAGCAACCTTTCTTCCCTGCTGTACCCTTTCAAGCACTTCACCCTCCAAACCTCCATCCTTACTCATCACACTACCCAAATACTTAAACGTACTCACATTTTCCAATTCCTCACCATCCAACCTCGCTATACATTCACTGACTTCACCTCTCTCAAAGACCATCACTTTACTCTTCCCTACATTCACCTTTAGGTTCCGTTTCTTACACACTCTCTCAAACTCATCCACCAAGCCTTGTAGCTCCCTTCATCTTCACTCAACAACACAGTATCATCTGCAAACAACAGTACAGGGAGTTTCCAAACACTATCCTCTCTCACCAGGGCCACTCCAACATCCACTACCCTACCTTGTACCTCTTTTATTACCCCATCCATGTACAGATTGAACAACCATGGAGACATGACACATCCCTGTTTCAAACCAACTTTCAAAGAGAAAATTCACTTAGTTCACCATCCACACGCACTGCAGCCTTAGCACCATCATACATACTCTTCACAGCATTCAACAACTTCCCATCTACTCCATATATTCTTAACACTTTCCACAATCCTTGTCTATCCACCCTGTCATATGCTTTCTCCAAATCCATGAAAGCCGCATACAACTTCTTTCCTTTCTCTAGAAACTTTTCCACTAAAGATCTAAGAATGAATATCTGATCTACACAAACCTCTTCCCTTCCTAAAGCCTCCTGTTCTTCTCCAACTAATTTCTCTGTTCTTTCTCTAACTCTGTCTATAAGTATCCTACCATACACTTTTCCTATTATACTAAGAAGACAAATGCCCCTATGATTACCACACACTTCTTTTTCCCCTTTTCCTTTGTACAAGGGAATAATTATACCTGACTTCCAATCCTCCGGGACTCTACCTTCCTCCCAGGCCAATCTGCACATCTTCCACATCCATTCTACTACTATCTCTCCCCCATGCTTCAGCATCTCACCACACACTCCATCAATTCCTGGGGCTTTCCCCGATTTAACTTTCTTCATTGCTTCCACAATCTCTATCCTACTGATTTCTACCTGTCTTCTCACCTCCCTCCTTCTCCCAGCCATTCCCCAGCCACTTATACTCGCATTACTTCCATCCTCTACGTTCAACAATTCCTTAAAGTGTTCTCTCCATCTGCTCACTTTTCTCCCTTCTCCACTAGTAATCTACCATGTTTATCTTTCACTCCCCTGCTAACTTCACTTCCACCCTGTCTTACTCTTTTCACTTCTCTCCAGAACATTTTCTTACAGTCCCTCCACTTTACACTCAAATTCCTTCCAAATTCCTCATCCACTCTCTTCTTACTCTCTTACTAATCTTTTCACCTCTCTCTTCCTTTCCACATATAACTCTCTCTTCTGCCTCTCAACTTCTTCCACGCCCCTATTTCTCATCCATTCATTGTATGCTTTCTTCTTTTGTGCCACAGCCTGTTTCACCTCTTCAGTCCACCACGCTGTTCCTTGCACACCCCTCCGTCTTCTCTTCCTTCCACACACCACATCACATGCTGCACATATTTCTTCTGTAAATATCGTACACACACCTTCCACGTCTCCCATCTGCTCCAATTCATATTTGCCCAATCGTTCCTCCACTTCTCTCTTATACTCTGCCTTTTTCTCATCCTCTTGTAACCTTTCCACTCTCCTTGCAACTACTCCTTCCTCTCGTCTTTCCCTTCTTCTATTCCTCCATCTTACTTGCATCCTAATTCTGGCCACCACCAAGTAGTGGTCAGAAAGGCCACTCCCCCAACCTCTATAAACTCTTGCATCCAATATACATCTTCGCATCCTTTCATCCACACACACATAATCAATCATTGCCTTCCTTTCATTCAGTTCACCACCCACCCTTCTCATCACTCGCCATGTATACCTGTGGATCATTTTATGCCTGAAGAGGGTATTGGCTATTACCAACCCCTCCCAGCACAGATGTCCACTAACGCACTCCCATTCTCATCTATCTCAGCAGGCACACCCCACTCACCAACTATTCCATCCACCTTCACATTACCAACTTTACCATTCATATCACCGATCAAAAACACTCTCTCATTCCTTCCAAACTTTTCCATGCACACTTCCACATTTGTCCAGAACTCTTCTCTCACTCTTCTAGCACGATCTTGCGTTGGCGCATACACACACACAATCGCCCACATTTGTATTCCAACTTTCAACTTTACCCACACAATCCTTGACCCAACTGATCCATACTGTCTTATGCTCTTCTTCCATCTTTTACTCACAACTATACACACTCCTTCCTTTGCCCTCTCATTCTCATCTACTCCTGCACATATACCCCATCCATACCCCCATTCTCTCACACTTTCTCCTCTCCATTTTGTTTCAGTTATTCCACATACATCCACTTTCGCATCCTCAAGC
>NC_136993.1:65649380-65756880 GCF_032717465.1 Coenobita brevimanus | reverse complement strand
GTGGTGGAGTGACTATTGCTGACTGGTTAGTAAGATTATTGAATGTGTGCTTTGAGAAAGGTATGGTGCCAGTTGACTGGGCAAGTGCTTGTGTGGTCCCATTGTATAAAGGCAAGGGTGATAAGTATGAATGTACTAGCTTTAGGGGTATAAGTCTGTTGAGTGTTGTAGGTAAAGTGTATGGTAGAGTGTTAATTATGAGAGTTAGAGAGGGTACAGAGGGAGTGATTAGTGATGAGCAGTGTGGCTTTAGGAGAGGGAGGGGATGCGTTGATCAGGTGTTTGCTGTGAGACAAGTGTGTGAAAAGTATTTAGCGAAAGGCAAGGATGTGTTTTGGGCATTTATGGATTTAGAGAAAGCGTATTATAGAATTGATAGGGAGGCTTTGTGGACTGTTTTAAGATTGTATGGACTTGATGGTAGGTTACTAAAAGGGGTGAAAAGTTTTTATGTAAATAGTAGAGCGTGTGTAAGAGTGGGAAATGCTGTGAGTGATTGGTTTCCCGTGAGAGTGGGGCTGCGACAGGGATGTGTGATGTCGCCTTGGTTGTTTAATATTTATATGGATGGTGTTGTAAGGGAGGTGAATGCAAGAGTTTTAGGTGGTCTGAGTCTGGTAAATGTTGATGGAGGAGAGTGGAATCTGAAGCAGCTGCTGTTTGCAGATGATACTGCACTGGTGACTGATTCAGAGGAGAGATTGAGACAGTTGGTAGAGGAGTTTGGAAGGGTGTGTGAAAGGAGGAAATTGAAAGTAAATGAGAATAAGAGTAAAGTGATGAAGTGTACGAGGTTGATAGATGGTAGGGGGATGAATATAGTTTTGAATGGTGAGTTGCTTGAGGAGGTAGATTGTTTTAAATATCTAGGGTCACATGTTGCTGTGGATGGAAGAATAGATGCAGAAGTGAAGTTAAGAATAAATGAAGTAGGAAAGGTGCTGGGAGGAATGGAAAAAGTGTTTAAATGTCGTTCGCTTAGAATGGATGTAAAGAGAAGGCTGTATGAGGGTGTTGTGGTACCGACTGCATTATATGGGGCTGAAACATGGAATATGGGTGTAGCAGAGAGGAAAAGTTTAAATGTAATGGAGATGAGATGTCTGAGGAGTATGTGTGGAGTGACGCGTATGGATTGAGTGCGAAATGATGAAGTGCGAAGGAGAACTGGAGTTGTTCGGGAGATGGCTGGTAGAGTTGAGCAGAGGGTGTTGCAATGGTTTGGGCATATGGAGAGAATGGATAATGATCGATTGGTGAAAAAGATAACTAGATCTGATGTGAGAGGTGTAAGACTGAGAGGAAGACCACGAATAGGATGGATGGACAGTGTGAAGAGAGCGCTGGATGCGAGAGGGATGTCTGTTGAGCAAGGAAGAGTGGCTGTGCGTGACAGAAATAAATGGAGAGAAATTGTGAATGAATAAGTGATGACGCAGCCCTGAGGGGATATTCTCCCGCATTTGGTCTGATCAGCTAGTCAGGTCAGGTGCGGGTAAGGGGATGGGTCTGTTATGATGTGGCAGGGGTAAACCAGTTCTGCTGTCGGGCCCTGCTGTGGATGTCACTGAATGCATTGCGCAGTTGACCCTTGTGCGGTGTGATGCGGTGAGGATCTGTCCGTTCTCCCTTTTGGGGCTAAGATGCGAATGAATGTGTTTGAATGGATGAGTAAATGGAGAGTGAGTCGTCCTGTCTCGGCTACCTCCCTTTCCTTGGGGGAAGCAGCCTAGGTATATAGATAGATAGATAGATAGGTATCGTCTAAACTATTCCACCGAGGAAACATCACTGCTCTCAACTATGACACAATAAAGAAACAGCTACTCACTCACTCATATTAGTTTACATGTATAAATGTGTCTAAGAATGTTTTACAGATAACAAGAAGAAACGTATGGCAAACACTGCATGGAGTGCTGAGTACTGGGTCAGTGATACTGGAGTCTGTGGGCGCCCTGTTGGGTCAAGGACTGTACGGCCGCCTATCAACCAGCCAGTCCAACCACATCCTGGTCGGCACCTGGTTATTCTTCAGTGTGGTGGTGGGCACAGCATATCGCAGCAGCCTCATCGCCTCCCTCACCCTCCCCAGGCTGCCTCCCAGACCCGAGACAGTTGCAGAGCTGGTCAAAGCAGTTGACAAGTGAGATATTGATGTACAAAAGTTTGGACGCACAGATGTTGAATTAAACTGAAATTTGAGTTAATATTGGTCCCTTTCTATATTTATCTCCCAGCTCTGTCACTGCATCCAAGTTTTTAAATTCTCATGATTTTTTTTTTTTTTGTCCGGTTGTCAAACATATCACACTGTAAGTTACTTTTCTTCCAGCAACTACTATTTTATTCATATCCAACGATACATTACTTTCAGACCTGACTGTTCACAAGCAAGACAACACTGAAGAAATCTAAAAATGGTGTTCTCAAGTACCACGTAATACATCATCCACATAGACCATACTTGAAATATTCCATCCCTCAATATATATCTCCAACTTTACTTTTTTTTTCTTTTGTATTGACCGCTCTCGTAACCTTATTCGCTGCTACATGCATTATTCTTCAGAAACAACACTGCCATACAGACCTTCACTTATGCTCTCTCCACTGTCTGTCTTAATACATGGACTGGGTCTGTAAATCCTTTAGCGCTGTGGAAATAATTTTGTTCATTGCTTATAAAATATTCAGACAGCTGTTTAATTTTATCATTATTATTCCACATACTACAATATGATAAATGCAAGGATTGTGCGGTAATTGGACGGTATAGAGAAATGCCAAGAAAAAAAATAATCTTTTATTTTAATTTGACCCAGATTTTTTTCCCTTTGTAGAATATTTCACCAAATTCATTGGCAGAAAGAGACAATACTGCGTCTGCTTCCTTTCCATAGCACTTCATCGTGACTAGGATCATGTGTTACTTTTAATTTATTGTTACAACTTAAAATTCGAGATACAAAGATGACAATATTAGATAATGTATCTTGACGTAAAGTTTTAGTGCTGCGTTATTCTGGGTGCCTCAGTTGTATTACTAGTTAAGTAATTTTTATTCGTACTTGTTTTCAGAGTGACAGTTCCATCTTTTGGTACTTCAACTAAGATGTTCTTTTTAAACTCTAAATCAAGTGCCTTTAGAGAACTTGGGAACTTAATGGTCGTGGGAGGAGATTTTATGGATGGACTCAATGCAGCTCTGAAGATGAAGTGAGTTGGTTTAACTTACACTGATACCCGTAAAACTCAGCGCATAATTTATTGGTATTTGGGAGATACATTGACTGCCATAAGAGAATTAAAGTTATTGGGTTGCTTGAATTATAAATCAGAACATTTTATGTATCTAAAACGTTTGTCATATACATTTGCAGTAGAAGAAAAAGACGTGCTGTACAGTATATGAAAAAATGAAAAAAAAAAATAAGTATTAGCATTTTCAATTATTTTTGGGTGCTCTACTTTACGTACCTTATATTGTACATCGGGTTAGTTACTGATTGAAGTAAGAACATTTAATATCATATTTTTTTATGTCTCCGACTCTTGTGTAAGCACCAGATCCCGTTCCCTGAGGACCAGCAGTCCCTCTGTGCACTGTACCATACACCACATGTCTCCACTTCGGCTCTAACATCCGCCATCCATACTGAAAACATGCTAAGCCTGTCTCAGACAGGACTGCTGTGCTGGTATCAGCAAGGCTGTTTCTACATGTCAGCGGGTCTTAAGGTTGATCAGTAAAATCTGTTTTTAAGAAAATTCAGAACCATAAACTGATCCTCGTCCCAATAGTGGATTTGAACCCGAATCCTTTGGAATACTAGAACACTTTTCTACCGACTCAGCAACAGATAGATAACGATAACTATCACACAGGTTCTGTTTCTTAAGCCTCATTTATGCATGCTGCCTCCAGAAACATTCTTTGGCTCTAGTGAGATCTCAGAAGGAGTAAATGAATGTCCAATCTGTCCTCACCTGTTTAAAAGATCTTTCCATACCATACATGAATGATTTTTCTTGGAGAGAGTAAACACATAAAGTAAAATGTCACCGAATTAAAGGCAACAGTAAAACACAGGAGTCTCACCAATGCTTTCGTATATTGTATTTATTATCGAACATATATATAGCAGTGATTTCCATGTGGTGTAATTACTTACTGGTGGTGGATTGGGGCGCCCATCATCAACTCATTCATTGTAGAGATGCCCTATGATCTCTACACTGAATGACAAGCCAAATGGCTTCCTGTATCCAGGAAACCATTTACTACTCTGGGTGGTAGCCATATAACTAGGGTTTTTGGCAGGGTCAAGTGTACCCCAGATTCCCCAATCCAAATTCACATAATCATGGCAGTTATTTCAGAGAGCTCGGAAAGTCCAGTACCTGCCCAGGGCCGCAACTAAATAGGCAGGTTTGTTACGGGGTTTTTAAAGAGTATGCAATATTAAACAATAATTATTAATAATACTGAGAGCAGGGACAATGAATTGTCTTGCTTAAAATCAAGCAATGATTACTTTATTCTGGCTTGCTTCGCTGATTCTCTAAGAATGAGAATTTATAAACTTTCTCAACAGTACACAGCGGAGACTAATTACTCACAAATGCTGTTTATTAGTACTGTTAGCCTCTGGAGAAAGTGACTTCACCCCTGACAATCAATAACTGATGTTATTAATAATAACAGATTCTTGCTGGTGCATTAACTCCTAGATGGCACAACGGATTTTAAGCTTAATACAACAAGACTGGCCTAAGTACCAGTTATGAATAGTAAAGCGTTTATGCAAACTAGGAGCTATAAGTGAAATAAGCTCAATGGAGAAATGAAACATGAGTTTACATTACATTAAGCTCAAAGAAAAAGAACTGTTAAACATATTGATTAGAAAGGAATACATTTACGTTACATTTCAAAGTGAATTCAAATAAGGAGATCGCACTCACTCGCTCACTCAGAAGCTAAACTCTTATACCTAGGAAAATACGAAAAGAAATACTGGTCAAAGAGTGGACTAAGCGGATGACTGGGTGTCGTTACTGGAAGGACACTGCACTCGCTGTCTCTCGCCTATCACACTATGTGGAAATTCAGGAATGGCAGCACTACACGCTGTGGCCCAACCTGCTTTCGTGGTGCTCAAACCTCGACTGCCCAAATCGTGGGAAAGAGGGAAGTGTTGTGGCCGCATTACCAACGGCTAGAATGAGTGAAACACGCCCACAACAAATCGCTCAGCGGAAGCGCCAATGTCTTGCACAAAGACGATCATTTATGACATTGAAAAATTGCCTTAAAAACACTCCCGACCGGGTGAGTGGTTAACTGAACGATAAACACTGGGATTCTACTAGAGTTCGTGGTTTCCCACAAAATTTAATGTCACGAGCCGACTCGTGACAAGGTTCCCATGTCCATGTGAAATGTGTCCATGTGAATGAGGAGAGCAAGAGGGTGGAAGTGGTGAATGTGTTCAAGAATGCGAGATATGCCGTGATGACATTGTGTGAAATAAAGATGAAAGGGTGTGATGCGGAGGAGTGGGAGGGTGTGAAATGTGTAAGATCGGGCATGAATGGGCGAGGAATTTGCAAGGAAGGAGTTGCTTTGTTGATGAATGAGGTGTGCCAGCTTGGAATGAGCGATTACAAGTGTGTCAGTTCGAATCGTATGTATGTCAAGTTCAAGTTTGAAGAGGTGAAAGTGGCGGTGCTTGTAGCGTATGCACCGTGTGAGGACAGGAGGGAAAGACAGGTTTTGGGATGAGCTGGATGAAGTAATGGGAGAAATGCCCAGGAGCTATAAAGTCATGGTAATGGGCAATATGAATGGAATAGTAGGCACTGGTCCTGAGGATAACGTAATGGGTTGTAATGGAGTACCAGGAAAAAATGATAATGGGAAGCGACTGAAGGATATGTTTTAGGAGAGGAGGTTGTGCATTTGTAACTCATATTTCAAACACAAAGATGCACATAAATATACATGGTATAGAGGGAATGGGGATCATGTTGAAAGAAGCCTGAGTGATTTCGTGCTCGTAGAGAGGCCGATGCTGGGAACTGTCACTGATACGAAGGCCGTGAGAGGACGATGTAGAGGCCTGTCAAATCATATGATTGTGGTATGCAAGATCAAGCTGAAAGAAGTGAGGTGGATCAGGAGAGAGGGAGGAGCAGTCAGGGAGAAAGACTGAAAGTTGAGAAGCTGAGGATCAAAGAATGGCAGATGATTACAGGACCAAAGCAGGAGAGGCGTTAGAATCAGTGAAATGGAATGAAATGGATCTGGACAGCCTGTGGAATGCATATAGAGATTGCTTAGTTAGAAATGCTAAAGCAGTGTGTGGTGTGGCAAGAGTAACAACAAAGAAGAATGGTACGGCATGGTGGGATGATGAAATTAAGAAAACAGTGGAGGAAAAGAGGAAGAGTGGCTAAAGTGGTTACACGACAAGGGTTCAGTTGAAATAGGAACTGAATATATTGAGAGCAAGAAGCACGTAAAGAGACTAGTGAAGAGGAAAAAGACTGAGGTAAATGATGATCTAGGAAGAAAAATGAATGCAAGCTACTCTGATAATAGGAAGTTATTCTGGTAAGAGGTGCAGAAATGTAGAAGTGAAAGCAGAAAGAAATATGATGGTGTGAAGGATGTAGGTGGTAGATTATTAACTCATGGGGTTGAAGTAAGGACCAGATGGAAAGAATTTTTTGAACGCCTGATGAATGGGAATAGAGAAAGCAGAGCGGCTATAAACATGATTGGTTTTGGGGGTGTGCAAAGAAGGAATGCAATGCCAGGAGACGTGACACTCGCACAGGTGAAGAGTGCTGTGAAGCGGCTGAAAAATGGGAAAGCAGCTGGGGTTGATAAGATGTACGGAGAGATGATTAAGTAAATTGGAGAGAGTGGAATAAGTGCCTGTTGGAGATATGTAAGAAGGCATGGATGAGTGAAACTGTGCCAGTAGAGTGGAAAAAGGCTGTAGTTGTACAAAAATGAAGGTGAGCGAAGTGAGAACAAGAATTATTGTGGCATAAGTTTATTGAGTGTTGTAAGGAAGGTATGTGGAAGAATTATTATAAAGTAAAAGAGACATCTGAAGTCCTAGTGAGTGATGAACAGGGTGGCTTTAGGAGTGGCACAGGATGTGTGGATCAGATATCTGCAGTGAAACAGATAGCAGAGAAGGCTTGTAAGAAGGCCCATAAGGTGTTATTGGTATATATGGATCTGGAAAAAGCATAAAACAAAGTGGACAGAGAAGGAATGTGGAAAGCTTTACGCATGTACGGTGTAGATGGTAAGCTGCTAGGTGCCGCCAAGAGTTTTTATGACGGTAATGATGCATGTGTAAAGGTTAATGGGCATCTAAGTGAATGGCTCACGATCGATGAGGGCGAGCGCAAGGTTGTGTGATTGTTATATATATATATATACGAGTATATATATATATATATATATATATATATATATATATATATATATATATATATATATATATATATATATATATTCTATTTATATGGATGGTGTGATGAGAGAAGTAATAACACGAGTAATGGTAAGGGAGATGGCGTTGGTAACGAATGGTGATGGATGGATTATCTCAAATTTGTTGTATGCTGATGATGCAGTACTACTTCCAAATACCGGACATGAACTTGGTAGGATAGTGCAGAGTTTTGCTGATGACTGTGAGCGTAGTGCCTTGAGAGGAAATGTAGAAAAGAGTAAAGTGATGGTTATTGAGAGAGAGAAGGTGACTCCCTGTGCGATGTTACAGTGAACAGAGACTGGAAATGGTGAGAGAGTTCAAATACCTGGGTACAGTGATAGAAAAAAGAGGAAAATGTGCAAAAGAAGTGGGAAGTGGAGTGACACAAGGAAGAAAAGTAGCAGCTGCGATGAATGCCATGATAAGAAACAGAGGCTTGAGTGTTGCAGCTGCACGAAGCTTACATGAAGGAGTGTTAGTTCCAACTTTAACATATGGACGTGAACTAAGGTGTGGCATGAAAATGAAAAGTCAAGAGTAATAGGAGTGGAGATGGGACTGCTGAGGAATGTATGTGGAGTACAGAGGGTGGATAGGATACGAAATAATGTGATTCGTGAAAGATATGGAATTAGGAAGTCTGTGGACACCAGAATTGAAGAGAGCGTACTGCTATGGTATGGTCATGTGGAGAGAATGAATAACAATAGAGTGGTGAAAATGGTATATCTGAGCGAATCTGGAGGAGGGAGGAGGCGGGATAGGCCAAGGAGAAGGAGGAGAGATATGGTGGATGAGTGTGTAAGGAAAAGGTTTGGAAGTGGGTGAGGCTAGGGAACTGACAAGAGATCGGACTGGCTGGATGAATGTTTTAAGAAGTGCATGATCAGGGAGTTGTTACCCCTCTTTAACGTGGCAGCGTCCGGATTGACTCAGTCGGATACGTTTATGTGAAGCTACAGATCATGGTGAATGTTTTTTTTGGCGTATCCGATAGAGCCAGGATTCCTGGGGCTTGAATGATGAGTAAATGGAAGCGTGGCCCATTGGATTGGGCAACTTGGGCTATCTGGACATTGCCACTCCTCACCCTGCCCTAGCGTGGGAAAGGAGGTCCGGATGATGATGATGATGAATGACGTAATTACTTAAAACAAGTACATATGAGGGAGGCAGAGCATAATTTTGCAGAGTGATATTTTGTCTTGTAATTATGACCTCGGAAAGAAGCCTGGCAATAGTTTGAAACAAATACAACTGCAGGAACGCAAAATTATGACTATAATTGAATCAAGCTTATGATGAATATTTTCCTCTACTTTTGTAATCTTTCACAGTATTTTATAAATACACTTTTGTCTATGGCTCTGAATCTCCGAAACTTTAACATACTGTTCTGAGACTAACTGTTACGAGATTGAAAAGAAATATGCAGGTAAACACGCTGCTATGATTTTCCGGAATAAAGAATAAGTACTTGTTTTAGGTTTAGTCTGTTTCCCAAAGCAATGCATCTCTTTTAGACACAGGCCCGTATTCTCGCTGGGTAAGGAGGTCTCCTTGGCACCTCTTCTTTTGCGATTTATTTTTGATTGTGGCTGGTTAATATCCTTTCGTTCGTAATTTATTCAGAGTACGGCAATGTTTAAAGGATTATTATAAGACAGAATATGACATTAAGGCGTAAGAAACATAATAAATCGATTAGGAAATGGTGTTAAGGAGCTTTATTAGCCGATGAGAACACGGGCCTCAGTGGCTATTTGAACAGTGACCCCTGTTGCATGAACTAAGTCTGTTACCTGTCATTCAGAGTGAACTTAGAGTACTGTCAGACATTACACAGGGCAAATACAACATGTTTACAATTATTTTATTCCCTTTGCACTAAAATATTCGTGGTATTGTGGCAGTAATATCTAAACCGAGAACTGTGGACTAAATCTCCACAGTTCGAGTTACTTTTCATACAACATCTGTTCAGTCTATATCTTATGTTATCATCTTATTATCCCCACACGATTATATTAAAGACCTTTCGAGGATGAAAACCAGATACAGTTTCAGTAATTCCTACTTATCAGGCAGCATACAGTGATCTGACTTTAGGCGAACTAAATAGGAAATGTATCCTCCGAGTAAAGGAATTAAGAGAGATTTTGAAAAGGAAGGACTTGAAACAAAAACGTGAGATGTTGTGCAGCCGTGGTTTAATCCTTTCTTCGTCCATATTTCTTTCGATTGAATAAAATTTCCTTTTATGAGCCTAAAAGAACCATTATTATTTTAAGTCCTTACTCGTAGGAGTGGTTCATTCGTGTGAAGGGCATGAAGTTGTTTATTTACGTATTTTTATTATTTATATTTTCAAATTAACAGTCAGTTGAAAAGCAATTTGGCAGCTGAGTTTGATGGAGCAAAAATGTGTAAATGATTTGACATGTGACAGGCGCCCTGATTCCAGAGGACTGTATGATGTACGAACGATTATGTGGCCCATTCTACTGGGCATGCTGTTCATAAATCTCCCGGTTATTTCTAGGTGGGGAAAAAGTCTGGATTAATTACTACTTTCTACTAATTTTGTCTTATTTCAGGAGTGCTCTTACTGGTTATCCCCTGACCCTGCAGCTGATAATATCCCGGAACTTTGCTAAACTAGACGGCACTTCCCCCTTCTATTTAGGCAAGGAAACTCTGCTACACGTTTTGTTAGCCTGGCCAGTGCCACATGATGCCCCATACACACCTCAGATTGATAAATGTCTAAGAATTATATCACAGGTGGGTAAGAGAATTTTATGGTTTAGCTTTTTTTCTTTTTTTTTTTTTTTTAAGAAATCACTCCTTACCTGAGTAACAGTGGCTGCAGATAGCAATACTTTTAAAGATAATGTTATAGTAAGAGTTATTTTTTTTCACAAGGATGAAGGGTAACATATTCTGTTTTTGGAGCCTCCAAGCACTTTTACTCAGCTGTTGATAAATTCCTATTGTAAATGGGTTAATGAAGGTGATACCAAACATTCGAAGATGTATGTCTTGAGATGAATAAAAAATGTCTCTAGATGGAAGGGAATTGAACTGAATTATTGGATAAAATTGTGGTGCTGCAACAACTAGGTCATGTGACGCCAAATAAACATTAAAACCTGTTTACTAAAACAAAATCGATACCTCTATCAAGGGGAAAAAATGGCAACAAAGTAAATTATCAGTCAGCTATAAAATGCGTAAGAAGTTCACCTCCCTAAGAAAACGAAAAATATCAACCAGATAGCCAGAGGCTCCTCCAGTCCTAAAGGACAGAGTAGGCATCATCCGTCCTCCTATGCCTGTCGAGAAACCTCCAATGCATGTATCCCTGCCTTGGACATACGGTTAGCAAGTGACAGTAATAGGAACAAAGTAATCATCAAAATATGGGTGAGCCCCACCACACATTAGGAACCCATGAGTAAAGCCCTGAGTGCTTAATGCGAAGTCGGGCATCAGCCACCTCCCATCGGTAAGACATGGAAGAGAGAACCCTAAGCACTACAACCCTCTGAAAAACATCACTTAATTTGATATTAACAGCAGCATCCCACAGGCTCTGCCAACAAGAATCACATATTTCGAGTATGGTGTCATATGTGAAGCAGGAAGAGGGTAGTTGTTAGGGGTCGTCGGGAAGAAGCAGCTTTTGCTAATGGATCAACCCTCTCATTGCCCTCCACACAAGCATGCGCATGAACCCAGCAAAATCGGACACCTTTGTTTCTTCTCTGACTCAGAAAAAGCCACTCGAGAAAGGCAAGGAAAGGGGATGAGCTGAACTGAAAGACTCACTGGTTGAAAGGGCACTTTGAGAATCTCCTCATCTGTCAAAATTAGCTGCAGTCAATTCTGAAGATGCAATAGAGAAATTTAGAAAAAGAATTCCTTCATTTACAAAATCTGGGAAATTCACCCCAGACCCGACACCAGTGTCTCGCTCGGAACCATCTGCACATACAAGGACGGTTCCCCTGTGAACTGACGAATGTTCCAGACTAGCTTATATAGAGCCGGAGAAGAGGCATCTGATTTCGGACCCTCAGAATCGTTGCACACCTGCACCTCTGGAATGCACAACAGAACGATTTTGGGGAGCCAGACAGGGCAGACACGCTCTGTAGAGAATCCTAAATCTCCCATAATCTGCCGACCGTGAATGCAAAGGAATGTTGAGTGCGAGGATGAGTTGCAATTAGTGTGTGACTTTGAACCATCTTTATATACAGGGTCAGTGCCTCTGTGAATGGATGAATGTTCCAATAACAGCTGATGAAGAGCCAGAGAAATGAGAGAAGATTTAGTAATCTCAAAATCCCTGCACACCTGCACCTCTTGATGGTACCATGGTGCAATTCTTGGTAGCTGAACGGGGCATGCAGGCTGTGCACAGACCTAATTCCCCTATAATCTGGGTGACCCCGTACCCAAAGGAATGTGAATTGCGAGGATGAGAAACATGTTACTGAAAAAATTACTGCTGTGATACACAAAAATCAGTATATGAGTCTGGAATATGTCACACACGGTTCCTGCAACGAATAAGTAGCTAGTTGTGCTGAACAAAGAAGGAAGGAACACCAGCCTCCACATGCTAGGAATCGGTTAGGATCAGAAGCACCATCAGCAAGACTCAAAACTGCATGATGCACTTGATTAAGAACACTAGGCCACGATACGGTAGAGGAGGAGTACACCTCACAACACAGGTAAGCTTAGATCCCACTAAGGCTTGATACAGAGGTTGGAGTGTTCTCGTACCAGCACCCAACGAAGTGCGAGATACTGAGATAGTACCTTGAACAAATCAAATGCTCGCATACAAGGCACTCATAAATGTTTCAAATGTAAAACTCAAGTAACCAGACAGTCAAACGTTAAGCCATGAAACTTGTCTTCTCCATGCACTGTGGCAGGCACCAGCCCCTTTACTCTGTAAAAGTGGATAGCTACACTCGTGCTTGCAGAGAAATGGCAATCTCTCCAGTCTGCCCAGCTGGGGACACTTTCCAGCACCAGCTGCATCCTCCTGGCAACAACACACATCTGGGAGCCAGCAAACAACGGTACATCATTAGGTCATCCACATAAAGGGAAGAAGACACCCTCTTTGGCTGAGAATCAAGTCTGCCAGTGATGTCAACAGCAAGTAAGAAATACTTAGCACACTTCTCTATGGAACACCTTCTCCCTGACCTCGGAAGACAGAATGAGGAGAGCACACGGTCCTGAAACCTCTGATTCAATAAGAAGTCACTAACGAACATTGGCAAGTGGCCGTGCAGCCCCAAACTGTGAAGCTGATTCAGCATCCCAGGGTGCCATGCCTTATCATATGCCTTTTCCAGGTCAACGAGTAAAGCTACAAGATGTTGTCCAGATGCAAAAGTCTCAGAAACTGCTGACTCAAATCTGATGAGGTTGTCCAGTGTACATCTCAATCTATTGAAGCCCATTTTGTGATGGAGAGAAGACTATTCTTCTTTAAATACTGAACTAGCCTCATGCAGATCATCGTCTTAAATAGTTTGCTTACACGAGATGGCAAACAAATTGGAGGACAGTTAGACACATTATTTTAAGTGACTTACGAAATGGGAGAACAATATTCACCCACTCAGTGGATACTTAATCATCCTATTAAATTTTTAAAATAAAAGCAACAGATGACCGTACAGCAAATGGCAAATCATGGCATAAGGAACGTCATTAGGTCCAGGAGCAGTGTCACTACACTGCTGGAGAGCAGCCTGCAGTTTACAGACAGCAAAGAAAGCATAAGGTTCCCAATTAGTATACCGAAATGAAATATTTAACCCTTCCTGTTGACGCCAGAAGAAGCTAAATGGCTTGGTGAGATCTGAATAAAAAACATTGTAAAAATGCTCCGCCCGGGCTGAAGCCACTGCAAAGGACCTGGATACAGAAAAGCCCTGAATTCTCAGTACCTGGGGAGAAGGTGAATACTTACCCATTATTTTCATCAACTTACAGACCAGTTGTAACAGAGTTGATGAGGTGACAGACAAGGCATAGGTTCTCCACGAGGTGTGACACGAGTTTTACAGAACCCATTGATAATGGGCACGAGTTTTCTTAAACTGAATTTAAAAGAAGACATATTTATTCTTCCAAAATTTTCTACAAGCTAAACACACTCTTCATCCCAGCAAGGGACAGTTCTCCTGCAAAACTTACGAGACGTCCACAGAATAGAAGAAAGGACACCTGATATATAGTAGGTTTCAAATAATGTTCTACATTATCGACAATGAAAGTTGGGAACATTACAGTCAAGGCTACAGTGCTCTGCAAACTCTGATCAGTTAGTCATACCCAATCACCAGAGAGGGCCATGCCTCACAGGCATGCTTTAACTACAATAGGGCAATGATCAATACCATTCAAGCCAGGCAAAATCTTACATGAAAAGTTCAACGAAGAATGAGGGGAGAACAATGTAAGATCAGTAACAGATAGGTTACCAGTTTGTACATGAAATGTGTCAGGTCTCCCGTGCTCACAACAACCTGATCCAGATCCTTAGTCAAAGATGCCAGACCACCACGTTTCACCTCACAAAGCATGACACACATTTATGTCACCAAGAAGAACAAATGGCCCAGAAAGCTGATGAAAAAAGTGGTCAAGGCACAGAGGGGCGGGGGTAGGGGAGGAGGTAAATAAAGGAAACAGAATATGTAACTCCTCCCCAGGTATAATTGAACAGCCACAGCCTAAAAGAGAGACTGGGCAGGAAAAGTAGAATATGGTACATCAGTATAGCTCAGACCAGCACAGCCATCTCGAGAATCACGTCTCTGACCATGGTCTCCTGAAGGCAAACACAGATGAAACTCAGACGGGACCAATTGAAGTTCCTCCCAATTTGCTGTAGCACCTCAACAGTTCCACTGCAGCACAACTGTTACTGGACAAGGCATGGCTGGTTATCTTCACGCAAATGATACGATAATTTTACTGCATCTTCTGATGAATATCATGAAAGGTGAGTTACATACTCGGCGGTTACATTTAACTCTTCAAAACCTGAGTTGCTGCATGTGGGATTTTGTGGGGAAGGTTCTTAGTGTACCATCATTCGTCCATCAGGTCATGGTCCCAAAATCATAGAACCGAGCCTGGGGTTCCTTCTTTATGTTATGCATCACCCCAGGGAGACAGTGGTTTCTGCTGGGTTACTAAGAAGAAAAATCTCGTTGTGACGTCTGTTCAGACCCTTAGTAAAATGAAAAACAAAAGTATTTGAGGGCCGAATGCCAATCACCGGCAAAATGAGGAGTAGACTGTAGCACCAGTCGAGCAGGGCAGTGCTCCCGAGGTGGATGGAAAGCTGATGACAGGGAGTGCTGGAGCTCCCGTTTCATCAGCCCTCAGGACTAGTTCCTGACCATCCCCCTTTGCTGAACTTTTTCAGTGTCTCAGTTAAACAGATAGTAGGCCAGCATGCTCTCCAGTACAGATTTCTCTAACTATCTACACCAAACTACATGCACAGTACACACTAAACTTCCTATTCAAAATTCATTTAAAATGGCGTCTCTTCACCAAGCCTCAGAGTCCCCGGAGGGGGGGAACCATAAATGCCCCCACCATCCGCCCCTCTCCCAGTGACGACTCGAGGTGCCTGGAACCACTGTCTGACTCTCTTCTTCTTCATTTCTGCAACATTCGCAGCCTTTCCTCTAACTTTCGCTCTGTTGAGCACCACCTCTCCTCCTCTAAACCTCACCTTCTTTTTCTAACGGAGACTCAGCTGTCTGAGGCAACTGAAAGCAAACCCTTTTCTGTATCCTCCTACTTTCTCTATACTCATTTCAAAGCCAAAGGTGGCTGTTGTGTATATGTACGCAACGACTTATCTTGCTCTCGTGTTCCTGAACTCAGTTCTTCTGAATTCTCTACACTCTGGCTTCGGCTTTCCTGTCATTCTCTGACTAAATATATCTGTACTGTTTACTTATCCCCTAATTCTACTGACTATCAAAAGTTCTTCGACTATCTTACTTCTACGATGGAACACATTCTATCCATTTCTCCTTTCTCTGAAATCTCCATTCTAGGAGATTTCAATGTTCACCACCACCTTTGGCTCTCCTCTCCTTTCACGGATCCACCTGGTGAACAAGCCTACATCTTTTCTATCCTTAACCCCTACACCGCGGGCATGTTTACCGATGTTTTGCGTGTGCCGCGGGGTTATTCGGGCTCCGACACACTCTCAAAAAATATTTGCCAAAAATCAGTTATTAGTCCTAGAATATTAACATTATATATGCTTATGGCACATACCTTCAGCTTTCTCCTGGAATGTTTCTTGAGCCTTCGTCGGCTACCGTAGGACTTGTGGAGACCTCTGAAGTTGGGTAATGAAGTCTCCACTTTACACTTCCCGACAACCCGTAATATGATTACCACAGCCAGATATTAACACTATAAACACTACTCTATGATTTTCAATTAGTTTGGGATCCATACTCCAGAAAAAAAACAACTGTGAAAGCAATGAAAATTACGAGCGCGTCTGACCGTCGCACTTGCGCTAGGTCGCTCTTGGTACGCTGTCATTTATTATTCATAAAACCCCTCACACTTTATATTTCTATTACCATATAACACTTATATATATCTACAGTCTTTATCCATAAGTTTCCTTCAGTAGTATTAGTTTATTGTCACTGTAGGGATTCAATTTCTTTCAGTAAAAAACGTAGCATTCACTTTCTCGTCCTGTATACTAGTATTGAGAGTGAATGTCACTTTCAATTTACCTCTCATAACTCATAGTATTCAGACATGCTAGAGTGAAACTTTCACTTTCATTACTCCTAGGGTATATACTCGTATTCTTATAATACTACTCATATACATTTCTATTTACGTTCTCTATTTTATTTACGTTATTTACATTCCTATTTTATTTACACTGTGTTATGCACTGTCACTTGAAGTAACTTATAAAAGTATTTTCCACTGTTCACGTATATTTACATTCATTACTTTCACTTGCTGTTTACACATTATTTACCCATTATTTACAATTCCACTTGCACTGTTTTACTCAATAGAAAGATCGTAGTTACTCTTTTATCAATTGTCAGCCCTTTACCTCTTTCTACACGAGGTTTAGTAGGGGGTAAAGGTCACAGGGCCCTTTGCATGGAGGTGAAAAGGCCCTGAAGCTAGCAAGAGCGAACAGACGTACCCCTACACTGGAAGATGAGAGTGAACTGATAAGGGTGGGCCGGGGTGGAGGCCTACCTAGGGAAATCAGTACTGCCAACGTTTAGCCTCTTGACACAGCTATTTATAGCACTGAAATGATTGGCAGGAAATCTAGACAATACATTATAAATTAGGTAGTTCCAGGTGAATGTAAATATCACTTAGGCTTCTCCCTTCCCTCCTTATATATATATTTATTACGAAAATAGATTATATGGCATATTTCAAGGGGAAATAAACAGCTAAAATTAGCGAACGAGTGCACGTGAAGTGTTGTCAGGTGATAATTAGCCAATTCCAGGTGTATGGCACTCTCACTTACCTTATTTCTTTCTTGTATATATTATTTGGTATAAAAATAGGGCATAGGGCTTATTTCAATGGATGAAATCAGTGAAAAATTCCAGGGAAGATTTACGTAGCGTAGCACGGCCAGGCAGGCGAGAGGATAGGGTAATGGAGGGGGGGTAGGGAGGGGAGTCAAGAACGGGGAGAAATGGCTAAATTGTCAAAAATGGATGGGAGTACAGATGAGATTAGGAGTGCTGACTAGTGTTGGACATTGGCAGTACTGATAGATGATACAAGCCCCCACTTGGAAGCCCGGATGAATTCAAAATAACACAGAATCACAAAAGCGACGCCCCGCGGTATGATCCCTTGCTCCCATGCGTCACGAAAGTGATGCCCCGCGGTTAAGGGGTTAATGACTCAGAGCAGCTTGTACAGCACCCTACCCATATCCCTGACCACCTTGGAGAGAGCCCCAACATACTTGACCTCTTCCTCACAACTAATCCTTCTGCTTACTCTGTTAATCTTTTCTCTCCGTTGGGCTCCTCCGATCACAACCTTATTACCTTAAGCTGTCCTATCACTCCAGTACAGCCTGTGGACCCTCCAGGGAAACGTCGTCTGTGGCATTTTGGAGCCGCGGACTGGGAGGCCCTCAGGCAGTACTTCTTTGATTTTCCCTGGAATGATTATTGCTTCCATGGCCGGGAGCCATCTGAGTGTGCCTTGCGCATTACGGAGGTTATTCTCTCGGCCATGGAAGCATACATTCCTTTCTCATATCCTTTGACTAATGCAAGAAAGCCTTGGTTTAATCACGCTTGTTCTAATGCTGTCCGCAACAAGGACAGGGCCTACAAAAGGTACCGGAGCCAACCCACCCCTGAATCACATCATCTTTACGTTTCTGCCCGGAATTGTGCTAAGTCTGTTCTTCACTCTATTAATAATAATTTCATCCATACTAAATGCTCTCAACCCTCCAACTCGAATTCCTCCTGCTCCTTCTGGCACCTTGCCAAAAATCTTTCTAACAACTTTACCTCATCATCCTTCCCTCCTCTTTTCTACTCTGATGGTTCTGTATCTATTTCTTCTACTGATAAAGCAGATCTCTTCGCACAGACTTTCTCCTCCAATTACACCTTAGATGATTCCGGTGCTGTTCCTCCATCTCTTCCCCCCTCTGACTTCCTCATGGCTGACATTAAAATTTCTTCAGTTGATGTATTTTCTGCCATCATTGGCCTGAGTACTAACAAGGCATATGGGCCTGATGGAGTCCCTCCTGTTGTTCTCAAGAACTGTGCTTCTGTGCTTACACCCTGCCTAGGCAAACTCTTTCGCCTTTGTCTGTCAACTTGTACCTTTCCTTCTTGCTGGAAGTTTGCTCTCATTCAGCCAGTCCCAAAGAAGGGTGACCACTCCCAACCCTCCAACTATCGTCCAATTGCTTTAACGTCCTGTTTTTCAAAAGTTTTCGAGTCAATTCTCAATAGAAAAATTTTAAGGCATCTTTCCTATCACAACCTTCTTTCCGATCATCAGTATGGGTTCCGTCAGGGACGCTCCACTGGCGATCTTCTCACCTATCTTTCAGACTCCTGGCCATCATCCTTTCGGGACTTTGGCGAAAGCTTTGCCATTGCACTTGACATCTCAAAGGCTTTCGATCGAGTCTGGCATAAATCTTTAATTTCCAAACTGCCCTCCTACAGTTTCTATCCTTCTATCTGTGCCTTCATCGCTAGCTTCCTTTCTGGTCGTTCTATAGCCGCTGTTGTAGACGGCCATCGTTCTTCTCCTAGATCTATCAACAGTGGTGTTCCTCAGGGCTCTGTCCTATCACCAAATCTCTTCCTTTTATTCATCAATGATCTTCTAAGCTGTACATCTAACCCTATCCACTCATACGCTGATGACTCCACCCTTCACCTTTCCATTCGGTTCCTGCAACGCCCATCTCAACAGTTACTTCAACAAACAAGGGCTGAGGCTATGGCACACCTAATGTCTGACTTGGCTCGTATCTCTGACTGGGGTAAAAATAATGTGGTTGTTTTTAATGCATCTAAGACTCAGTTCTTACACCTATCAACCCGACAATATCTTCCACAGGTATACCCACTAATGTTTAATAATATCAGCTTAATCCTGCATCATCCTTGAACATGCTTGGGGTTTCATTTACTCGGGACTTATCTTGGAAAGATCATATTACATCTCTTGTAAAATCTGCTTCCAAGAGATTGGGTGTGCTAAGCCGACTCCGCTCTTTCTTTACCCCTGCACAATTGTTGACTCTATACAGGGGTTTTATCCGCCCCTGTGTGGAGTACAACTCTCATGTGTGGGGAGGCTCCCCACATTCAGCTCTTCTCAATAGGGTGGAGTCAAAGGCTTTTCGTCTCATTAACTCTCCTCCTCTTACTGACTCCCTTCAACCTCTCTCTGTCTCTTCGCCGCACAGTTGCATCTTTATCTCTTTTCCATCGCTACTTTAATGGTCACTGCTCCTCTGAACTGTCTGCTTGCATTCCTCCACCTCTACGACGGGCGCGTAGCACCTGTCTGGCAGCAAACTCTCATCCCTTTTCTGTCCAACTCTCTAATGCAAAAGTTAACCGTTACTCCCAGTCTTTCATTTATGCAACAGGTCAGCTCTGGAACTGTCTCCCTCTGTCTGTATTTCCTGCTGGTTGTAATCTCCAGTCTTTCAAACGCAGTGTGTCCAGGCATCTCAAAATGATCGGATCTTGAATTTGGCTCTCTATTGTATTTTGTTTTTCTCTTGGAGGGAATTGTTACTGCAGGCTCATGGCCTTTGATTCCTTCTTCCTCGCATTAAAAAAAAATATATATATATCTTGGTTAAGGTACAGGCTTCCAACAAACCAAATTTTAAGAAAATATCTCTATCCATTGCTGTAATATTCGTCTAAATGCAATTTGATGTCTGGCAGCTGGTATTCTGTCGCAGTTTGATCACACCCTCATCAAAAATTAATTGCTTCTACCCATCTACATTGGTGCTACCGGTATTTCCTCATGGATTGGTGAAAATTATTCCTCAATTTTTGGAGATATTTCGGAAACACACACACACACACACACACACACACACACACACACACACACACACACACACACACACACAATCTCAATCGCCTCAGCTTGCTAGAAGCAGACGATAAAAATCATTATTCGTCTGTTGCATCCCAGCTCAGTTTATAGGTCTGATAATAGTGTGTGCTATAAACAAATATGAATATCAACTTGTAATACCAGAATTATGTTCAATACCCACCATGTAAAGAGAAAACCATATTGTAACACGGATATATTATAGGACTACATAATAAATAGATAGATAGAGAGACAGATAGAAGCAGGAAGTCAAACGATGAGAAGGTGTTGTGTTTGCGAGAAGCGAGCAGCGCTAAACGCTTACACGGGGGAAAGCTGACGACAGCGGCCAGTAAGATGATTCAGTTAGCTGTCAGCAGTCCTCTCGTGAGAAAGTTCTGTTGCCACGAGGAAGATACGTGACACACACACCCTACTACACGAGATGTGAGGAAAGAGAGTTTAGAAGGAGACAAGCGACCCTATAGAGAGGTCGAGACGGAGATTAGCTTGAGAACAGAGAGAGAGAGAGAGAGATAGCGAGACAGGGAGGTAGCTACCCAGGACTTATACTATTATACCTGTTTAATATTTCCAAGACAAATAAAGATAGTCCCATACTATTCTTTACCTCTCCCGTCACTACATGACATCTGGTGGGGAAACTACTACAAGATATAAAAGCCGCTCGACCACAAGTCTAACATATACTTCTCTACAATTAACTACAAAGTCTTTTATGACATTTGGTGGCAGCGGTGGGATACGAACCTCGTCTACGAATCAACATTAAATTCCTACAAAATATCAAGATTGACAACAACCAACAATATCAGCTCCTGCCCCCTCCGTCTCCCAGATCATTACGCTGATGCAGAGGTCAAGAGATCACTCGACGCCTTGCAAGTAGCTTAACGACAAACCAGCAAATCTGCGGACATCGTCTCCGAATTAAAAGCAAATTTCTACAAAAGCAACCGAGACTACAAGGTTAGCTTCAGTTCTACAAAGTCTACAGCCATCTACAATCAACTACAGCCATCTACAATCAACTACAATTAACAACTCTACGAATAAATCACTAGAGAAAAGGACAGAGAAAACTTCCACATAGAATAAAGGGAACAAACAAACGAAGAGTGAGACACGATTTACAACTCATCTTACTCACTCGTCTTCACTCAAGTTACTCATCGCTACTCATTCACTCACCACAGCTACCAGTGTGGGAAGCCGACGTCACCATGTGCTGAGATGACATCACAACGCGAGTCTGCCATGCCAAGCAACGTGTGACGGACACCAGGCACTTCTCACCCACTACTCATTACTCATTATTCACATAGCTCCTACTCATATTCACTTATTTTCACAGTTAAGTTGGAAATTCGACGTTCTATGTTGAGGTTTGCCTGGGACAGCCGTTAACCACTACAAATACCAGGCCATGGAGTTTCCTGAGTAATATCGTCCATCAACACACCACTAGAATTATCAAGAGATCTTCAATCAAACCTGTATTTTCTTCCGAGATCGACTTTGGTATCGACACACCTCTACGATCTGTATCAAGTGGGTAAAATTATACTTGCTCATTTCTTCTCAGTGCTAAAATTAGCTATATTCAACTTATTTAATCATCTAGTTTGCTAGGACATAAATAAACAAGAGGCATATTTCATAACATCATATCTTAATGACAGGAATATTTTCGCAACCACCCACGTTAATACCAGATGACACACAAATTGCCACAACATCAGACTCACAATTAAGAGACAGCCCACCCATTGTACAACCCACACCACACGTTATAGATAAGGAAACAAATACGGGAGTTTCGGATGATGAGTGGGAAACCCCTTCAGATGTTGAGAGTATCGACTTCGCAGCTGCCTTAAATACGTATGCCAATATACTTAACAGGGTTCACCGGTCCGGTCATACATATTCTACCATTCCCTCACATAACGATAAACTCGTACAAGTTGAATTAACAGGGCAATCATTAAAGATGAATCAAGAAACAAATACTGCTGATCTAAAAACCACACCTCACGTTTTTGTGTATCACGAGGATAAGACTGCCCCAAAATTCTCTGGCACAGACAAGGATCGCATTGATGTCATTTCATTAATCAGTCAGTGCGAACAAATGTTCATCAAGCGCCATATACTAGATGAACAAGAGAAAATTGCTATTTTTTCATCTTGCATAAGCCAGGAAAGATGTCCAGCAAGCAATTTATTGCGCTCCGATAAGCTACATCGTGCTAGGACATATGATGAATTTAAAACTGAATTTCTGAAGAAATTTTCTGGAGGTATGAACTTCTTGCCAGGTATAATTCCAGAATTACATAAAATTGTAGATCTTGTAAGGGAGCACACTACAAACCATGTGCTCAGTGAAATAACTGCTGATGTCTCCACAATCAAGAGAACCCTATTAGCTACTCTGGAGAATTCTAAGTGGATAACAGATGATGGAAAGATGTCCCCAGACCTCGTCGTGGACATCATTGGTTATGTAGCTGCCTTGTGTAAATTACCTGATAGAACCCTTAAGATCGCCAAAACAATCGCGTACATCCCTGGAATGTGCTTACTAGACTTAATGAACGAGGTAGAGATGCAGTGCAGTAAAGCAGGTGTGGTCGACACACATGCACATTCTGGTAGAATCAGGGTACCTGAGACAGTATCAGCTGTGAAAACATCAACACCGACCCCAAACAGAGAACAAAATCGATCGCGACCTGAAATGAGGCAGCCCAAACAAGCAAAGACGCCTAGACCTCGTTCCCACACGCCTTCCTACAGGCAGTTTCATAAGTTTTCGCGCAGCCCGAGTAGGTCTCGCGCTATAAACAACACTTTTTATGGGAAATCACCTCGTAGGTCACAGTCAAGGGATAGGTCCATTCTGTGTCATTACTGTGCAAAACCAGGACACACAAGGTATGAATGCTTTATCAAGGCAAAAGAGGATAATCAAAAGACACAAGGGTTTGGTCCTTACTGTAGGCATCATAGATACCAAGGGCACTGGACTAGTGATTGCAAAACAGTAGAAAAAATTGTGTCTATGTTCAAATCGGGGAAGACCAAGTCATGACAAAAAACGAACAAACATAAAAAAGAACAAGGTTAAACTTCACATAGGAGGCATGTTGGGAAATGAGTGTATCTTGATACCAGCTGTATGTGAGGATCAAAACGTTTCCTTATTTTTAGATACAGGCTCTCCAGTGAACTTAATAACACATGAAGAACTAAATAGAATTCTTAAAAATAAAAAGAAAGTAACTTTTTTGGATGAAGCTGATTTAGAATTAAACACAGTAGATGGTCAAGAGATTACAGTAAAAGGTATGATAAGATTAAATCTCAGTTTCACAGAAACTACAAGACCATTCTCTGCATTGTTCTATATCGTTGAAAACTTAGCAATTAAAGCTCATATGTTACTGGGCTTAAGATCCATGAGAACTGAGAACATAACTATACTCCCACAAATGAATGGAATAGACTTTGATAATGAATTTATAGAGGAAATAACTTCAGAGCCCTCACCGATTGGTAGAAGAGAGCCAAAAGAATTGGTAATATTAAAGGCTTAAACAAACATACACAAATAGATGAGTGTATAGATCCACTTACACCAGCAACCCCATCCTCCAGAATTAGTGACCCAGCTAACAGTACTGATTTATCAATTTTTCCAGCCCATCTCACTAATGATTTGGTTATACCACCTAATTCATACATGAAGGTTACCATAAAGAGCAAATTACGGAATAGTACTGTTCTTGTCTTAGAAGAATTATGTAAAGTAAAAGGATTGTCAGTAGAAAACGCATTATGTCATACGAACGACGAAGGGCTAACTCAGATATTCATTATTAATCACATGAATGGGGAAGTTCAGTTGAAGAAGGAACTTGCATAGTTAATATTGAAAAATGTTTCGCCCCTGTGAAGGAAATAAATATTGGTGGAGTAACAAGTGAGATAAAATCTACGGATAGAGAAAGAATAAAGGAGAATTTAATTCACTCAGGTGAATTTGACGAAGAAAATGATTTGTTAACCCTGCTGGAAACACACAGGGACACCGTAGCCTTGCCCGGAGAACGATTAGGGTGTACTAACTTGATTAATCACATGATTAATGTGCACCCAGAAACACCACCAATTTTCGTACCAGCTTATCGCATACCACACTCCCAACGTACACTTGCAAATCAGTATGTCGATGAAATGTTAAAGCTTGGAATTATTGAGCCTTCAGTTTCTCCGTGGAACGCTCCCCTTTTCTTTGTGCCCAAGAGAAATGGAGAAATGCGTGCGGTAGTAGATTACCGTAAACTAAATAATCACACCATCCCAGACAGATTTCCCATGCCATTGCTAAGTGATGTTCTACAGAATATTGGTCCTGAGAATAATATATTCTCGACCATCGATCTCCTAAACGGATACTATCAGATTCCGGTATCTCAGGAGTCACGTAAATACACTGCCTTTTCAACAAACAGAGGCCATTATCAATATACAAGAATGCCAATGGGACTGAGGACAGCCCCTGGTACGTTCCAGCGTCTTATGAATTACGTATTGTCCGGAATTTTAGGACAAGGAATATTTGTTTATCTTGACGATATTATTATCGCAACGAAGAATATTAAGGATCATCTCAGGAAATTAGACTTACTCTTACAAAAGCTTAGTGATGCTGGATTAAAAATTAAACTTTCTAAATGCAAATTTTGCTTTAAGGAAATAAATTTCTTAGGCCACAAATTAAGCTCTGATGGTATTCACACCACTGATGACAAAATACAGGCAGTGAGAGATTTTCCTGAACCCACTACGACTGACGAAGTTAGACAATTTTTAGGTCTGGCTGGGTACTATAGGTCCTTCGTACCACAGTTCTCTCATATAGCCTTCCCTCTATTCCAACTACTCAAAAAAGATGCTGTATTCCAATGGGAAGAAGAACAAAAAAGGGCATTTAACAATCTAAAAATTAAACTAACGAATGCACCTTGTTTAGCATATCCAGATTACACGAAATCATTTCTTATTTGTACAGACGCATCAGTTAAAGGATTAGGGGCTGTACTGATGCAGGAAGATAAAAGAGGCAAGAATCAACCAATTGCATTTGCCAGCAGACAAACAAGAGGTGCAGAAAAAAATTATAGCACTACAGACTTAGAGGCACTTGCAGTGATTTTTGCATTACAAAAGTTTCGAGATTTGGTATATGGTTACGAAATCCACTTATTCACCGACCATAAACCACTGGTGGGTATGTTTAAAGAAAAACTCCTTTCTGGGAGGAGAGCAAGATGGAAATGTACAGTTGAAAACTACAATGTACAAATACATTATATACAAGGTAAAATGAATATAGTAGCTGACGCATTATCTAGGAACCCGAACACAATTCAAGTCGCGGCGTTAGATCTCAAAGGAAATATCCCAAACCACGAGGATATCGCAAAGGCACAAAGACTTGACCCAGTATGGTCAAAAGTAATATACAAGTTAGAAAGTGGAGATGACATACAATTACCCAAACTGCATGTCCCACTTGAACAATTCACAATGGTCAATAATACATTATACAAAATTAACTCTAAACAACCAAAACGCCAAAGAAATACTAACCAGTTGGTAGTACCTAATGACATGATACCCCAAGTATTACGAATGATACACGACAGCCCACATGCAGGACACCCTGGAAAGGATAAGACATTCAACCAAGCCCAGCTATTATATTACTGGCCTTCATTACGAAGAGATATACACAATCATATAGACAGATGCGAATCATGTGCGAAACACAAAGGATACCCAATCACACCTGCACCGATGGGTAATTACCCAGTACCACATCAACCATGGGACGTTGTCGCTGTTGATTTACTCAAGTTGCCATTATCATACAATAATAACCTATACTTATTCGTAGCAACGGATCATTTTTCCCGTTATGTCATTTTAGCTCCAATTAAAGATAAGACAGCAGAGACAGTAGCAAAGGCAATAACAGATAATGTAATATGTCGCTTTACTACCCCAAAGGTATTAATAAGTGATAATGGAGGAGAATTTAATTCTGAGATCTTACAAGAAATATGTAAACAATACAACATTAAAAAGGTTAACGTTTTGGCCTATCACCCAGCATCGAATGGGTTGGTAGAGAGACAAAATAAAAAGGTATTAGATGTGCTACGACACATTCTCAGTGAAAATTATGCGAGCTGGGATGATTGGATTCCCAGAGTAGAGGCCTCCATTAATGGGTCTATAAATAAATCCATTGGTGACACACCACATTTCATTATATATGGCACGGATAAAAAATTACCATATGAGCTCCTAGAAGGTGACAGCATGCCTATATACAATTACGATGATTACTCTAAACTCCGTTTACGTGAATTCCAGGACATTCACAAAAGAGTGCAAAAACAATTAACGATGTCCAAGGAAGAAATGACGGAGGCATTTAACAAAAAGGCAAAGGATTCACCTATCAGCTTAGGAGACATTGTTTACGGAGTCATTCATACGAGAGACAATAAATTATCCCCTAAATTTGAGGGCCCATACAGAGTAATTAACATAAAGGCAAACAAAGTTTTAATTAAGTCACTTTCAAGTGGCGAGGAAAAACAAGTTCATATTGACCATTTAAAACGAGTTTCAAGGGAATTATCACATAATTATTCAGCCTCGGATACAACCGAACAGGTGAACGTACCTCAAGAAACCAAGCAAGAACACAACAATGATTACAAAAAGAAATTAAGGTCATATACCAAACAATCGAACATAGGTGCAACTATTCCAATGAAATCTACAGTACATCATTTACGAGAATTAAATATCGATTTAAACTCCTTCTATAAATGAAATAACAGCCAACCGTAACGCACATCATCACTATCATCAACCACAGCTTTATAGGAAATTAATAGATTTTTTTTTCGGTAGGTTACGATGAAGGGACTTATGCTATGGATTCTCCTATACATAGTAAGGGTATATGCGCACCTAGACCCCAAGCATATAGTACGACAAGGATGCCTCATAGCTCCAACGGCCACGACTACAATCGTCAAGGATGTCATGAGTACTGAAATAAGTCTAGATTACTTGTATGACTTACCTACTTATATAGAAAGACTTGCGACGCCGATGCGAACTCTGGACTTCAAGATAGGGAATTATGTTTCACAATCACATATCACCAAGGAAGTGGATGAAATGGTGAAGTTAGCGAAATGGAAACTAGAACAGGCGAAGTCAACTATGCTCGTCATGATCCAAGATCTCCCATCTTCTGGAACAGAGGTGCTGAGCGACAGGAACAACATCACACGTACTCGCCAAAAAGCGCGGTTTGTTCGATCTGGGCGGCGCAATTCTTGGGAACATCTTTGGATTGGCTACAGAGGATGACCTTAAAGAAATAAACAAAAAATTTAATAAGATAGCTCAGGTACTAACATACCAAGATAAATTCATCACAGGACAGAACTCAGCAATGAAAACAATTGTGAAAAATCTGAAACAAGCAGAAAACGTAGCTCTCGAGAGTATAGATAAAATAAATAACTTGGAGGGTAACGTTACCCTTTTCCAGCACTTCTCCATCATCACAGAACATATTGACACGATTCTACTACAATTAGAGAACACTAGAGATCATTTCAGGGCACTTATGCAAGGAATTTCGAATGCTGGTGATGGCAAGATCACAAATGACTTACTCCCAGTTCATGAGCTACGTCAGATAGTTAGTCAAGGCATACATACACATAAATTGAAGCCATTGTTCCGAAGTAGGGAATTTATGCAATATTACCCGTACTTGGAAGCAACACTAACACCAACATCAGTGATAGTTCATGTACCATTCATCACGGAAGACCTGTTCACAGTATACCAAATCCACCCCTTCCCCTATAGAAACAACAACACTTTAGTCATCATCAACATCAACACAGACACCGAACTCATCATGGTCTCCAAGAGACGAGACACTGTCACTTTCGCAAGTGAGTCAACGATTGAGCGAAAGTGCCGCACATCCTTACATGCTGTTCATCTTTGTCCTGCGTACATTTTCACGTTTCAGCCTACTGATACGGTCCCTTGTGAAATGGCTATCATCAGCAATAACAATATTCATCATCATTGCAACTTCACTTTTGCTCCAGATAAACTTGTACACCATCAACGCATTGGACACTCGCAGTTTTTTTATTTCCCTCATAACACATCAGTTTACATAGTCTGTCCAGATATACCACCATCTCATACATCAGCCTCAGGATTATACATAGCACCAGACTACTGTGCGGTATTTACACCATCCATGTCTACTTTTTCCACCATCAATCACTACGCCATTCTCAATCATACACACAAACATTTCCACCCACTGCCTGATATGGACTTAAACATGAGCACAAGTATTAAGCTGACTTCACCTAAGTTTGAAACTATGCAGCTGATCAATGAAACAATGAAGCCCTGGGAAGATTTGAGTTTGAGTATGTTCAACCCATATTATGTGTATAGCCAAGCACCTTCTGTCTTCATAATTATCTGCATTGTTGTTGCAGTAATGCTGTTGGCCATGCACAGAATGCATGCAAGAATTGCTAATTTGGAGTCATTGTTTAGTGGGGGGAGAGTTAACATCACAGTTAACCACCCTGAATGAAGCGTATATATTTTGTATATAGTATTAATTATATATATAAAAAAAAAAAAAAAAAAAATAATAATAATAATAATAATAATAACACAAAGAAGAATGACCCATATATGGCAGACCAGTACCATTATCTTTAAATGAAATATTAGTAACTCTTACAATAATCTTAATTTTAAACTATTTTTATTCTTGCATGTATGCATTTCACTATAATAACCCAAGTACATACTGTATTACAGTTAAATAATTTACTTTAATGCATTTATTCCAATATGTATTCAACTTATTTAAAATGTAATATTACTGAATAATCACTATTTACTATGAATAATATATGTATACAATATTCATACAATTATGTTACTTTACAATATTATGTATTTCACTTAATTAGCTTATAAGTTCATTATAATGTGTATGTAGTATGTATTAATATATTATAACTATTAAATGTCGATGGTACGTCATTTTCGCGCGGCCGAGCAAATATAGGACTACATAATAAATAGATAGATAGAGAGACAGATAGAAGCAGGAAGTCAAACGATGAGAAGGTGTTGTGTTTGCGAGAAGCGAGCAGCGCTAAACGCTTACACGGGGGAAAGCTGACGACAGCGGCCAGTAAGATGATTCAGTTAGCTGTCAGCAGTCCTCTCGTGAGAAAGTTCTGTTGCCACGAGGAAGATACGTGACACACACACCCTACTACACGAGATGTGAGGAAAGAGAGTTTAGAAGGAGACAAGCGACCCTATAGAGAGGTCGAGACGGAGATTAGCTTGAGAACAGAGAGAGAGAGAGAGAGATAGCGAGACAGGGAGGTAGCTACCCAGGACTTATACTATTATACCTGTTTAATATTTCCAAGACAAATAAAGATAGTCCCATACTATTCTTTACCTCTCCCGTCACTACATGACATCTGGTGGGGAAACTACTACAAGATATAAAAGCCGCTCGACCACAAGTCTAACATATACTTCTCTACAATTAACTACAAAGTCTTTTATGACAATATAACTGACCTATTCAGTTTGTTATTTTCCTCTCTACACTACCTACTGATTTAGTTACATTAGTTATATAGCCTCGTTACTCCATCTGAACCAGCTGTTGATACCCCTGCAGTGATTGATTCCACATGATACATTAGACAATTTTGTAACATATAAGATTTGCTGAATCTGGAACGTATACCAGCACAGATAGTTGACAATTCCTCTATTAAGCAGTTCAGAGTTATGCCAGACCTGACTTTGTGGAAGATTGAATATTTCTTCCAGATTCCTAGGCCTCTCTTTTTAGTTATTGTTTATTTTAATTTATTTTTTATTTTTTTGGCCCCCGAGTTAGGTGTACTTCGTTTTCAGTGCCTGTTTCGTATGGTGGGAGAGGTGGGTAGTGAGAGCTTTCATCTCTGCAATACTTTCCCCTCATTAACTGAGCAACAACTTATACCTGGTAAATTCATTCAGGGTACCTCTGAGGTACGTGTAGTAAGACCTTCTGAGATACTACTGCTTAGAAATCCCCCTCTCTCTCTCTCTCTCTCTCTCTCTTTCTCTCTCTCTCTCTCTCTCAGAAACATTTCCTGTAATGTTATCCCAGGGTTCTCATAGGTGAAAATCAGTGAAATCTGCTTACACGTTTACTATATTTGGGAGGCCTAACACGTGAAGGGTTTCCTTTGATGACTGTAATATGCAATAGTAATCCACAATAAAAGCCTGTACGAAGATCACTTAACCCCTCCATGGCCATGGGTCCGGAAGTTGTCGGGACTCAGTGGCCGGCTCCGGCACCTTATTGTCTCTCTATCCATTGCCAGACGCTTCAATCCCGTAAGAAGTGACCACAAACAAATCGCCTCCATGTAGCTCTGTCGCCCTCCATTTCACTATCCTCCCCCCAGCTCACATCCCCCTCTTCCATATGCCTCTTAACTCCATCCCTCCGTCTCATCTTCGGCCTCCCCCTCCCTCTCCCCCCTCCACTTCACTTACATACATTCTCCTCGTTTGTCTATCGCTCTCCATTCTCTCTACATTACCAAAGCACCTCAGTGTATTTCTCCTAAGGCTTTCTATTACATCCAAATCCACACCACAACACTCCTTCACTTCTTCATTTGTCAGTCTGTCTCTGCATGTAACTCCACATGGTCCTCTCAAATACCTCATTTCCACTGCTCACACTCTTGACATGTGTCCTTCCAACAAGTTCCAAGCTTCACTTTCATACGTTAGAGATGGTATTACAATACTATCATGTAGCGACTTTATACTTCCATGCTCACTTCCCTATTTCTTGTCACTGCTTTCAAAGGACCACCAAACTTTCTTTGTTGGTGCACCCTTTCAAGCACTTCGTCCTTACTCATAACACTATCCAGGTGCTTTAAAGCACTCACATTTTTCGTTTCCTCATCATCCAACCTCACTGTACAGTACATTCAGCGACTTCATTTCACTCGAAGACCATAACTTTACCCTTCCCTACATTCACGTTTAGACTCTGTTTCTTACACACTCTCCCAAACTCATGCATTATGCCTTTCAGTTCCCCTATGTCTTCACTTCACAATACAGTATCGCCTTCAAACAATAGTACAAGGAGTTTCCAAAAGCTGATCTTTCTCACTAGGGTCGCTGCAGCAACCACTACTCTACCTTACACCTCTTTTATAACCCCATCAATATACAGATTGAACAACCATGAAGACATGACTCCAAAACTCAGTTCTAATAATTGACTCAGGTCACTATGCACACTCACTGCCACCTTAGCACCCTCATACATATTCTTAACAGCATTCAATAACTTCCAATTTACTCCATTTATTCTTAATATTTTCCACATTCTTTGTCAGTCTACTCTGTCATATGCTTTCTCCAAATTCATGAAGGCCGTATGCAAGTTCTTTCCCTTCTCTAGAAATTTTTCCACTAAAGACCAAAGGATGAATATCTGATCTACACACCCTCTTCCCTTCTTAAAACCTCCCTGTTCTTCTCCAAATAATATCTGTTAGGCCTATTTCCCTAACTCTGTCAATAAATATTATACTATATGTTTGTCCTATTATACTAAGAAGGCAATTTGCCCTTATGATTTGAAGACATCTTTTTCCCCGTTCTTTTTGCACAGGGGGGTAATTATACTCGACTTCCAATTCTTCGGGACTTCACCTTCTCAGACCAATCTGCACCTTTTCCATATCCACTACTACATCTCCCCCGTGCTTCAGCATTACACCACACACTCCATCAATTCCTGGGGTTTTCCCCAGTTTGACTTTCTTCATTACTCCACTACTTCACTCCTGCTGTTCGTTTCCTTCCTTCTCTCCCCTCTCCTTCTCCCGCCATTCCCCAACCAGTTTTACTCATATTATTTCAATTCTCTATGTTTAACTGTTCCTTAAAGTGTTCTTTCCATTTCCCACTTTTTCTCCCATCTCCACTAGTAATCAACAATTTTTATCTATTACTCCCCTACTAACTTCTTAATCACCCTGTCTAACTCTCCTTACCTTCCCCACCCCCCAAAACATTTTCTTACATTCCCTCCACTTGACACTCAGTTTCCTTCTAAATTCCTTATCCACTCTCTTTATACTCTGTTTGTCTCACCTCCTCATTTCACCATGTTGTTCCTTGCATCCCCTCACGACTTCTCATCACCCCACACACCACCTCAAATGCTGCTCAGATTTCTTCTGTGAATATCTTACACACACCTTCCACCTCCCTCATGTACTCTAAATCGTATTTACCCAATCGCTCCTTCACTTTTCTCTTATATTCTGTCTTGTTTTTTCTCTCTTCTTGCAACCTTTTCATCCTCGTTGTATGGACTGCTTACTCTTGTCCTTCTCTTCTCTTGTTTCTCCATTGCATTTGAACCTTGACTTTCATCACCACTGAGTGGTGGTCTGAAAGTCCACACCCGAAACCTCTGTATGCTCTTGCATCCTTTACCTACTTTCTCATTCTTTCATCTACACACACATAATCAATCATTGCCTTCCATTCATTCAATTTACCACACACGTTTCTAACCCTACTTTCAGTCTTACATACGCAATCCTTGAACCAACTGATCCATACTCTTATATTTTCTCTTTCCATCTCTTGCACACAACAATACATTCATCCTCTTTGGCCCTCTCAGTTTCACCTACTCCCACGCCATTGCTGGGTCTACTTTTGCACCCTCAAGCGCCTTGACAATCTATCATTCATTCACCTCATGATTCACACCACTTACATTCCCTGTTGTAATTCTTATCATGTCCACTGTTCGGTCCTTGATCATCACCTGTTTGTCTGTCTTGGTCCGAGGCTTCATATTTGTATTTTTAGTTAGGTGTTTTCCGGGGATGGGCTCTAACCTTTCACCAACCCACATGTTGACACATAGGGCACACGTGTTGGTTGGTTATAAGGTTACCACTCAGCATATTAAATGAAATCCTGGTTTACAGGAAATTATTTGGCTTGCCATTCACTGAAAAGCTACCCTGGAATAGAATACACTACATTGTATGGGTGGATGACTGGCGTCCCCACCGACATTTTTTTTTTTTTTTTTAAAGTCCAGAAACTGATTTTTGTATCAACATGACAAGAAGTATCAGGCACACCAAGCATTGCACTTTTTAGCTTCCTATACCCATCGTGCTCCTCGCAGTGAAGCACGATAATTTTTACATCAAGACCATATACACACAGGTGAAAACTATGCAGAGGAGCAGAAAAACATCGCACTAAGAAATATCCATATTTTCACCCCCCCCCTCAAAAAAAAAAAAAAAAAAATAATAATAATAATGGTGCTGAACTGGTACAAAATTACTATGGTCCTTTCGCAGCAAGAAGTCCGTTCAGGGTGTGGCAGAAGTTGAACTTTCCCCGAGTGCGACGTTGCCAATTTGACCACCAATTAACGGATTATCATTCTCCCTCCCTACCTACCCCCATCCCACCTGTTTCTCTCTCTCTCTCTCTCTCTCTGTATATATATATATATATATATATATATATATATATATATATATATTTTATATATATATATAAATATTTTCAACTTTTTTCCACACCACCTATGAGGTAAAAGTCTAGGCGCGTTTTATTTTTAAGAGGTTTCCCCTGTAGGCCTAATCCTCTCTCTGACCCTGGGTCCCTCGCCGACCTCGGCGTGGCAACATGGGAAAAAAGTTCTGCCACGTGTCATAGAATTCATTCAAATCGTTGTTATAATTCTTAAAAGTGATACTCAATGTACTATATAGCTTCCTTTACTATATACAGAATATAAAAAACAATTTCAAATAGCACATAGATGGGAAATAAGAGAGAGAGAGGCATGTACTACGGTTGATTTGGCAGCATCGCTAGAGGTGATTCACCAGGTGGGCCCCACCCTGAACGGACTTCTTGCGGTGAAAGGACCATAGATGTTTGTGACGGACAAGATCAGTACATAATATAGGAGGTTTCATTTGTAAAAATATGATTATTTTTAGATTTGTAATGTTTGTGTTATTGCAAGTATAGTTATTTCAGTTTTCTGGGTGGTTTAGTTTCTGCCCAAAGAGAGGCGAGAGACTGTATTTTTAGACTCTAACCAGATAAGGGATCTCCTTTGTGTGTACACGCTGAACCACAGCCGCTCCCATGAGGGATTAGCACGAAGGGAGGGAAAGTTTTTGCATCCAAATATTCACCATGAGAACATCTGATATGTTGCTGCAATGCTTGTGCAAAACAAGAAACATGCATAATGAATAAATTCAGTACATACTGTAATATGTGTACTTTTAAATAAAAATATAGTTTTGAAGGTGTTCTCTCTTTCTTATGTATATAATGTTTATTCCTGTATGGATTTTTTTTTTTTACTCTTGCTGGTATAATACGAGTGGAAAGAGAGAAGTATGTTACTTTTAGAATTTCATGGGCTCTGCTGTGTCCGGTCTGTTATGTTAGCCCTCTCTGTCCCGAGATTGGCAATTTGTCCACATCGGATCCCTAGGGTGGGTTCTTGGCTACTCCCTCGTGTGACGTTTTGTAGGTCCGTTGTTGAAAAAAAGGACTCGCTTCCCTCTCAGGTGTCCCTCTCTCTCTTTTTAGAACATGCCTCTATTCATGAGGGTTCTGTCCCCGTCTATACTGACGGGTCTAAGACTGATATTGGAGTAGGATTTGGTGTTGTTTTCCCCTCCTTTAGTAGGGGCGGTAGCCTTCCTGGCATTACTTCAGTGTATATGGCAGAGCTGACTGCAATTTTATATGCTCTTAAAATCATTTTTACTCTCCCCGAATCCGTTTTTGTGATTTATGGTGACTCACGTAGTGCTCTGTCTGCACTGGAGTCTTTTAATGCATCCCATCCATTGATTTTATCAATTTTAGAGTGGCTTTTTCTTCTTGGTCGTCGTGGCGGCCATGTGAACTTCTGTTGGGTTCCCGCACATGTAGGTGTGGTGGGCAATGAGAGGGCAGATACTTTAGCTAAAGCTGCGTCTTCTCAACAGCCCCCAACCGACTACCCTCTTCCTGCTTCAGATGTAACACCTTACCTGCGGTACGCAGTTGGTACGTGTTGGCAGAGACACTGGGATGTTGTTTCTCATAATAAACTGAAAGAAATCTTTCAGAGAGTGTTTGTGCCAGGAGTTCTTCCCTCCATGTCTCGGCAATTGGAGGTGGCTCTTGCTAGGCTTCGCATTGGGCATTCTCGGCTTACACATGGGTTCCTCATGGGTGGTGAGACTCAACTGTACTGTGATGACTGCCTTGTTCCCCTTACTGTCCGTCATTTGCTGGTCGAGTGTCCGAGTCTGGGGGACCTGCGTCAGAGATTCCTCCATAGGCATAAGGGGGCAGATGGTGCCTACTGTTTGTCCTCAATGCTCGGTGAAGCCTCTAGCGATTTTAGTGATGTTTTTAGTTTTCTTCAGGAGGCAGGCCTCGTTCCACTTTTATAAGTAATTGATTTTTTATAAATTATTCTTTTATTATTTTCAGTGTTTTATTTCTACTAACAGATTTTAACTTTATTTTGAATATGCATTTTTTTTATTTAGCTGCACCTTTTACTTTGGTGTCCGGCGGCATATGACCCTGGCAGTTGCGCCGCCAGTTTTTAATTATTGCACAAAGAATGATCATTACTAAAAGTCCAAAACATGAAAATAATCCTTTAACTTAAAAGATTATTAAGAATTTTGAGGATGGTTGGCATTTCCTTGTATACAGGTAATGTGATATACCGTTCATGACTGAACAAAAGCTATATGATTTAAATGGGAAAATCTATTCCACGGAAGACTCGGTCCAGCAGTTAAACACTAGAGTTTTACACTTTTTTACTGGAGGTAACTTGAAATATATCAGCGTTCATATTTTTAAAAAGTGCTTATTTATAATTTCACCCTGAAACAAAGTAGCAAACATTCTTTTCAATTGCATTTTACAGTATCTAACATAGATAATTCTGCAACATTAAAAGTATTGGCCTTCGTTTCATTGTTCTAAAATATCCTTTTTGATTTAGCAAAATAATACGCTAATCATCGTATTTTTACGATTCATATGCACCATACCATTTTCCGTAAAATATATAAGATCGATAAATTTGGGAAGATAATTATGTTCCTTAATAATAAAATAAAGAATTAATTACCGACAGTGCAGTCTGAGTGCCAGAAGTATGCTACATAGGGGCAACTAACAGCAACATTATTTCAGGCCAAGGTACAGTATGTGGAAGTAGTTCAAAAAGGCAGATAAAATGTGGTGATGGTAACACTGAGTATGAGAAGGTGGTACAGTATTCTTAGCTGTTGCCTAAACTATAGCCCAAACAGCCACTTTGGTCTGATTGGGAGGCAAGAGCAACCAGCTTAGACTGATGCATTATATTTGATAAAGCGAGACTTCTAGAACAAATTGTTAAATAGATTTTTAAATTGTTGTATTGTCATTAAACCCTATGCATGTATGCATATATTGGCTGACTATGCATAAATTATGTCCGTTGCATTAGATGATAAAAGTGTAAGTATAAATGCTATAAATATTGGTTAAGAGTTTCCTACACAATTTACATAAAAAAAATAATAATAATACCGCACTGGGACTGGATGAAGTCTATTCTAGGTTCTTCGCCGACTCACAACTGCAACTTTCTGTTTTCAGGCTGGTCTGTATGAGCAGTGGAAAAAGGAAACACTGGAAGCCACTGCACGTGAAAGTCGAATGAAACAGAGAGAAGAAATAAAACAGCAGGAGCAGGATGGAACAGAACACAGCCAAACTAATTTCAGGAGTCTGTCTATTATCCATATGCTGGGACCTCTGCTGCTTCTCCTGGTGGGCATCACCCTGGGCAGCGTGGCCTTTGTGGTGGAAAGAATGCTGGTGTCCGAGCCTCATCCTTCTCCTACACAGGGACCTATGAAACTAACATTAGACTGATAAATTTTTCATAATATTCCCAGATGCACATTTTTATTTGACTGATACAAAACAGGTCTGTAACATAATTTTGTATTTGCCTTACGGCATCATGATTGTTATCTTAGTACTATTAGTAATCATTTGAGGGAAACATGAATAATGTAGAAAGGTGTTCCGGTGTACACTGTGAATTAATAAGGTACTATCAGCATTAGGGTAAAAAAAAAAAAAATACTAGTCTATAGTCCTTACAATCATATGAGGTGTATGCAATGCCAGATTCTGAAGAAAAAAAAATCGAAGTAATTCACATGAATTATTTTCTCCATTCAGTAACAGCTCATAAAACAAAAGTTTTAACATTAAATATTCTCATTACTGTTAGGTAATGAAAGGTGCTTAAAGTGAAAGTGATATTACCCCCAATATTAATGCGCTTTTTACCAATTTTATTTATAGCAGAATATACAAATATGTGTTTTTCTTCACCTTGTACGCATTGAAATAACGTCTGTGCAGTAAGACAGAAATGTGTTGTTGACCTTTAAGTAAATTCAAACAAGTGTCGTAGGGTTAGGTGAACCGTAACTTACACCTTAACTCGCCCAACTATTCCTCTTCTATCTCCTAGCTAATCCTTCCTTGAATTGGCCAGTAATAAAGGTTACTTAGCTAGGGAGTTCCGGACAGCAGATGACGACGAGTCTGCTTTTCTGTCGGTTGCTTGGGCAGTCAAGAGTCCTTGAGGTGCATATGTACAAACGTGCCAGCTTGACGATGTCAAGGAGCAGAGTGATACATATTGGCTGGCTTCTTCTCCCGCACCGGATTTGAAGGTGCCAACTATCAATTACAATGCTAAATACAGTTAGCTAATATCATGATATATACAGGGCGAATCTAACAAATCTTAGTTTAATGAAACTAAAGCCAAACCAAATATTCCCTTTATCTATATGAATGTTAAATCCACATTTGCATTTACATGAGGGCCTTTTCATATTCAGACACATCATCTAACGTGCAGACGCAGTTATGTCAGTGGAAATTCGCCAGTAATTAAGACACATCATCTAACGTGCAGACGCAGTTATGTCATTGGAAATTCGCAAGTAATTACATGTATTTACAATATAGTTGTCCACGAGGGTTAAAAGCAGTAGCATTTAATTTATCAATAAGAATGATTAAAGAGAGCGAAATTTCTGGGTCGTAAAATCCGCTTGAAAAGTTGTTAATGATCTCGTGTTTTCCTCTGCTTTCTAACCAGGGATGATTATTATAAAAAGTCGAGAGCGCATTTGGTCTGGGGGGAAATATTTCCCGCAACAGATATATTTGGTAATATTTTGACAATTTAGTTTATGCAATGAGTAGTCAAAACTGGATGAAGTGAAATTTAAAATAGTTTCACCTGCATACATAGATTTGATATAACAACAGATGCCGCCCTTGTTATGGAAGTTGTGAGATGGTAACAAGGAAAACCAAATGGGGATATTTCGGTAGAGGGAGAGATTTGTGGTTCTGTGAGGAACAAGGCCAGAGGGGATAAGGAATGTAGGAAAAAATTAACTTAATTTAGACTGGTGCTGAGACCTGGGATATTGGTGAAGAATAAGGCTGCACCTGCACTTCTCCACGGCCAGCATGAATGGAATCTGCAATAGCCACTGCCGGCACAGTCACTTGATGGCGACCAGAAGGACCCTGTGCCACCAGCCCTACCCTGCCGGTAGAGGCAATCCGAGATACCACCTCATTTGCTAGTAATACTGCAGCAGCCATTACTAAAAAGAATGGAAACAGAAGGTGTGATATCTTATGTGCTTGTAGTGTAGTGTAGATAGTTGAAGGTAAAGGTATTAACCCCTCCCGTCCGGCAGATGCTGTCGTGTAGTGACCCAAAGTGTTTTTTTTTTTTTTTTTTATTGATATTATAACCAAAATCCCTCTGAGAAGTAATAGCGTAATTGTTTTCCCTAATTGCTGGTCCCAAATTGAAGTCATTAGGAAATAAGTCCAAAGTACTCATAGTAATCTACTGCTGTATGGGAGAGGAGAGAATATTTTAGTTGCCCCACTTTACAAGAAGGAAAATGGGTTTGTTTACCTTTTTTATTTTAAAACTAAGATTTTCCCACCGTTTGTGATAAAATGTGATCTGACAAATTGCCAAGAGTTACTCAGGAATCTGTAATTCTTCTAATACATAAACCTAAAATGGAGTGTGAAAGAACCATGGCTTTGGTTGTTTTGGGTCTGGGGATGGCCCGAGCGGCTGTATTTGTCGGGGAAGCGGCATAGACTGACTGCCTGGACCAAGACAGTTTCTTGGAATATTAGGGGTAAGATTAATTCTCAATGGCCAAAATTAAAGTAAAATAAACTAATGAGACAGTGGTGTATGGTATATACTGTCAAAATATCATGTCAGTATCCCAAAACTAGACCAAGCTTTATTCTTTTCACTCAGGGTTTTTTTTTGGTGACACAGATGATGCCCCAGTTTTAAAGAGCCAAAGACAGGAACCCATTTATGTAAGTTACAGTCCTTACACCAATATCAGTGAATATATCATGACATAGAAATGTAGTTAACTCTGAAATACGTAGCTAAGCTAAGGTGTAAGATAAGAATACTCAATGTATGTTCCTTATTATCCAAAGTAAAGCCAAATTTTGGTTAGACAGTGACTTATATTAAGGACAGAATTGTCTTAAATATAATGTTCAATTTTTAGGAATGGGTTCGAGTGTTCGAGTGCTGGAGGAGATTTAATGAGATTTGGACCCCCAGAGTCGTCAGGGACGGTTTCTAGCCCATGGACAGCCTAAGGAACCGGGTCTAAGCAAGGAGGGATAAGTGAATGACTCCTAGTACTGTGGTAAGTGGATGACTCATGGTGCTATATTAAGGATAAGTGGATGCTGTACTTAGTACTCAGTATATTTCCTCATTTTTATACCGTACCATTTTAGTGTTAATAAGACAAGACCCTACTTTGAGTTTCCTCTATACTTACTTTCTCACAATGAACATGCACTGCACAATTACCCCTTTTTAAATAGTAAGAGGAATTTCAATAATAAGGGCTAACCTTGGTCGAGGATTCCCTGAAGTCTGAGATAAGAGAGATTGACGAGAGGGGAATCAAGACAGACACCTTTATACAACAGGAAGGGGCCCTTACACTGGTGGCATAACGGTTGGGATAATGCAGTTTCATTCATTGTGAGAGGTAAATTCATTATAAGAAAAAATAATCATGAGTACCCCTAACATGGCTGGGTGGGAAAATGATCGTAATGAGGAAGGTCAAGGTGAGGCCAAGTTCAGGAAGAGTGCACAGCAAGACAGGTTGACCCCGTAGGAGCAGAAATTGATGCCCTGCGCAATGATATCCAAGAGTTTACTCAAAATGTGACAATTATGCATGCACAACATCTTAAGGAGTAGGCTGAGGAAGGTGAGAATACAAAGAAACTAGAAAGATTAATTATGACTATGGCCAACAAAATGGATTTAATGTCGCAGGGAGCTACTACTTCAAGTACAACTCTAGTTACTAACGTAGCATTTAAGTCACCTGTTACCTCAACCCCAGGGAAGAAAGCAGTATTGGTAAATAACCCTCGGGTACTACAGTCTGTTGTAGCTGGACCTTACTCTAATGTAAGTCCTAGCAAATTTACATTTAACTGTAGTGACATCAAGGAATTATCTCTTAATAAGTTGCATGGCATTCAGGCACATACCACCATCCGAATGTTTGTACGACAGGTGAAACAGCTGGCAGGAGACGATGATGAGTTGTGTAAGAATATTGCTTTTAACCGGATTGACGAGGAGCTAAACATGTTTGCTGAATGGGAGCTCCAGAAATGTCCTAATGGTGGAACATTTGGGGATTTGGAAAGGGTTTTGGTTGCAATATCTAGTACACCACGAAATGATGTTCAGGCTTTTCAGGAACTGAGTAACTCACCCTATTTTCTGGAGGATGATCCCGGGAGTTTGTGAGCAAGTTCAAGATGAAGTATAAGGCCATCTGTGCAGCATTCCCAATGGCAGAACCCCCAAATTAGGAGAAAATAAGGAAGGGAATAATTATGGACAACGTCCCACAGGCAATTAGAGCTAGGCTTAAAATTTGTAAAGGTATGGGCATGACTAAGGAGTTTCTGTCAGAACTCAAAAGCGACAGAAGTTTTATGAAGGCACAAGTCAATGAAGTGGTCGCTAGTTCAGAATGGTCAGAAGTCAAGCTCCGACTGTGTGGATGGTGTCAGGATGGTAGTATGCACTTCCGTTCTCCGTGTTCAAGGAAACCGCCACCTAGAAGCTATTTCGACTGCTTGGCCCAGGGGCAAAGACAGGGACATGCAGGGTGCCCTGTAAGACAGAACAAAGCTAACCCTCCAGGTAATGACCCAAATACCCCGAAGGCATGACATTTGAGTGGTGAAACTGCATTCAGGTTAAGAAAAGAAAAATCTAAAATGGAGGTAGCTAAAGAGAAAGGTGCTATTTTTTTTCTAGAGCTCAGGTTGATAGGAACATTGCTAGCATAAAGAGAAGGCTTGAAACTCCAACCATGATGATAACCATTAATAACAGGTAAGTAACAGCATTTGTAAACACGGGCTCTATGGCAACACTCATGAAAGCCAGTCTAGTGAAGATTTTAGATATATAGGACCAGGTTAAGCCCACTACCAAAGTGTTACATTCAGTGTCAAATCACACGTCGAAGGTCCAAGGGGAAGTTATGGTGAAGGTAATGGTGTCAAAATCTTGCACAGTACAGCATAAGATGGTTGTGGTCCCTGATGAGTACTTGTCCTCAGATATCCTGATGGGAGTGGACCTGATTGGTAAAGCAGGATTCATGTGGGATGGAAGAACTCAAGACCTGTATTGGGGTGAGCAGTATTACAAAGTTTACACTGTTAAGGGTCATTCTGTCTGCAGGATAAAGTGTAAGAAACAAAGTAAGAGTTCAGTAGAGAGCACTGTGAAGGATTCTGAGCAAAACTGGTTACATGTTAAAGAAAAGGTTACATGTGTTCCACAGCAGCTATCCTACCTGAGATTTGCAAGTAAGAAATTCCAGGAAGGCCAGATCATACTTGTTGAGAAGGATCATATTAGTAAGTATTCCAAATGGGAAAAGCTACTCATGCACAGAAGCTGTTTTGTGGTTGATGAGAATGGAGGCTTCGATATACCAGTAATTAACTCCAGTCGAAAACCATTCAGAATAAGTCCAGGGAAACGGCTAGGGAAATATTCTGTGATTGAAGAAGGTCAAATCACTTATGTAGATTTTTCAGGGAAAGACCTTGGAAGCAAAGAGAAAATTGTACGGGAAATTGGTCAAGCTGAAACTTCGGTTAACTTCAGCCAACCACACAAGGATTTCATGGCAAAGGACAGTAAGGATGTGAAGATAACATCAGTATGGGGATGTTTAGTATGTGGTTGGTCTGACTATAAACTGCCTGAGATTGTTGCAGCAGTAAGCGAAATTGATAATAGTCTAATGGGGAACTTTCAGCGCGTCGTCTGCTACCGAATTCAGTCTAGGCAGCTCCTTCCCAGTTACTATGCATGTAATATTGGTGGATTATTTTTACTCCCTTGGCGAACGTGAGATATAATAATGGCATATATCATTGAGAATAATCAAAAAGTACTTAGAAAACTCATAACCAATATGAATGATCTTTTTAATTTGTGCAATTTCATGAGTTACGATGGTAGACTCGCTTCTTAAATGGTAGTACTTCACGATTCTCTTTGCATAAATGTTATTTTGATTGTTGGATATTGCAGCTGATCCCATACATACATGAAGTCCCGATCATTATTAATTCTAAACACCGATTTTTGACATGACAGTCATTGTCTTACCTGTAATTTATTAGTTTGTAAATTTTACCTCTTAACATTTCTCCAATACACTCGCGCATGCGCACCAGAGGGACAGTCCCGGACTTGTGAAAAGGCCACCGAAAGTATTTACAAAAACAGACGAAGGCTAAACATGGCTGGAGAAGTAGAATTGGTTGGCGAAGGGTCAGGTTCTTTATGTGCTGCTACCTAACGTGTACAGGAATTCACAAAAGGACGAGGAAGGAATGAAGTAAAGATCGACAGAAGAGGAGGGAAAGAAAGAAGGAAGGAGGAAAGGAAAGGATAGACACCCGGGAGCAGCACTGCATGCTGTTACCTAATAAATACTGAATATTGTTTTCTGATAAAAGTGTTTTCTTATCCATTTCTTTTTTCATAAACTCTCACCATTGTGACTACACAATTATTTTGCAGTTGCTACAGTTTCTACATTTCTTATTCCTAGCTACCTGTTAACCTGTAAGTGCATACTCCTAAGAAAATACACATTCAGACTGGAACAAATTGCCTTCCTGGTGGCATGTGTAAAATAGACAGAAGTAATACCAAGCCTCCCGAGCCATTTAGAATCACGTATGTTCCTTCCATTTTTGGAAGGGATTGTAAAATAAATCATAAAACGTGTACCAAATGATCAGGTAAGCCTCTGAAAGAGAAATTGATGTCAGAAGGCTATCTTTTTCAGTCCGATGATATACAATTTTATTCTTGCTGCCAAACGATTTACCATTTAGAATACTCGTACTGAAAGGGGTTAATAAAGCTGTATCATCCAGTTCAGTCTCTCCTGAGCTGAACAAAGTCGTCGGAATAAAGAATAAAATTATTTACGTCCTCAGTGAAGAAAGTAACACGCTCATGTAGCAGCACTACGCTAACTAGTAATTGTCTTTTTTTGTATCATCATTGTATAAATCAAGGTACATCATACGAATCATGCAAATATTGGACTTCAAAACCTTGGTTAATCGCCATAATGGTCTAGTAAATGAACCGTGTACATATCCGCCTTCACCGAGAGCTAGCGAGAAGTGAGCTATGTTTTATCCCGCCATGGGGACGGTCGCCTATGGCGTATGGAAACAGATGTCAAGTGGCGGTATTTGGCAAATATTAAATTTCAGATAAATGAATCAATGACAAGCTTCAAGAAAGCACTATTCTTACTCAAAAAGACGATACGAATGTAGATATGAAAGCCAAGTCCATTGAACTCATTAGTAACACAACGAAATGGCTGTGTGTGAGGGATTGCCGGATGGAAGCTCAATGTATGCATATACATAACAGCCAGTCAAAAGTATTCCTTCATGGGCATGATATTTTTTATCAACGAGTATTTTAGTGACTTTAATGGTCTACAGTGGTGCTAACTCTTGTAAGTTTATCCAGACATATAGAATAGTCACAATAGTTATGTTACTTTTTTAGGTCTAGACTGAAATAGGGCTCACCAGCTAGGTAGCAGACGACACCTGAAAGTCCCTCATTCCCCACAGTGACAATACCACAGCGGAAGGTGATAGAAAGACTTGGCTTTCCTCCATAATTCAAAAACTTGACTGGAAAAACATACCTGATGACCACCGAAAACAGCTGATAGAAGTCATTTTGGAGAACGACCAGCTATTTATTTTAGGTGATAGGTGGGGTCACTTATCATCCACTCACTCGATGTAGTGCTGCTGTCGGGTGTCTGCCCTTTCCTCTCCTCCATCCTTCGTTCCTTCCATCCTCTTCTGTCTTCCTTTCCTTCATTCTTTCCTTGTTCTTCTGCCTACGGGTAACTTTACATTCCCTCTTCTGTTTTTCTTTCCTTCATTCTTTCCTCTTCCTTTTGCCTGTGGGTGACTCTGCAGTACACTGAGTAACAAGCCAAATGGTTTCCAGTACACCAGGAAACCATTTACTATGCTGGGTGGTAACCATTTAACCAAATTTTGGTGCTTGGTGGTTTTTAGTGGGTAATTATTGCACTCCAATCAGATTGAGACTGTGAAGGTTTATATCCAAGTGGTGGTTGGGGTTGATTGCTCATGTAATGCCACTCAAGGATGTGTAAGGCTGGTCACTCTCATCTTAAATGTCGGGACCAACTGCCTAGCCCCGGAATCCTACGCTCCTCATGGGGCAATGTAGGATTGGATGATGGATGGATGGATGGATTGAGAGTTGGGCAGGTTGAATGTTTCTGAGGCACATATTCCAACAGTAGATGATGAACCAATTAGGATCCCATTGTACAGACACCCGGAGAGATCTAAGAAAGTTATTGCAGAGATGATTCAGAACATGTTAGATAGAGACATTATAGAAGAGTCCACAGCAGTGTACCTGTCACCTATTGTGCTTGTCAGCAAACCAGATGGGTCCAAGAGAATGTGTATTGATTACCAAGGAGTGAACAAGAAAGTGAAGATAGATATTCAGCCTCTACCAAGGCTTGACAAGCTAGTGGAAGAGAGTGCAGGATGGAAGTTCTACTGTACCTTGAACATGAAAGACGTATACTACCAAGTAATGTTAGATGAACCCTCCAAAGATTTGACAACCTTTTCTGATGGGCTGAGCTGGTATAGATTCAAAAGGCTGCCCTTTGGTTTGTCAATCAGTCCAGCAATCTTTACACGGAAAATGCAGGAAGTCTTGAGAGCCCTAGTTAAACAGGGATGGTGTCAGAATTAGATGATGTAGTTCTGTGGGCAGATTCTTTTGAGCGGCTAGTTGCTAGATTGCGTGAGACCTTTCAAAGGCTACAGCAGATGGGCATGAAGCTAAACTTGAGCAAGTGTGACTTTGGACATAGAGAAGTGAAGTTTCTGGATCACATAGTTTCAGAAAAGGGGATAAGATCAGACCCAAAGAATGTTGAAGCAGTAGCAAAGATGCCAATACCTAGGAATGTGAAGCAGGTCAGGAGATTTATAGGGCTGTGTAATTTTTACAGAAAGCATATCCTAGATTTTGCATTGTTAGCTAGTCCGTTAACTAACCTGACGCGGATGGATTCCAACTTTGAGTGGACTGATGAATGCGAGAAAGCATTTGTGACTCAAAAAGAGAAGCTAATAAGTGCACCAGTGCTCGCCAAAGCAGACCAAACCAGGAAATTTGAGCTGCACACAGATGCAAGAAACACTCATATTGGTGGAGCCTTAATGCAGATTCATGATGATAACCATTTAAGACCCATTGGATATTATTCAAAGAAGCTGAATGCGACCGAGAGGAAATACTCAGTTACAGATAAAGCTGCCCTGGCCGTAGTTAATTCTTACAGATTTTTCAGTCACTATCTGTGGTGTAAACCTTTCTCTGTTGTCACAGATCATCAGCCTTTGACCACCATTTTCAGACAGTAAACAAACTGCCCTCGAATGTCTAGATACACCTTAGAGATAAGAGACTATATTTATCAGATCAAGTACAAGAAAGGCGCTAAGCACACAGTACCAGATGCCCTGAGTAGACCGGTAGGAGCTATCACAGACTTGACAGAGAGTGCCTTACAACCAAAACTAATGATGATAGGTATCTGGGACTAACAACAGAAAGGATTAGAGATACTCAAAGAGTTGATAAGGTGTGGAGCAAAGTCATAACTTTCCTGGAAGGGGGAGACTTTCCTAAAAGGACCCCAGGAAATATCCCATTTTTCCATTTTGATATTGTAGATGACATATTGTACTTAAGGAGAGAGGAGATGGGCAAGGTCAGGTCATGCTTGGTAGTCCCTAAGTCACTTGTGGCCATAGCACGTTCAGTTGCTAGGACAGCATAAGACACTGGCAAAAGCAAAGCAGTATTTCTACTGGCCATCGTTACTAAGAGACATCCGAAGGTACGTAAAGTCATGAAAGTCTTGCCAGCAGTTTACTGTAAAAGACATGGAGCGTTAGTTCATCAGTGGAAGGATTTACCACCAGTAGATGATAACGGTCAGAGGGTCTCCATAGATCTGATTGATCTGCAAGGAAGTAGAGCAGGTTACTGGTACAGTTTAACTGTCATTGACCATTTCTCTAGGTTTCTGAGAATGTATCCATTACGAAACAAAACTTCAAGGGTTGTTGCCGAGGAATTCAAGAAGGATACATGTCGTTTCGGTAAACCTGACTTGATCATAACATACAATGGAGGAGAATTTTCTGGATCTGAATTCAGGGATTTTTGTAGGAGAGCTAAAAAAAAAAAAAAAAAAATGGACTTACTATCCCTTACCATCCTCAGGGTAACTCAATCATAGAGCTCACCGAACATTGATGACCGTGCTTGCTATACTAAGTCAAGAGCATCCAAACACTTGGCCAGGAAACAGAGAATGTTTTAAATGAAGCAGTACATACAGCCTTGGGAACTTCTTCATTCTTTGCATTCTAGGTAGACATCCAAGTAGAGAAGGAGGCCAGTTAACATTACCACCAGATGAAGATGTAGATGATAGTGACAGGTTAAATGTGAAAAACTTACTTAAAGAGACCCTGAAGAGAAATACCAAGAAATACATTGATAAAGCTAATATGAATAGGAAGAACACAAGGCTAGAAGCTGGAAATCTAGTGTGGGTGCATGTAGAGGAACCCTTGCCTGGAACAGCAGTTAAACTAAATAGAAAGTGGAAAGAGCCATATAAGATAATCAGTGTAGTAGATCAAGCCGTGCTTACGAGCTGGAGAACATTTTTGATGGTACAGTGATTGAAAGAGCAGCTGGAAAGTTGAAGAGATACATTGAGAGAGAGGAGATTTTGGAAAAAATTGAGGAAAAATTCCTCACTGAGGAAGAGGAGAAAGACATGTTGACAGAGGTTAGAGCCAGGAGAGCTCCTAAGAAGTTTGATGATTACCTGTTAGGATAAGGTGCAACTAATTTTAGTACTGTAGCATGTAAGGTATTATCCAATAGTTTTAGTGACAAAAGTTGGACCTCAGTAGTCAGGGAAAATGTTTCAATTAAAGTTGAAGAATTGTCAGGGATGTCAGTGAGATTACATTCCATTTTTTTGTCGAATGAGTATTATGCAGTACCTGTGATGACACTACCTCCTGTTGTATGGGTAGGTGTTTGTTGAATTTTGAAGTTTTTATAGAAGCGATGATGATGATGAGATGATGACCTCCTAAATGGTGGGTGATGTAGAATAGTGCCATGATAGGAGAGGGCTGTAGTCTTTCACGAATGGGTGATGAGGTTGCTGGGATGTGACATAGCGAGGACACCCCTATGGGATAATTGTGTTCTACGGGTATTAATTCCGATTCATGTACAGTGCGACTTGTATATTTTTTTATTTAGAAGAATAGTTGTTTCAATTCTGTACTGGTACACAAATTGGTTAGGGACTTAGGATTACGGCTTTGTGAGGGTATTATCTACCTGAAGGTCCTCACTCAGAGTACTGGGCTGATTGTTGACCAGTGGTATAGCACTTCGAACGTGGGTGTTTCCTATGTAGCAGTATGAGTGTTTGGTTCATAAACTTTTAGTCTGTACATTGGTTCTCAATAGGGCTTGGGGAAGTTGATATCATCCCTTACAAAATATAGGGCTGGTCGCTTTGCGTGCTTTGGGATTCTTTGGTCGTATCTTAGTGGAGTTCCCCAGTACATGTCTTACAGTACAGTACAAAGATCTGAAGAACAAGATAAACAGTCTGTGAGGTGTCTTAGTCCTCGAGCATGGGAAATGTGAAACATTCCATTATAGCAGTATAGGAGGAATAGACATTCCTTTTGATGTTTGACATCTAGTGTGATGTTTTTTAAACGAAGAACATATGTTGCTAATGACTGTGTTAATTTCTATATGTTTTTAATTTTGTTTTAAATGAATTTTGGTCTTTCCCAACCCTGGAGGGGTGTAGTGACCCTAAGGGTTTTATCATTGATATTATGACAAAAATCCCACTGAGAAAAAATGGTGTAATTGTTTTCCTTAACCTACCCCATCTCAACCACTTTTCCAACACTGACTCCCCCCAATCCCGACCATTTTAGGAATTTTTTTTTTTTTGGCTCAAACCTTCGCTTTTGGTGAGAAACATCGAAGATTCATAGGGAAATCGCCCACCTGAGGTTTAAAATACTCGATACAGGTAGGAGTACCTCCTTACTTTACTGGGTTTTCTATCAGGCTGGCACCAAAGAAAACGAGTTCTATGGGAGGATAACTATTTCACACCACTCATAAACGGTATTTATTTATTTACTTGATACAAATTTTTATGTAGTATGAGAGTATATTGGTTTTCAAGCAGTAATATAGGCATTTTAAGCATCGTTTCACTCACTAATACCTGACCTTTTTTTGCCACATTACCTGATCATCATTTCTAACTGTTTCTTCCTCTAATGCTATGTAAAGTTTGTCCTCCACATTGTCATTGATTGAGGAATCACTCTGGCCCTGAATTTCGTACCGTTGCATGACATGGCTATATTGGCCAGGTCACTGATAACAGGTGAATTGCTGAGACAATGGCATACAGGGGGGGGGAGGAGGTCATGCTGGGTAAGGCATTGTCCCTACCTGGCATCTTGTAGAGGAAGGTGTCACGTGTATACTTACCAAAAATCACTCGCGAAAATTGAAAATTGTGCAAGTTAGGGACCTCGCAATTTTTTCGCGTTTAAGTACATCGACAGGATTGGCACTGACAAAATATGTGGACGTTAAAGAATGTCGACGGGACGCCGCGGGTCAATTGCTGGTCCCAAATTGATGTCATTAGGAAATAAGTCCAAAGTACTCATGGTAATCTACTGCTGTATGGGAGAGGAGAGAATATTTTAGTTGCCCCACTTAACAAGAAGGAGAATGGGTTTGTTTACCTTTTTTATTTTAGAAACTAAGAAGATATTCCCACCGTTTGTGATAAAATGTGATCTAACAAATTGCCAAGAGTTACTTACTCAGGAATCTGTAATTTTTCTAATATATAAACCTAAAATAGAGTGTGAAAGAACCATGGCTTCGGTTGTTTTGGGACCGGGGATGGCCTTGAGCGGCTTTCTCTGTCGGGGAAGCGGTACAGACTGCTTGGACCGAGACAGTTTCTTGGAATATTAGCGGTAAGATTAATTCTCAATGGCCAAAATTAAAGTAAAATAAACTAATGAGACAGTGGTGTATGGTATATACTGTCAAAATATTATGCCAGTATCCCAAAACTAGACCAAGCTTTATTCTTTTCACTCAGGTTTTTTTTTTGGTGACTCAGATGATGCCCCAGTTTTATACGAGAACAAAGACAGGAATCCGTTTATGTAAGTTACAGTATTTATACCAATACCAGTGAATATATCATGACATAGAAATGTAGTTAACTCTGAAATACATAGCTAAGCTAAGGAGTAAGATAAGAATACCCTATGTATGTTCCTTGTTATCCAAAGCAAAGCCAAATTTTGGTTAGACAATGAGTAATATTAAGGACAGAACGTTCCTAAGTATAATGTTGAATTTATAGGAACGGGTTCGAGTGTTCGAGTGCTGGAGGAGATTTACTGAGATTTGGACCCCCAGAGTCGTCAGGGACGGTTTCTAGGCCAGGGACAGCCTAGGGAACCGGGTCCAAGCAAGTAGGGATAAGTGAATGACTCCTAGTGCTGTGATAAGTGAATGACTCATGGTGCTATATTCAGGATAAGTGGATGCTGTACTTAGTACTCAGTATATTTCCTCATTTTTATACTGTACCATTATAGTGTTAATAAGAAATGTAAGACCCTAGCTTTGAGTTTCCTTTATAATTACCTTCTCACAATGATCATGCACTGCACAATTACCCCTTTTTAATTAGTAAGAGGAATTTTAATAATAGGGCTAACCTTGGTCGAGGATTCCCTGAAGTCTGAGATAAGAGAGATTAATGAGAGAGGAATCAAGACAGACACCTTTTTACAAGAGGAAGAAGGAAGGGCCCTTACAGTTGTGAGCGCTCCCCTCAGCCGGGCATTCCCGACAAAAATTGACAAAATCATCTACAGTAGAGCCTCAATTATCCGTGGGCCATGGGAAATTCAAAATGCCGGAAAAATGATTATTCCATATCACTGAATAACACCAATTTCCTGTTGTCTTACACTGTACACTACAGAAGCAGCATGACTTGAATGTTCAGTAATAATACCACATACATAATTATTAATGTAATAATACAGAATACTAATGTAACATGTGTATATGTATAGCATACAATGTACAATAATCCAGTAATGTGTAGTGTGTACTCATCCATGACTCGTCGATGCTCCAGTAGGCTGCAGTAATCGACCTCCCAACCCACTCAAAAGCCACTCGACCTTTACTGTAATAATTTTACTAAATGTCAAATACAACTGTATAATGTATAATAAACTTATGTTTATTGAATTAGTTCTGTGAAAATTAAATACTAACCACCGCTAAAACTATTATATTGTTAGGTCCCCACCCCACATCACCACAGACTCCAACAGCAGTAGAACAGTATAGGAAGAACGTTGCCCAGTGAGTTGTTCTTCCTATGGTCAGCCTTTAGATGTACAGCACACAAGATCAGCTGAGGCGAAAATAAACACTGGCTTCTTAACCCCTAAACCACGGGCTTGTTTTGCTTTGACTTGCGTGTCCCGTGGGCATATTTGCGCTCCGACAGACTCTCTAAAAATATTTGCCAAAAATCAGTTATTAGTCCTAGAGTATTAAAATTACATATGCCTATGGCACATACTTTCAGCTTTCTCCTGGGATGTTTTTTGAGCCTTTGTCTTGTGGAGACCTCTGAAGTTGGGTAACGTAGTCTCCACTTTACACTTTCTGACAACCCGTAATATGATTACCACAGTCTGATATTATCACTAGAAACACTATTCTATGATTCCCAAATAGTTTGGAATCCATACTCCCCAAAAAACTGTGAAAGCAATGAAAATTACAAGTGTGTATAACCTTCCCACTTGCGATCGTTCGCCGCTGGTGTTCTGTCATTTATTATTCATAAACACACTCACATTTTATATTTCTATTTCTTTATAACACTTATATATATCTACAGTCCATAAGTTTCTTTCAGTTATAGTAGTTTATTGTCACTGTAGGCATTCAATATCTCTTTCAGTAAAATACGTAGTATTCACTTTCTCGTCCTGTATACTCGTACTAGCGTTGAGAGTGACTCTGTCACTTTCACCTTCACTTTCATAAGTCATAGTATTCATACATGCTAAAGTGGAACTTTAAATTTCATTACTCCTAGTATATATACTCTATCTATCTATCTATCTATTGCCAGACGCCTCAATCCCGTTTGGGGTGGCCACAAACAAATCGCCTCCAAGTCGCCCTGTCCCCCGCTATTTCACTGCCCTGCTCCCAACTCACACCCCCCTCTCTCATATACCTCTCCACCCCATCCCTCCATCTCATCCTCGGCCTCCCCCTCCCTCTTCCCCCCCTCCACCTCACTCACATACACTCTCTTCGTCAGTCTTTCACCCTCCATCCTCTCCACATGGCCAAACCACCTCAGTGTGTTCCTCATAACGCTCCCTATCACATCCACATCAACACCACAACGTTCCTTTATATCCTCATTCGTCAGCCTATCTCTCCATGTGACTTCACAGGCTCCTCTTAAATAACTCATTTCCACTGCTCTCACTCTTGATTTGTGTCCTTCCAACAACGTCCAAGCTTCACTTCCGTACGTTAGAGTTGGTATCACAATACTGCCATGTAGTAACTTTTTCACTTCCATGCTCACTTCCCTGTTTCTTATCACTACTTTCAAAGAACCAGCAACCTTTCTTCCCTGCTGTACCTATTCAAGCAATTCAACCTCCAAACCTCCATCCTACTCATCACACTACCCAAGTCACTTAAACGTACTCACATTTTCCAATTCCTCACCATCCAACCTCGCTGTACATTCAATGACTTCACCTCTCTCAAAGACCATCACTTTACTCTTCCCTACATTCACCTTCAGATTCCGTTTCTTACACACTCTCCCAAACTTATCCACCAAGCCTTGCAGCTCCCCTTCGTCTTCACTCAACAACGCAGTATCATCTGCAAACAACAGTACAGGGAGTTTCCAAACACCTATCCTCTCTCACCAGGGCCACCTCCAACATCCACTACCCTACCTTGAAAATCTCTCTTTATTACCCCATCCATGTACAGATTGAACAACCATGGAGACATGACACATCCCTGTTTCAACCCAACTTTCAAAGAGAAAAATTCACTTAGTTCACCATCCACACGCACTGCAGCCTTCGCACCATCGTACATACTCTTCACAGCATTCAACAACTTCCCATCTACTCCATATATTCTTAACACTTTCCACAATCCTTGTCTATCCACCCTGTCATATGCTTTCTCCAAATCCATGAAAGCCGCATACAACTTCTTTCCCTTCTCTAGAAACTTTTCCACTAAAGATCTAAGAATGAATATCTGATCTACACAACCTCTTCCCTTCCTAAAGCCTCCCTGTTCTTCTCAACCTAATTTCTCTGTTCTTTCTCTAACTCTGTCAATAAGTATCCTACCATAAACTTTTCCTCTTATACTAAGAAGACAAATGCCCATATGATTACCACACACTTCTTTTTCCCCTTTTCCTTTGTACAAGGGAATAATTATACCTGACTTCCAATCCTCCGGGACTCTACCTTCCTCCCAGGCTAACCTGCACATCTTCCACATCCATTCTACTACTATCTCTCCCCCATGCTTCAGCATTTCACCACACACTCCATCAATTCCTGGGGCTTTCCCCGATTTAACTTTCTTCATTGCTTCCACAACTTCTATCCTACTGATTTCTTCCTGTCTTCTCACCTCCCTCCTTCTCCCAGCCATTCCCCAGCCACTTATACTCGCATTACTTCCATCCTCTACGTTCAACAATTCCTTAAAGTGTTCTCTCCATCTGCTCACTTTTTCTCCCTTCTCCACTAGTAATCTACCATTTTTATCTTTCACTCCCCTGCTAACTTCACTTCCACCCTGTCTTATTCTTTTCACCTCTTTCCAGAACATTTTCTTACAGTCCCTCCACTTTACACTCAAATTCCTTCCAAATTCCTCATCCACTCTTTTCTTACTCTCTCTTACTAATCTTTTCACCTCTCTCTTTCTTTCTACATATAACTTTCTCTTCCGCCTCTCAACTTCTTCAACGCCCCTATTTCTCATCCATTCATTGTATGCTTTCTTCTTTTGTGCCACAGCCTGTTTCACCTCTTCAGTCCACCACGCTGTTCTTTGCACCCCCCTCCGTCTTCTCTTCCTTCCACACACCACATCACATGCTGCACATATTTCTTCTGTAAATATGCTACACACACCTTCCACGTCTCCCATCTGCTCCAATTCATATTTGCCCAATCGTTCCTCCACTTCTCTCTTATACTCTGCCTTTTTCTCATCCTCTTGTAACCTTTCCACTCTCCTTGCAACTATTCCTTCCTCTCGTCTTTCCCTTCTTCTATTTCTCCATTCTAATTGGACCTTGATTCTGGCCACCACCAAGTAGCGGTCAGAAAGTCCACTCCCCCAACCTCTATAAACTCTTGCATCCATTACACATCTTCGCATCTTTTCATCCACACACACATAATCAATCATTGTCTTCCTTTCATTCAGTTCACCACCCACCCTTCTCATCACTCGCCATGTATACCTGTGGATCATTTTATGCCTGAAGAGGGTATTGGCTACCACCAATACTCGTATTCTTATAGTACTGCTCATTTACATTTCTATTTACATTTTCTATTTTATTTATATTATTTACATTTCTATTTTATTTACACTGTGTTAGGTACTGTCACTTGCAGTAACTTATAAAACTATTTTCCACTGTTCACTTAAATTTACATTCATTACTTTCACTTGCTGTTTACACATTATTTACACATTATTTACATTTCCACTTGCACTGTTTTAGTCACCAGAAAGATCGTAGTCACTCTGTATCATTTTCATTGACAAATTAGCCAGTTCACGTTCCACAGCAGTCACTTAGCCCATTACCTCTTTCCACACGAGGTTTAGTAGGGAGTAGAGGTCACCGGGCCCTTTGCATGGGGCTAAAAAGAGGCGGAATTTGACAGGCGCGAATCCGACGTGCTTTTACCTTGAAAGATGACAGTAAACTGAATACAGTGTGGTGGCCTGCCTAGGGGGAGGGGAATGCTGCCAATGTCAGCCTGGTGACAGATGCTAATATATACGCTATGAAATGATTGGCAGGAAATCTAGACAATACATAATAAATTAGGTAGTTCCAGGTGAATGTAAATATCACTTAGGCTTCTCCCTTCCCTCCTCATATATATATATATTTTTATTACGAGAATAGATTATATGGCATATTTCAAGGGGAAATAAACAGCGAAAATTAGTGAACGAGTGCACGTGAGGTGTTGTCAGGTGATAATTAGCCAATTCCAGGTGTATGGCACTATCACTTACCTTATTTCTTTTTTGTATATATTATTTGGTACAAGAATACGGCATAGGGCTTATTTCAATGGATGAAATCAGTGGAAAATTCCAGGGAAAATTTACTTAGCATAGAATACAGTGTGGTGGCCTGCCTAGGGGGAGTGCAATGCTGCCAATGTCAGCCTGGAGACAGCTGCTAATATATACGCTATGAAATGATTGACAGGAAATCTAGACAATACATAATAAATTAGGTAGTTCCAGGTGAAAGTAAATATCACTTAGGCTTCTCCTTTACTTTCTTATATAAATTTGTATTACGAATTTATATATATATTTCAAGGGGAAATAAACAGCGAAAATTAGCGAACGAGTGCACGTGAGGTGTTGTCAGGTGATAATTAGCCAATGCCAGGTGTATGGCATTCTCATTTACCTTATTTCTTTTTTGTATATATTATTTGGTATAAGAATAGGACATAGGGCTTATTTCAATGGATGAAATCAGTGGAAAGTTCCAGGGAAGATTTACTTAGCGTACCATGACGGGGCAGGTGAGAGGAGAGGGTAATGGAGGGGAAGTAGGGAGGGGAGTCAAGAACGGGGAGAAATGGCTAAATTGTCAACAATGGATGGGAGTACAGATGACATTAGGAGTACTGACTAGTGTTGGACATTGGCAGTACTGATAAATGATACAAGCCACCACTTGAAAGCCCGGGTGAATTCAAAATAACACAGAATCACAAAAGTGACGACCTGCGGTATGATCCCTTGCTCCCAAGCATCACGAAAGTGATGCCCCGCAGTTAAGGGGTTAAAGTTCACTGTCTATTTTCCAAATAATTCCACTTAATGCTTTCCAATTTCACAATTCTTACACACATTGGAGCTGTACAAACTTTACTAACTGCTATCACATTTAATGCTTAACAACACTTCACTGTTATTACGCTTAATGCTTGTCTGATGATCTACAAACTTTAATAACATGTCACTGTTTCCCACTGTTTTCACAAGTACCGAAAATATATAATCTTCACTGACATGCACTACACTCAGATTGAAGCAAAAACCAACTGAACTTGTCTCTTATCCATCCATATATAAGCTTGCACTGTACTAGAATGATCTATTTCTCCAGCATTCTAGGACGTGCTTGTCCAGCATTACCCCCTAGCATCAACAGTTACCAACTAGGAGACATCAAAACATGCCAGAGTTTTCTTACATTACATGACTCTAAATCATTAACCATATGAACTTAAATTAATTTACGTATTTTAACAAGCAATCACATAAAACATTATAAAGAAAAAGAGCAGAATAATTAATGCATAACTTAAGAAATAACTACACTCACAAACAGCGGGCAAACTGGCAACTCTTACTAGTACCAAAGCTAGCTACTGTAAACATTGGGAAACATCGAGAAACATCTCGGCTACCTAACTGGCAAATCTCACTTCTTGACACAACCCCCTCCCTAGTTTTTTGTCATCCCAAGAAAACTACGCACTATATACGAACATAAACCATAATCCTAATGAAACATCTAACTATACACAGAATAATCCTTCAACTTATTAGGTCTTCTCTTTGCCGCTTCTTAAGACATCCTTGCTCCTCCACACAGTCCACTCCTCCAGGAAGGTCTTGGTCCTCTTCTTGATTCGCTTCTTCTCTTGGGGAACTATCACCATTCTCTTACACTTCAGCTCCTTGGTCCTCCTCAACATCCTCGGCTACAGATGAGCACAATTCCTTGGAGACGTCCCAGCTGTACTGTCCTGGCCCATGGTACTGCCACAGACGGTTCACGTGTACCACCTTTGGGCGAGATTTCCTTCCTCTCCAAGTCTGATACGTTACAGCTCATAGGTGGCCCAACACAGTGTAAGGCCAGTCCCATGGGCTCTCCAGCTTTGGTGACTGTCCCTTCTTTCGCTGAGGATTGTATAAGCAAAGTTGGTCACCATCCCTGAAGCTCGGCTCACTTGCCTTGGCATCATACACTTCATCACTTCTGAAAACTTAAGGGCTCCTCAAACTTGATAATGTACTTCATGCAGCTTTTCCTGAAGATGCTTCGCATAGCTGGTGGTGTCTGTAGGCAGCTCTTCTCCAGGTCGTCTTCCCATTAATAAGTCAACAGGTAAGTGTAACTCGTGGTGCAACATCAGTTTTGCAGGTGTGTAGCCGGTTAACTCATTGGATGCAGACCAATATGCCATCAGCAATGCTTGTAATTTCTGGTCCCATTCTGTTTATCCATCAATGCAGTTCTCGGCCAGTTCTTGTCCCAGGGTCCAGTTGAATTTCTCCACCATCCCATCTGACTGTGGCCTTAGTGGGGTTGTCCCAGTCTTCTTGATCCCCAATAACTTGCAGCACTCACGGAACACAGCAGACTCGAAGTTTCTACCCTGGTCTGAATGTATAGTAGCTCTTGTAGCATCCCCAAAATGACAGAAAAACTGATCAATCAACACCTGAACAACAATCTCAGCCTCTTGATCAGGGATAGCATAGGATTCTGGCCACTTTATGAAGTAGTCCATGGCAACACATAATGTATATACTGGTTTCCTCTCTCAATGAGTGGCAGAGGTTCAACAATGTCCACCGCGACTCTTTCCATCAGTGCACCCACTTGGTACAGCTGAAGAGGGATGCAACCACGTTTCTTGGGTCCCTTCTTGGCACAGCACACATCACAGGCCCAACACCACTCTTCAACATCCTGATGCATGCCAATCCAGTAGAACCTCTGTTGCAGCCGGCTTAGAGTTTTCTTCACTCCCAGGTGCCCACTAGTGATCTGGTTATGGGACTCATCCAAGATCTCAGATCTCATCTTCTTTGGAACCACCAGTTTCCAATACTTGCTGAGTCCATTGGGTGTCTCGGACTGATCCTCCAGGACACCGTTGTTCAAATGAAGAAGGTTCCCCTGACTCGAGTAACTCTTGGTCACAGGGCTTAACCTGGAAACTTCTTCCCAAGATGGTCACACTGTACTCCGCTGGAGCCACTCTAGCATTGGCTGTAAATCTGCATCCTCCATCTGCATCCTTTCCAGGTCATCTGGATCTAATGCTGGCCCTGTCACAACAGTATGACGGCATTTCTTCAGTGGTGGGGCTTCTTGGGAAAAATTGGCTGGTTGTCGCCTCTCGTCACCAGCTTTCACTAATTTACCCTGATCCTTCTCAGTTGCACAGGCATAGCTGAAGTGTCGCACCTCACCACATATCCAGCACCCGTTTGTTGCAACCTGAGATTTCCTTGCACTGTTCCGTTCTTGCTCCTTCTTCCATTTGTAACAATCCACCTTCTTGTGTCCCAGCTTCCCGCAGAACCAGCAACCTCCTCTGATCCTCTCTTGTTCTCTCTTCCACTTCTTGCAATCCACTTTCCGATGTCCAGGCTTTTCACAGTACCAGTGCCGTCCTTCAAAATTTTCACTTCCCGTACCTGCACCTTTCTTGCCTTGATTCCTGCACTGCGACCTGTCTGAAAAGTGAGCATACTGGACTTCACATAGGACTCAAACTCCTTGGGCCTGGTTAGTGCTTCTTGCATTCTTCTTGGTTGTGCCTGCTTCACTTGCACTTTCAAATCTGCACTGTGAAGAGCATCGATGAACTTGTCCCTCAGGAGAATAGCCAACAGGTTAGGTGCGACTCCAGGGTATGCCTTATATGCCATAATCTCCAGGTCATTAGCAAGCTGTTGTAGGTTTTGTCCTCGAGCCCGTATACAGCTCCGGATTCTTGTTTGGTAAACATCAGTCTGGTACATGGTCCCATACCTGTGCTCCAGCACTTCTACAAGGGACTGATAACTGTTCCTCTCCATCACATCTGGCCCATTGTGGCACGCTTAAGGCTAGTAGCAAGTTGCAATGCCCTCTGCCTATCATCCCAACCATTCTGAACCGCAAGTAACTCAAACTGTACACAGTAAGCTTCCCAAGATACTCTACCATCAAATTCCTGAGGTTTCTTTTTAACTGGACCCCTATTATAGTCATGCACTTAACTGGTTTGGGGCCTAAAAACTAGGGCATCATAATTAATTCCGGGACTTAAATCTCCTACACTCTGATTATTCAACCCTGTAATGATAATATCTTTAGATGCCTGAGCTCCATCAAGATCCATCATATACTGTCCATTCTTTTCATATGCTCCCTGTACACTAGCCTGAGGCTCAGCAGTGCAATATTTCTCTACAGCCTCAATTTTCTCACTAATTATCTTTACATGGTCGATTACATGCTTCAAATGGCAATCTACATGCTGTCTGCACTCCATCACAATTCTCTCACTAATTGTCTTTGACTGGTTGTCTACATGCCTCAGTTGGTCGTCGATATGTTGTTTGCATTCGGTCACATTATTGCTTACCTCATACTTCTGCTGCCATAGCTCAGCGTATGCCTCCTCCTTCAATTGTTCCTGTTCCTCCTTTATTTCCCCCATGATAGCATTAGTTGTCCTTGCATCAGCAGTTGTAATTACCTCTGTTGCTCCTGTAATGCCTCTTGAAGTTGATCATATCATTCTTTTTGTTCTTCGTTTTGTGCCTGCAATTGTTGTTTGGTTTCGTTCCTGAGCTCTTTCCGTTCTTCACTTTGAGCCTGTAATTGTTCTTTGAGTTCTTTCTGTGCTTCATTCTGTGCCTGTAATTGTTCTTTGATTTCGTTCCTGAGCTCTTTATTCTGGGCCTGTAGATGTGCTTGGAATTCATTCTGTCCTTCATTCTGCGCCTGTAATAGCTTCACAATTGTCGCCAGTGACATTTCCTCCTCCTACCCAGCTCGAGATCTCGTCTGCACACCTCCTGCTTCCGTGTCGAAGGTTTGGCTCACTGCAGTGCTTAATCCCACTCCTGACACCAGTGTTACATCCCCACCCCGCACTGCCACATGCTCCATCAGCAGCAGCAGAGCAGTATAGGAAGGACATTGCCCAGTGAGTTGTTCTTCCTATGGTCAGCCTTTAGGTGTACAGCACACAAGATCAGCTGAGGCGACCATAAACACTGGCTTCTGAAAGTTCACTGTCTTTTTTCCAAATAATTACACTTGATGCTTTCAAACTTCACTTCACTATTCTTTCAAGCACTGCTGGGTGTGCTAAGCAGACTCCGCTCTTTCTTTACCCCTGCACAATTGTTGACTCTATACAGGAATTTTATCCGCCCCTGTGTGGAGTACAACTCTCATGTGTGGGGAGGCTCCCCACATACAGCTCTTCTTAATAGGGTGGAGTCAAAGGCTTTTCGTCTCATTAACTCTCCTCCTCATACTGACTCCCTTCAACCTATGTCTCTTCGCCGCACTGTTGCATCTTTATCTCTTTTCTATCGCAACTTTAATGGTCACTGCTCCTCTGAACTGTCTGCTTGCATTCCTCCATCTCTACGACGGGCGCGCAGCACCTGTCTGGCAGCAAACTCTCATCCCTTTTCTGTCCAACTCTCTAATGCAAGAGTTAACCGTTACTCCCAGTCTTTCATTTATGCAACAGGTCAGCTCTGGAACTGTCTCCCTTTGTCTGTATTTCCTGCTGCCTATGATCTCCAGTCTTTCAAACGCAGTGTGTCCAGGCATCTCAAAATGATCGGATCTTGAATTTGGCTCTCTATTGTTTTTTGTTTTTCTCTTGGAGGTAACTGTAGCTGCGGGCTCATGGCCTTTGGTTCCTTCTTCCTCGCATAAAAGAAAAAAAAACTTAATGCTTGACAGCACTTCACTGTTATTACACTTAATGCCTGACAACACTTCTCTGTTATTATTGCACTTAATGCTTAACTGATGATGTACAAACTTTAATAACACATCACTGTTTCCCACTGTTTTCACAAGTATCAAAAATATACAATCTTCACTGACACTGCACTACACTCAAACTGAAGCAATAACCAACTGAACTTGTTTTAGTCTCTTATCCTTCCTTACATAAGCTTGCATTGTACTAGAATGATCTACTTCTCAAACATTCTAGGATGTGCTTGTCCTGCATCAGCCCCTAGTAACAACAGTTAACAACTAGGAGATCAAAACATGCCAGAGTTTTCTTACATTACATAACACTAAATCATTTACCATACGAACTTAAATTAATTTACATAATTTAACAAGCAGCTACATAAAACATTATAAAGAAAAAGAGCAGAGAAATTAATGCATAACTTACGAAATAACTACGCTTACAAACAGCAGGCAAACTGGCAGCTCTAACTCGTACACGTAAACATCGGGAAACATCGAGAATCATCTTGGCTACCTAACTGGCATATTTCGCCTCTTAACAGTATCCTTCAACTATGCTATGTACATTTTTTTGTCTTTTTTCGAATTTTCCTTTTTGTTTCTTTTTTACTGTATTTACTGTACATGATCACTCATCATCATCACTTATCACCATCACATCATCCACATCAGATTCAGATTCAGAGGGAGGGCTGGATAGGGGAGGCAGAGTTGTCGATGATGCAGGCTCATCAACGCGAGTGGATAGGCTGGCTGGGGGTCGAACACGCCTGATGGGAGAGACTGGTGGAGCAGCCGTTTTCTCTGGAGTACTTGCTGGTGTGGACGTTGATGCATCACTATCTGGGAACCCCACAAATGAACAGGAGGATATAAGTGAAATGTTTGCTGTTTTTGCATGTTTACCCCTCGTGAAAAAGTCCTTGATGTCTGTCTGATTGCTACATGACGACGATTTTGGAAGTCACCATAATGACTATGAAAATGCAGCAGTTCATTAGCTGTGTAGGCTGAATTTCTCTCCATGAATCGAATGATCTTTTGAAATGATTCATCAGCATCTTTCAATGAACATACTGCTTCCTTCTCTTCCTCTCACTTGACTCCATCACTTCCACATCTTTCTTTTCAGGCAAAACAACACTGTCGATGATTTCCTGGCCGGACAGAACTTTTTCTGTTGGGGTTTCCTTCTCTGCATCTAGCCATTTCTGTAGTTTAGTGGGTTCATGTTGGGTGAATGGATGGCACGCAGGAGCTTCGGCAATAATATCCTCGATTGTCTGATGCTCAGGCTCTTCCTCCCTCACTTCAGGTTGCAAGGCTATGGCTTCAGTATCTGGCCACACTTCCCTCCACGCCATAACTAGAGTTGTCTTGGCAATTTTCTTCCAAGAATCAGCCAGGGCAATAACACACTTCTTCAAGTTGAAAGATTTTTGGAATTCCAGCATACCACCAGTGAAGTTCACACATTTGCGGGAATAGATTTTTGTGTAGTTGGATTCTACTGCCTAGATTATGCCCTGGTCCTGTGGCTGAATTAATGAAGTGATGTTAGGGTGTAGATACATACCCATAATGTTCCCGTTAACCAACTCCTTTGTCTCAGGATGGGCCCGACAATTATCGAGGAGCAGAATGACCTTTGAATCCTCGGGAAGTCCTCTTTCCCTCAGGTGCTGTTTGACTTGGGGCACGAAATGATGGTGGAACCAATTAGTGAATATGTATCTTGTAATCCAAAGACTTGTTTGGGACATAATCAACAGGGAGATGGACTAGTCCCTTAAAAGTTCGGGGAGACTTAAACTTCCCAATCACCAGAGGCCTAAGTTTGTGCATGCCTGCAGCATTAGAACACAGCAGGACAGTCACTTTTTCATTATTTTTCTTAAATCCAGAGGCTACTTTTTCATATGGCCCTTCCAACATCTTCTTAGGCATCATGCAAAAAAAAGAGGGAAGTCTCGTTGGTATTGTAACAAAGTTCGGGATCGAGGTTGTGCTCCAATTGTGTGAAGTTTACAAAATTACTCTTTGAAATCCTCGGCTGCACTCTTATCAGCCGACCTTTTCTCACCACAAATCTCGAGCTTCCTAATACCGTGGAGTTTCTTAAAACGATGTACTGTAGCCAACCTAGGGTGGTAGGACACGGCTCTTTTATACCCATTTGTCCAAAAAAATCATGCGCCTTTTCAATGAGGAGAGGTCCAGTGATGGCATAACCCTCCGCTCTTTTCCCCCCAAACAGCTCGTATAGCAAAGTATCCAACTCTTCAAACTTTGCTGTCTTAAGTGTATGTCTGTTTTCATTAATTTGAGTGACATCAGACTGTGTAACATATTTCAAAAGCTTGTCTTTTGCTTGCATATGTCATAAATAGTACTGGACCGAACGTTGTACTCACGTGTCAAATTACTCGTGTGGGCATCATTCTCCAGTCTCTTACAAATGTCTGTTTTCCGTTTCAGCGTCAGTACCACTCTCTTACACTTGGGCGTACTCTTATTGGTAGGTGCAGATGAAACGCAGTGTCAGCCTGCAGTTCACCAGGTTCCCAAGCAGGTGAACCTGTGGCAACAACAACATAGGGTACAAACTGTCACAGTCAAGGCGTGTGTGAACGTGGCGCTGTTGTATTGTTATTAATGTTACCATAACCATATACTGCTCAAGAAGGAATACTTCTTACTTCGAGGGTCGCTGTTTTAACGTGCAGATCACTGACCTTTGTAGAAATGAGCTTATTGACTATGAGCCAGTCGGCGAAGGACAGTAGGTTAACACCCATCCCTCCAAAATACTAAGTCCAGCACATTCAGGTAGTAAGGAGTTGCCAGAGTTATGTTAAAAATATAAAGACTGATTGATTGATTAACTGAAGTAAGAGCTGGCGGCGCAACTGTCACAATCATATTCCAAAGTCATAAGAAGATGAAAGTCGAAGTTTAAAAAATTAAGAATATATGAAGTGGATGGGAAGTTGTTGAAGGCCGTGAAGACTATGCATGAGGGTGCTAAGGCTGCAGTGCATGTGGATAGTGAACTGAGTGATTTTTTTCTATATGAAGGTTCGACTAACACAAGGATGTGTCATGTCTCCATGGTTGTTCAGTCTGTATATGGATGGGGTTAAGAAAGAGATACAAGGTAGGAGAGTGGATGTTGGAACAGCCCTGGTAAGAGAGGGCAGTGTTTGGAAACTCCCTTTACTGTTGTTTGCAGATGATACTGTGTCGTTAAGCGAAGACGAAGGGGAGCTACAAGGCTTGGTGGGTGAATTTGGGAAAGTGCGTAAGAAACGGAATCTAAAGGTGAATGTAGGGAAGAGTAAAGTTATGGTCTTCGAGAAAAGTGAAGTCAGTGAATGTACTGTGAGGTTGGATGAGGAGGAAATGGAAAATGTGAGTGTGTTTAAATACTTGGGTAGTGTGTTGAGTAAGGATGGAAGTTTAGAGGGTGAAGTGCTTGAAAGGGCACAACAAGGAAGAAAGGTTGCTGGTTCCTTGAAAGCAGTGATTAGAAACAGGGAAGTGAGCATGGAAGTGAAAAAGCTACTACATGACAGTATTGTGGTACGGTACCAACTTTAACATATGGAAGTGAAACTTGGACATTGTTGGAGGGACAGAAGTCGAGAGTGAAAGCAGTGGAAATGAGTTATGTGAGAGGAGCATATGGAGTTACAAGGAGAGACAGACTTACAAATGAGGAAGTGAAGGAGCGGTGTGGTGTGGATGTGGATGTGATAGGAAGCGTTAGGAGAAACACACTGAGGTGGTTTAGCCATGTGGAGAGGATGGAGAGCGAGAGACTGACGAGAAGAGTGTATGTGAGTGAGATGGAGGGGGGAGAGGGAAGGAGAGGCCAAGGATAAGATGGAGGGATGGAGTGGAGAGGTATATGAGAGAGGGGGGTGTGCGCTGGGAACAGGACAATGAAATGACGGGGGACAGCGACATGGAGGTGATTTGTTTGTGGCCACCCCTTACGGGATTAAGGCGTCTGGCAATAGATAGATAAATAAATAGACAGATAGTAAAAGATAGACAAATGAGGCTATGTTCATTTACATTTACACGGCATCATGCGTGAGCTGGACTACGGATATTTGACGTAAAATATTCCTCCGATATACTTTTTTTTTTTTCATGCTCGATACACTAAAGGAAGAATAAAAACAACAAAGATCATTCTCTTGGGAGGCATTTACTGTTATTTCTAAGGTAAGTTTGCTGTTGTTGTTCTCGTCACTTTGTTTATTGATCCCGGAAAACAAAATGTCAAGCCAAGCAAAATGCGGCAGAGCAGAGCCTGTTGTGCGTCGTCGCTGTGTGCCTGGCGCTGATGTATAAAAGTGAGATGATCGAGAAGACACTCAGTAGGGAAGGTATCCGAGTGATGGAAGTACCTGCTGTTGGGAAACCTTACGAGGACAAGGTAGGGCCTGCCACGCCCTTAAAGAGGTGTGTTAATACTTCGTGTTGTGATTTGTTACAGTTCCAACATTCTCTCTCTCTCTCTCTCTCTCTCTCTCTTTCACACACACACACACACACACACACACACACACACACACACACACACACACACACACACACACACACAAATAACAGTTGGCTGCATTATGAATGTAACAATACGTCGCCATAATACCATAACTCAGTTTAAACGTGATGTTATCTGAATCCAGTGAAATTTATGATGTGTTCTTTATGTTGTTGTATAACTGCCTGTATATTCAGTGGAAGCGAACCGAGTTACAGTACTTTATAGGGAACAGATTCCCAAAGATACACACAATATTTCTGTCTGCAGTGAGGGTTCATGCCTTTTTTTTCCATGTTTATTCCTCAACCAACCATCAACTTCAAATTTCTAGTTAGACACCGTTGATTGTTATACCGTGTACTCTGGTCACTTCATCTCTCTCTGGCAATAGATCATTGACCGCGATTCTCAACTCCCTCTCCCCCCCAGATATCATTCCACTTCGATTTACTCCATACCCATCTCACTTCCTCTTAGATATGCAAGACTCTGTACTTCGAACCCCCTGCCTCTTTTACACCTTCATCCCACCTCGTCCGGTAACCCTGTTCCGTCATCCATTTACCTCTAATTTTCTTCTCTCAATCTCTCATCACTGTTCCCACAAGGCCTGTCAGCCATACGCCTGTATTCCTGTCTTAGCGATGCAATTTTGGGTATGGCTAGTTAACATCAGTTTGTACGTTATGGTGTTATTTCAGTGATTTCAGTGACTTACAAGATGATGATAAGGGGTATTATGCAAATTAAATTGCTTAAATGAAATGTTAGGGAGCTTCCTCAACTGATGAGAATACGGGCTATAGTGTGACAGGGAAAGGGATGGCAGTATGAATGTTGACTATTCCAGTTCTATACAGCTGTGCTAATGTGCATGAAAGAATAAAACTAACCATTACTATAGACATTAATAATATGGGCAGGAAGAGGCGAGTGTATGGATTGATTAATGCTACTAACCTGACTTTGATGGAGACAGCTTCTAACACAATGACCTACGAGGGGTTTGATTATTATTAATAACGTCGCCTGAAGGTATAGAAAATACAGGTACAGAAAAGACCATATTACTGAAGGATGGACTATGAAAGGAAGTACCAAAAGAAGAAAAAGAAAAAAAAAAGATCAGAAGTACAGTGTACTCCGTATTAGCGGAAACAACTGTGATGTATTATTCCAGGGAACCGAGTCCAAGACAGGACTGGAGTCGGTGAATGGAACAGCCTTAGAGTAGAACATGTTTTATACAGCAGATATTACCCATACACGACACCTGTACACTGTACAAGGAACAATAAGTATCCTGTATAGAGTCAGTCATTTTGCAGGGTCAAAAAGAATACAAAGCATCCACACTTCCAGTACCCACAACCTATTTGAAGTCCTATTTGCAGGAGCAATAATGTTACTTTCCCTAGCGTCAGGACAACTGATACTGCAGGTCATATTTTGTATTAGGGACCTGGATGTAAACTGATACTGCAGGTCATATATTGTATTAGGGACCTGGATGTAAACTGATACTGCAGGTCATATATTTTATTAGGGACCTGGATGTAAACTGATACTGCAGGTCATATATTGTATTAGGGACCTGGATGTAAACTGATACTGCAGGTCATATATTGTATTAGGGACCTGGATGTAAACTGATACTGCAGGTCATATATTGTATTAGGGACCTGGATGTAAACTGATACTGCAGGTCATATATTGTATTAGGGACCTGGATGTAAACTGATACTGCAGGTCATATCATGTGGGAAAACTGAGACGGGGAAAAAAGTTGTCAGCCTTAACCATCCTCGAGCTGTTAATAGGCATAGATCTAAAGTTCGTATTCTCGTTGGTAAAAGAAGTTTCCTAACGCCTCTTCTTCATCGATTTAATATTGGATATTAGTGGTTAATATTTTTCTGCGTTATTTGTGCAGTATATGGCGGTACTGGAAGAAATTACATAACAAAAGAGGACAGTATGACGTAACAAATAAAATAAATCCCCTAGAGAAAAATGTTAAGTACCTCAGCCGACGAGGTGCGGGCCGAAGTCATTTAAATATTTCGTTTAAACATAATATTTTGGGAAAGACCACCAGTAGAGATGAAGTTAATGAAGACTATTTCACTCTCACAGGGTCACATTCTCGTCGGGTAAGGAGGCTCCCTAACACCTGCTCCTTAGCGATTTATTTTTGGAAAAGGCAGGTTAATATCAGATTGTATGTAGTTTATGCTATGTATGATGGTATTTTGATTATTTTAATGAAGAGGACAGTAAGGAGTATCTTCATTCGCAAAATAAATCGCCAAGGAAGAGCTGTTATGGAGCTTCTTTAACCAATGAGAATACGGACACCAGTCCTAAATGTTTGTTCTATCGCGAAAAGAATCATCTGGAGGTACGAAAATAAAGAATAATCGTAGTTAATAAGTAAACATACGAACTTTGTTTTTTCAGATAAGAACAGATATCTTTCATTATAAGTATGATCTCAAAATCTACAGAGGATTTTACTAAGGTTGGAATAATGGAAATCTGAACCTGAACTTGGGCAGTCAGATGTATCTTTCATGAACCCCTTGAATAAGAGAAATTCTTCCTGAGTATAATATTATTTTCTGGAGGTAACAATAAACATGTGGAGAGGATGGAGAATGAAAGACTGACTAAGAGGGTGTATGTAGGTGAGGTGGAGGGAGGGAGAGGGAGGGGTAGACCGAGGATGAGGTGGAGGGATGGAGTTGAGAGGTATATGAGGGAGGGGGGGGTGAGTTGGGGGGAGGGGAGTCAAATGGTGGGTGACAGAGTGACTTGGAGGCGTTTTGTCTGCGGCCACCCTTTGCGGGATTAGGGCGTCGGGCTATAGATAGATAGATAGAACAATAAACTTATGACGTCATCGTAGTGACCAAGATAATAATCTAGACGATTTTATGCAGCTTGTAGGAGACTAGATATGACCTTCATTAAACTCTTCAATAAATGTCCCTCGTACTTTCAGTAAAGTCTTTTAGAAATTGTCTGACAAATTTGAAAAAGGCATCATCGTTTTGAGGTTAACCCTGTCTGTCATGTTAGGTCTTCTTTACATTATTACTAACACAGCCCGGTGCTTGGAGAGGATGCTTGTGCTTTGGGGTGAGGGGAAATGGTGGGGGGATCCTCTTCTTTGTGCAGGCACCAAGACTGCTTTGTAAATTTTAGTGTTTGATGCTTTAAGTATCTTTAATTTTTACTGCTTTTACTTCATCGTACTGTCTTATTTTATTCTTTTTATTGTCGTCTGTTTCACAGGTGTCCGGTGCCACAGGAGGCAGTTGCACCGCCAATTTTTATTTGGGTTACTCAATCAATCAGTCAATCATAACAGCACCAGGAGATTTTATTCACAACTGGGAGTGGTTTCCCAAACTACCTGGATTGGATGTACCAGTAAAAAACTCCATCACTGTTTGATATTCTTTCTAAGTTGAAACATAATGGTCTGGATAAAACATAAATACACTGACAGGGCGTCACCTGACAGGGGATATATACTGTATGTTATTGCAGGTCTGCCAGCATTTTGGATGCACAGAGTTTTTCATCATCATCATCTACACCTCTTCTCCCTCCCAACGATGGGGTGTGGTTAGGATTCAGAGACCTATATATATATATATATATATATATATATATATATATATATATATATATATATATATATATATATATATATATATATAAAACGAAAAACAATTAACCACAGTCTCCTCAGTTGAATGGGCCTCATTCTCATTCACTCACTATTCAAAATCGCGGAATCTTGACTCCATCTCACAGATATTAACATCCACACTTAGGTGCTCTTCCATACGTCCCTCTTCAGTCAAGACACCCTCCCCTGATGGCTCAAGAATCTCGAAATTCGTCAGTTCGTATGGGTCGTCCTCCTAGACTTGCTCCAAGTAACTACTGCAAGAAGTGTAAGTAGGTCGTGATGTACACTGATCGGTTACAATGATCATCGTTTTAAATAAATCGGCATTGTAACCTTTTTTTTTTTTTTTCAACTTCGAAGTTCACCTTCATATTACTTTGGAATATGACTGCGACAGTTGCGCCGTCAGCTGTTATTTCAGTTAATCAGTCAATCAATCGCTTATTTCTAATATAACTTTGTCAACTCCTTGCTGCCTGAATGTGCTGGACTTAGTATTTTGGAGGATGGTTCTTAACCTACCGTCTTTCGTCGACCGGCTCATAGTCAATAAGCTCCTTTCTACAAACGTCAGTGATGTGCACGTTACACAGCAGCCCTTAAAGAAAGGAGTGTTCCTTCTTGACCAGTATAGGGTTACGGTAACATTAATAGCAATACAATAGCGCCACGTTCACATGCGCCTCGAAATTGACAGTTTGCGACCTAAGTTGTCGCTATCCCAGGTTCACCTGATTGGTAATCTGGTGAACTGCAGGCAGAAACTGCGTTTCATCTGAAGTCCACAGTCCTCTTTTCGAGTGATAGGGAGGAAGCTGAGGGACATTTTAATAACCAGGCAGTGGAGTCACTCATTCATATAGGTGCCATCACCTGAAGACGTCCCTGTGCAAAACCTCGGTACAAATAGATAAAAAGGACACTTAATTCCATAGTAGAGTATGGTATTTTCTAAAACACTGGAATATAATTCTCCTGTTTTCTTCGAAGATCTGAGGCCAGACTTAGGATACAAGCTGAAGATTTGTTATTTATTATTAGACAAATCTGTTATTTACAGGAAATAATACTGGCATAGGGAGGTTGTGCACTTATATTTCTTTGTCCTTCAGCAAAGAACAGGTAACATTGGTACTGATATCTCGTTAATAAAGCAGCGATATCTCTTTATTCCAGTATATGATGGATAGTACATGAATAACCTTAAAATTAGGTTAATGTATGACGGGGGAGCTAGTCCAGTAGTGGCGTAACTCAGTCAGGGATAACGCACTTAATACTAAACTGAGATAATCTGCATAAGCATATTGAAGTGATTATATGCATATACCATATTGTATATATTGTATTAGTCGCAACCCCAGGCTCATGTGAATGTAAACCTGGTGGACTGTAGGCTAATGTTGTTGTAATGTAGTCTAGCATCTTCCAGTTGAAGGACTGAGTCCCTCTCAGTCCTTCAACTGGAAGATGGACGTTTGTACCGTGTGTGTGTGTGTGTGTGTGTGTGTGTGTGTGTGTGTGTGTGTGTGTGTTCTTACTTAACTGTTCATACCTAACTGCACCTTTACAGGAATGAATCAAGCTTGTACCGTACCCTTTATTTAACCATTTTTATCATGATCATAATCATCATCACCATCATCATTTATCATCAGCCATTACGAGCCCACTGCTGAACAAAGGTTTCCCCCAACCTTCTCCACGAAATCCTTGACTGAGCCAATCTGTGCCACGTTTTCCCTGCAAATTTCTCTATCTCATCTCTCCAGCACCTGTCTGGCCTTTTTCTGCTACGCTTACAATCGCTTGGTGTCTAGCAGTCAGCCTTTTGCTCCATCGGTTATCCCTTATTCTTGCTACATGGCCTGCCCACCTCCATTTCTGTTCCTTTATAACTATAATATTCTTGACTTCAGTCTGCTTTCTCACCTAAGTTGATCTTCTACTGTCTCTTAAAGATATTCCCAACATTGACTTTTCCATTGAACTCTGAGAACGGTTTTATTTATTTTCCATCGATTTTGTCAGTTTCCAAGTCTCACAACCATACATCATAGCTGGAATTATAAATTCGTTATATACTTTTCGTTTCATGCAAACTGGCAAGCTACTTTTCATAATGCCCCTATGATTGCTGAAAGCTTTCCATCCACTTGTAACGCATCTTTTTATTTCACTATCATGATCTTTCGTTAATTTTACTATTTGCCCCAAATAATTGTACTCCACGACTTCTTCAAGAATTTCTTTGCTTTTTCTGAAGATGCTCTTTGGTGTATGTGGATTTGACATTATTTTTGCTCCGGTTCATCTTAACCCTACACTAGGGCTATCTGTTCAGGTCATTTAACATTTCTTGCAATGCCTCTGCCGTTTCTGAGGTTAGGAAATATCATCCGCAAATATTAAATGATTTAGCTTTTCTCCATCCATGTTCACTCCTTTGTTTTCCTAGTCAAGCTTTCTGAAAATACGTTCTAGGCAAGCTGTAAATAATTTTGGTGAAATTTTATCACCCTGACGCAGGCCCTTCTCAATCTTAATTTTTTCGCAATCTTGAGTAATTTAACCCCTAGGATACGCAAATCGATTGACCGTACTGGCGTGAAAATATGTATATGGATCCGATTTTTCGACTCATACAGAAGTAAAACGTGTTATGCCCAAGGTTTAGAGCTTGAATTTACACATCTTTTGCCGCAAATCAGAGTATTTTAGACAAACTGGTTCATGAGCTATAGCCCATCAAAGTTGAAAAAAGTTACCCTTCCAGGTGGCGCGACTCCTGTTTTCTATGTGCTCCCACCCCATTCCTCCCTCATTCCTCACTCATTCCTCCCCTCCCTTCAGCACTGATTGATTGGAAGGGATATACGTCACAATCGGAGGGGAGCATGTTTTCCCCAGTTTTTCCCTGATCCCTTCAATCAATCATATGTGGTATCTTGCATAATCCTGAAAAAGGACCGATCGATCCTGTTAGCACTTTAAGGGTTAGCTGCAGTAGTTCCCTCTTTATACTGTATATGTTTTCGAGGAGTTCTACAATGTTCTCATTCACTCCTTGTTCTCGTAATGAATTTACAATTGCTATGTGCTCCACCGAATCAAAAGCTTTTACGTAATCAAGAAAACCTAAGCACAGTGGTTTATTATAATCTGTAGTTTTCTCATTTAGCTGATTCACTGAGTGTAGATGATCAGTAGTGGAATACCCACTCCGGAATCTCGCCTGTTCGCAAGGTTGATTTTCTTCCAAATTTGTTGTTATTCTGTTTGTGAAGAGTTTGCAAATGACTGATAATAAGGTAATGGGTCGATAGTTACCAAGATCTTTTGAGTCACCTTTATTATTAAGTAAAACAAGTATTGCATTACACCATGTTTTGGGAATTTTCTTCTTTTTTATACATCGAGTAAATAAGTGAGCAAGCCTGTTTTGTATTTCTGCTCCTGCATCCAACAGTAAATCTGCTACAATTCCATCTTCTCCCATAGCCTTCTCTCTTTTCATATTTTCAAGAGAAATATTTGCTTCGACTGGTGTTACCTCATATATTTCACGTGTAGCAACTGAAAATTTAGCTATTGATACTGCTGTCTTTGATGTATATAGTTCTTTGTCAAATTTTCAGCTCTCTTCAGCACCTTATCTCTACATTTAATGACTTCACCGTTTTTATCTTTCAATGATATAATTTGTTGCTTTCCTAGTGCCATTTTACTTCAGACCTGTTGCAGACTTTTTCATTTTTTGATGGTTTCTTTGATCTGATCCATGTTTCTCTTTCTTTTTTCTTCTCTTTGTCTCTTGTTGATTAGCTTATGTAATTCTGCTCGTTCTGCTTCATCTTTCTTTGTTTTTACTTTCATTTCCTTTCTTTTACCATAAGCTCGAGTGTCTTTTCTGAATACTTCTTGGCTTTAGTTGTATTAAGTTTTCCTACTAACTCGGGTGATTCTCTTAGCAATTTTATTAGTGCTGATTCTCTTAACAGTTTTATTAGTCTGTCATTAAGCTCATCATTGTCACATTCAGCATTACTTAGAGCCTGAAATCTGTTCCTTATTTCCAACTGAAAGGCTGCTTTGTTTTTGTTTGCTTTGATTGAGCATATCTTTTTATCTTTAATCGTCTTCTTTAATTCACTTCTGAAGCTGAATCTGGGTGTGCAACCCTCCATTCTATGGTCACTTCCTATATTCACTTTGTTGATAACTGTGACATTTGTGATCGTGTTATTCTTATTTGCTATAATGAAGTCGATTTCATTCTTTGTTTCTCCACTTGGGCTTCTCCAGATCCACTCTCTCCCTGTTCTTCTGTGAAAGAATGTGTTCATTATTCCCATGTTATACATTTCGGCAAATTTTACCACCATTTCATCTGTTTCATTTCTTTTTCCCACTCCAATTTTTCCAAAAAATTCTTCGTTTTTGTATTTCCCAACTTTTGCATTGAAGTGTCCCATGAGTACAGTATGTGGTTTTACTTCTTCCATAATCTGGGAAATTTTGTCATAGAATGTTTCTATTTCTTCATCTGAGCTTTGAGAAGTTGGTGCTTATACTTGTTTTACTTTCAGGGTATATTTCTGGCATAGTCTAATTACAACCAGTGCTGCTCTGTCAGATAAGCTGTTGAATTGAATAATGTTGTCTGCAAGATTTCTGTTAATAAGAAATCCTACACCATTAACTCTTTCATTTTGCCTTCCTTTGTAGTAAAATAGGTGGTTGCTCTCTTCGGACTGAATTACCTTTTCTTCTTTTACGTGGGTCTCACTCAAACCTACAATATCCCAACAAATGGTTTCCAGTTCAGTCATTAAGTTATCAATTTGTAATCTTCTACAAGGCTTCTTACATTGTATGCATAGATCTTCATGAATTACAGTTTGTTTAATTTACCATTCTCTAACTTGCCAACACAGTGCCTACTCACTTTCTGCAGCACGCTGCCCATAAGGACAAGAGCCAGTGGGGTTGGACCTTCGGTAGACGATGATCCAACAGGAACGACCGTCAAACCATTTGCAATGGAACTCACATTATTCTCACCCCCTTGCTCCATAGTTCCTGGTGATCTGTAATTTTTGTGGCACCTTATTCATTATATTCAGTGGAGCCCTATAAACCTACAGGGGTTCCATTGTCCGCGCCATCTCAGACGGTACCTCGTATATCTACTGTACAAGGCCTTCCCCTATCCATCACCTGGGGATGCGCCAGGTAGCAGTGGGATTTTGCCCCTGGATTGTTTTTTTTTTTTTTAATCATACGTACATATCCTTAAATTTTGTAATAGTTTTAGTACAGACTATTTCATCTGGTAGTGCATTCCACTGATCAATTGCCATACCTGGGAAACTAAATTTCCTTACGTCTTTAGCACCTCCCTTTTTTTTTTGCAGTTTATTGCAGTGTCCTCTTGTTGATGTTTCCCCATAGTTATGATACTCATTTGTCTATTTTCTCTTTCCCTGTGATGCATTAACATAGCATCGTTATGTTTTCTCTGTTCCTTCTCTCTTGTAATGTTGGCAGGTTTAATTTTTCTAGTCTTTCTTCATACCTTAGATCCCTTAAGCTTGGTGTCCATCTTGTAGCGACCACCCTTTGTACCTTTTCAATCTTAAATATGTGTATTTTGAAATGTAGATTCCAGACTATAAATGCATACTCCAGAGTTGGTCTAATGAATGATGTGAATATCTTTCTCAGCATCTCCTCATTTACATACCGGTATATGAATGTCATCATCATAATATACACGTTCCGTACTTTCTCATTCATGTGGTCAGCCAGAGATAGCTTGTTATCGATAATCATTCGTAGGTCCTTCTTCTTTTCTGATGTGTGTAGGGTTGAACTTCTGAGTTTAGAATCCCAGTCTGATCTTTTACCACGTTTACCAAACTTGATTACATGGCATTTGTCCACCCTGAATTCCACTTGCCATGTATTCCTCCATTCATGAAACTTATTCAATTCTTCCTGTATCTCTCTGCAAGAGTCTGTGCTCGTAATTCCCCTTTGTATTTTTGCATCATCACCAAACATATTTAGATAGCTTCCATTTCCATTGTTGCTGTCAATGTCTTACCATCGTTTCTAATTATCAAGCAATGGGGCTCTGAAAAATTGTCAGTAAAACAGAAAAATGTCTCAGAGAAACAATCTAGCAGAGCCTCATGCATTTCAGATAAATGGCTAAATTGTATAACGGGTTGGGAATTTCACCTGCCTTCAAGCGTGCTCATAGATAAACATAATATTGATGGAGAAGTCCTTGCACGAAACAAGCACCTTTCAATCTTTTTTTTTTTTTTTTTTTTTTTTTCGTCTCAGACCCAGTGTCTTTGGAAACACAACTTCAGAATTGTGACTAAGATATCAGTATATACAGCTCTTTGACTCTCCACTCTCTTAGATGGAGATGAATCCTAGACTACTTACCAGCATTACAGCATATCAAACAGCTTGAGTCGTTTCGCAACCGATATATACATCGCATCTTAGGACACACAAGAGAGAATAAAGTCTCTCTCTCACAAATTCTCCAGTGAGCAAAGTCAACCAGCGTAGAAGCCATGGTGGGTAAAAAACATCTGAGATGGGTCAGACACGCGTTTTGCATGCCAGCCCACCACCTTCCCAACCTGTTTCTATATGCCCAACTCCCTGCAGCACGTCGCAATCCAGGGGGAAGGAAGAGATATAAAGATCATATAAGGACATCTCTGAACAAAGGCATCATTATACCAAAAGATCTTGAAACCAATGCCTTATACAAAGAACAATGGTGAGCCCTCTGCAACGAAGGAAACATTCATCATGATGAGGCTCGTAAACTGGCCAGAGAAGAGCATAGACAATCGAGACAGAAGACAAAGCTCTCCCAGCAAACACGGATTTGGCATGCCGACTGTGTGCCTAAGTTTGAGGATCCAACTTTGGTCCATGCAGCCACACACGATGGCCCCAAAGAGTTACACCATCCTAGTCAGTAAAGGTGGAGTCATACTGTCTTTGGTAGTAGAAGGATAGCTTTCAAGTACATAAGCAAATAAGTGTGTGTGTGTGTGTGTGTGTGTGTGAGAGAGAGAGAGAGAGAGAGAGAGAGAGAGAGAGAGAGAGAGAGAGAGAGAGAGAGAGATTGATTGATTGATTGATTGATAGAACACATGGCACTGCAAGAAATAGGTCATATGGCACCGTATAAGCAATAAATATAGGCAGTAGAAACATAAAAACATTAAAAAGCAAAAACTCCATATTAAAAACTAGACATAAAAGTAAAACAATGCAATCATAAAAGGTGAAGGAGGCCAGCCTCCTTCAGAAATAAAAGGACATCATCTGCAGGGGTACCAGGCTCTCCCCCAAGCATCAAAGAGACACAGTAAACACCACCCTCCATTCGATGCCTCAGTAGTAGACTCCGAGCTAAGTTGCCCAAACTGGGACACTCAACCAGCAAGTGTCTGACAGTAAGTGGAACCAGTCATCACAGAATGGCTGCACACCTGCACGCATGAGGAACTCACGTGTGAGCGTGGTGTGTCCAATGCAAGCCAGAACAACCTCTAACTTACGAGGCATTGTAGGGCAAACTCTCTGAGAGACGAACTTCGTGACTTCTTTAGCTTGTTGATAGGGACGCTATCCCACCGCAACTGCCAAAAAGCATGAACAGCAGGCAGTAATGGAGCAAGTCAATCAGTAGCAGATAGAAGACAAGGAGCACGCACAGGTCGCAAAGCTGCAGCCTTAGCTAGTGCATCTACCCTTTCATTACCCATGACACAAACATGTGCAGGAACCCAGCAAAAATTCACTCTGTTCCCCCGACGATGAATGAGTAACAGCCATTCCAAAATAGCTAAAGCTATAGGATGGGAGGAGTTAAAAGAGTCCAGGGCCAAAAGCACTCCTTAAGAGTCGTTAAAAATAGTAAAATATTTGCCATGGTGAACAAACACCAACTTCGGGGCTAAAACGATAGCTGACAACTCTGCAGTAAAAACTGAGGCAGCCAAAGGAAGACTACCTGTACAACAAAAATTGGGAAATACCACCCCAAAACCAACACTAGAGGCAGATTTAGAGCCACCAGTATACACAGGCACAAAACCACCATGAATAGAAGAGTGTTCTATAACTGTAAAAGAGCCTGAGGAGTGACAGAATCCTTTGAGTCTGCAAAAAATCTGTAGAAAGTTACTTTGGGCAAGATCCATGGAGCAACCCTCGGGATCCAAACAAGACTGACAGGTACTGCCGACAAACCAAACTCCCCCATGATAACCCAAATCCTATAGCCAAATGGACAAGGCATGCAAGGGTGTCTACTATAATACAAAAAACAAGATTGTTGCATCACACACTCACAGACAAGTGAGTCTGGAATGCGACATATCCAGAGCCAGCACCAAGCTGCAACAGACTGACGTAGTATATCTAAGTGAGGCACACCAACTTCCACCAACAAGCTGGGAATCGGAGATGACCAAAAAGCCCCAGTTACATGGCAAAGACCAGCATGATAGATGACATTTAGAGTTTTAAGTCTGGACTCTGTGGCAGAGGAGTAGACCTCGCAGCCATATGACAGCTTGGAGATTACAAAAACCTGAAACAAATGGAAGAGTGTCCTCCAATCAGCACCCCAAGAGTTATGGGACAGAACCCTCGGTAGACAGAGAGCCTTCATAAATGATGCTTTAAGATTTGCCAAGTGTGAAACTCAAGTCAAACGGCAGTCAAACGTCAGGCCCAAGAATTTCGTCTCTGCCACACAACGGAGTCTCCTGCCACAAAGCTGCAGATCAGGGTCGGGGTGTACCCCTCTCGTCTTACAGAAGTGCATAGCCACAGTCTTAGAAGGGAAAAACCGACAACCCTTGGAAGTGGCCCAGGCAGAAATCTTGTGCAAGGCAAGTTGCATGCGCCACTCAATAACAGACATGCAGGAGCCAGAAAACCATATAGCAAACTCATCCACATAAAGGGATGACAATACCCCATCAGGCACAGTGTCGAGAATACCATTGATGGCCACCTCAAACAGGGAAACACTTAGGTCACTATTCTTTGGGACACCTTCCTCCTGGCACAGTGGCGCAGGGAGAGTAGAACCCACACGAACCTGAAACACATGATCAGTCAAGAAGTCTCCAAACAACACAAGCAGGCGACCACATAAGCCAAAGACATGAAGTTGTTGGAGGATGCCATGGCACCAAGCTGTGTCATGAGCCTTCTCAAGGTCAAAGAACACAGCCACAAGATGTTGCTTAGAGGCAAAAACTTTACAGATCGACACCTTGAACCTGATAAGGTTGTCTGAAGTACACCATAATTTATGGAAGCCACTCTGCGAAGGAGAGAGAAAGCAACCCTTCTCCAGGAACCACACAAGCCTGATATTGACCATTTTTTTCAAACAGCTTGCACACGCACGATGTTAAACAAATAGGGCGATAGTTTGAGACATGTGAGTGGTACTTACCAGGCTTGAGAAGGGGTAGGACAATACCCAACTTCCAACTCTTAGGAATATAACCCTACTCCAAACCCTGTCAAAAAAGTCCAATAAAATCTTTAAAAAGTCAGTCAGCAGATGATGGAGCAGAGCATATGGAATGTCGTCAGGCCCAGGAGCAGTGACACCACAGTCCAAGAGGACAACACGCAGCTCACGGAGGTCGAAGTCTTAATTATAAGACTCTCCGCCACGAGAACAAAAGTCAAGACCCAGCATCTCCTGATTCCTACAAAAGCTAGCACACGGTTTAGAAGGATCTTTTTTTGAGACAGTACAAAACTGATCTGCAAGAGCAGAGGCTACTGCATCTTGTGCAGACACAAGATTTCCATGAAGTCACAACACTAGTAGGAGGGGACAAAAAACTACCAGAAATTTTGTGCATCTTTTTCCACACCATTGGCATCGGAGTAAAGGACGTAACTGTAGAAACATACAACCTCCACTAGTTATGGCGAGCATTCTTCACGACCCATCCATAGTGAGCATATGCTTTGTGAAACTAGATTGTAAGAAAAACAATATCACGATTGGCAAAATACCAATGGACACATGCTTTGTAAGCTCCTTTTGCTATAGAGCAGTCACCATTCCACCATGGCACAGGCCTTCAGGAAAAAACACCAGAAGTCCGTCGGATGGAATGGACCCCTGCTGAGAGAAGAGTCTTAGTAGAATAAAATTCGGCATCATCGATAGTTGGAAAATCAGTAACCCTGTGGGCAAATACACATAGATCCTCAAAGAGAGACAATCAGACCTATCTAGACACCAGCGTGGCATAGAGGCTGCAGGGATAGATCAAGTAGACTGGACCAACACAGGATATTGGTCACTACCATGCAGATCATCCAAAGCCTTCCAAGAAAATTCAAGGTCACAGTCAGAGGACAAGGTAAGGTCAATGACAGAATACGTGCCAGTCTGAACATGAAAATGGGTCGGCCTCCCATCATTTAGGACAACCAAATCTAAATCCCAAACCAAAGAGATAAGAAGATCACCCCAAGGATTTGAAAGTGAGTCATCCCACAATGGATGGCAGCCATTAAGGTCACCAAGGAGTAGAAAAGGAGATGAAAGCTGACTGATAAGGATCTCCAGATCAGCACACATAACAGGAATGGAAGGTGGAAGATACATACAACAGATGCTATAGCACCTCCCAATGTGTATCTGTACCACTAGATGCTATAGCACCTCCTAACGTGTATATGTACAGTCGGGGAAGAAAGAAGCTGGACACAATTGGCGGCCTCTGGCAACAACTCCTATAGTAAACACGTAGGTGGTAGCGGATATGTATGAATGGAGGGGTAACGTTTGTATCGAAGTGTGTGATTGATCGGCACACCACCGTCTGTCATTGCCATGTAGTCAAATATTGGAGAGGGTTTTGAGTATGAATACACTATGTGGTAGATATAATAGATATTCACCCTGTGTCATAGGACATATAATATCTTATTTGACAGTTGATTAGCTGTATTGATTAATGTCACTCATATTTAAGGCACTGTGCAGCTGAAAGTATTTGTGGAGTCAAAGGCATCTGTCTTCAGAGTAGGTTCAATATGAGACCGAAGCCTCAGATCCTTGAATAAATCATAATTATTATCAAGCGCAATACATAATTTTTTGGCGAGTTCGTTTGTATGGTTCATTAACGAATATGTCGTTGAAATACAACATTGGTTCTGATAATCTTTATGACTTTGCTACGTTCTGAGTCAGTAGAAACGTTCCTTCCATGAACGTGGACAGAGCTTCATTGAGCACCATCCCTTACCGTGCTGGGGGTGGGAGGAACCGTGAACAAACGCACGATTTATTAGTTTCTTCATTCAGCTGCTAATGAAAAACTATTATGCAATTGCTTAACAAATGTTTGCTCCGTTCATGATAACAAGAGACTGCTCCCTGATAAGACAGATATCTCTAATACTGAAAACATTCCTTTTAGGTGATGTCCATCACACGTTTTCCCTCTCGAGTTGAGGTGGTGAGTTGGTAGGGTGAAGTATGGCCTTTTCAACGGCACTTCTGTCGCGATTGTTTCGCCCTACAACCTCTCTACCGAACTAGCCTCACATGAGCATCCCCTCCAAGCTAGCCTCACACGAGCACTTTCCTCCGGCATTCTCTTCCCTCACCTAGCCCAACCTTTCACATTAGCAACATGTCAAGATGATTCCTAACATCCAGTTCAGTCACATAGCATGGCATGGTTTGCGTGCATGTTTCAGTGTTTATATGTATGTGTGATTAGTTATGACTGAAATATAAGAAACCATGTTATGATATTTTTAATTGGAACCTTTTTGTCATATTCGGACCAGCACAGATTTACAGGTGAATAAACTTCCCCTTTACCATATTGATGAATCCAAAAGAAGGCCAACAAGTGAACTGTAGCTACACGATGGATTAAAGCAGGTCATTAGACTATAATCCGAGACATATCGCACCATAACAAATCGGAAACCAATGTTGTAATAATTAAGGTAGAGCACGATTCCAAAGTTCGTGCAGAGGGCTGATGGCTCAGCACCATAACTGTGTGGAGTATTTAAAAATCTGTTGCTTCGTGTTATCCGCATCATTCCCTGCAAACTACTGCTCGATGTTTATCACAATATCAATCCAACTGGTTTAGGAAGGCAATAATTCCTAATAATTACTCGTGCGTATCCTTTTTATGCTTCTACTGCGCCTGTTCTGTCCTCGGATACAAGGTGAATGCACACCCCTTCAGTCTCTTGACTTGCTAGCTTCATATTATCTCAATCTATTATGGTATGAAAAGAATGTGACCTATCATGAGTGAAGCACAATAAATGTTGTAGGACCCATAGACGTCATTTTCATGAACATAATTAAAAGAATCACACATAAGGCAATGCGATGATGTTAAAATCAATAGTTACAAGAATATAAGCTAAACACAGAAGTCAAGTGTAATACTGCAGCTCATTACTGCATCACTGGAAATACTCGTTTGTTGGTAACCTTATCCTTATCACCTTTATTCTTTGCCAGTCCTTACTGAAGGCGGATTGTTCCAAGGTATCAGCAAAATCGTCTACCGTTAAGCATATCAGTATATTAAACCTTTTGCTAGTTCAGTTGTAAGCTTATGAATATATTATGGAAAAGATGCTTCGAATGTAAAGGTTTTTGCATGCTATATTATACGAGTGAAAAAGAATTTACTGTAATCAGTGTGTGGCACTTGTACTCAATGCATCACAAATTTAATTTTTATTTGGAAAGACATTGTGTGTGCTAAATGGAATTACCGTAATTTCAGTAACATGCTCAAGCTTACGTCACCTTTCATTTAGTGCTTAGGGCTTTACCGCACGTGACTAGTAATTACCAGCGAGATAGTAAACATGGCATTGTTTTCAATTTGTCTGTCTGTGTGTGTATCTGTTAGCATGATAACTTTGCAACCGCTCAAAATACCATTACAAAATTATACAGGTGTGTAATAGGGATGAAAATCTCCTACGAGTTCGGAATTGGAGAAATTAAGTCAAGGTCCGTGGGTCTGTTAGCACGATAACTTCGCAACCCCTCAGGATATCATAAAAAAAAATACAGGTGTGTAATAAGGATGAAAATCTCCTACGAGTTCGAAATTGGTGGTAGTAGGTCAAGGTCAAGGTCATATTCCGAGCCGGGCTAGATATGTATTGGCTCGCGGATGGTGTGATTCCCCCTTACGGGGGGCCACTTGTTTACTCAAGCACCAAACACATCACAGGAAGAAAACTCGCAGCGAAAGTTAACCATAAATATCCAAGGATGCCCTATAAAGGAACTAGAATCGTGTAGCGTTAGTTAGTATAAAACGCTGACATACTCATCAGGTCTTTTGAGTGAATTATATTGTGTGTATAAATGGTATCACCTGATAACATGTAACCTATGAGTGTGGACATCTTCACTAACTTGAAAAAGCACTCACCATAAAATTAGTTAATTTGAATCTCCTTGATTTGAACTGTGGGGCAAAAGACCATTACTTAACGTGCAAATTCTGTGACTGAACTGGATGTTAGGAATCATCTTGACATGTTGCTAATGTGAAAGGTTGGGCTAAGTGAGGGAAGAGAATGCCGGAGGAAAGTGCTCGTGTGAGGCTAGCTTGGAGGGGATGCTCATGTGAGGCTAGTTAGGTAGAGAGGTTGTAGGGCGAAACAATCGCGACAGAAGTGCCGTTGAAAAGGCCATACTTCACCCTACCAACTCACCACCTCAACTCGAGAGGGAAAACGTGTGATGGACATCACCTAAAAGGAATGTTTTCAGTATTAGAGATATCTGTCTTATCAGGGAGCAGTCTCTTGTTATCATGAACGGAGCAAACATTTGTTAAGCAATTGCATAGTAGTTTTTCATTAGCAGCTGAATGAAGAAACTAATGAATCGTGCGTTTGTTCACGGTTCCTCCCACCCCCAGCACGGTAAGGGATGGTGCTCAATGAAGCTCTGTCCACGTTCATGGAAGGAACGTTTCTACTGACTCAGAACGTAGCAAAGTCATAAAGATTATCAGAACCAATGTTGTATTTCAACGACATATTCGTTAATGAACCATACAAACGAACTCGCCAAAAAATTATGTATTGCGCTTGATAATAATTATGATTTATTCAAGGATCTGAGGCTTCGGTCTCATATTGAACCTACTCTGAAGACAGATGCCTTTGACTCCACAAATACTTTCAGCTGCACAGTGCCTTAAATATGAGTGACATTAATCAATACAGCTAATCAACTGTCAAATAAGATATTATATGTCCTATGACACAGGGTGAATATCTATTATATCTACCACATAGTGTATTCATACTCAAAACCCTCTCCAATATTTGACTACATGGCAATGACAGACGGTGGTGTGCCGATCAATCACACACTTCGATACAAACGTTACCCCTCCATTCATACATATCCGCTACCACCTACGTGTTTACTATAGGAGTTGTTGCCAGAGGCCGCCAATTGTGTCCAGCTTCTTTCTTCCTCGACTGTACCACGAGATGCTATAGCACCTCCCAACGTGTATCTGTACCACTAGATGCTATAGCACCTCCCAACGTGTATCTGTACCACTAGATGCTATAGCACCTCCCAACGTGTATCTGTACCACTAGATGCTATAGCACCTCCCAACGTGTATCTGTACCACTAGATGCTATAGCACCTCCCAACGTGTATCTGTACCACTAGATGCTATAGCACCTCCCAACGTGTATCTGTACCACTAGATGCTATAGCACCTCCCAACGTGTATCTGTACCACTAGATGCTATAGCACCTCCCAACGTGTATCTGTACCACTAGATGCTATAGCACCTCCCAACGTGTATCTGTACCACTAGATGCTATAGCACCTCCCAACGTGTATCTGTACCACTAGATGCTATAGCACCTCCCAACGTGTATCTGTACCACTAGATGCTATAGCACCTCCCAACGTGTATCTGTACCACTAGATGCTATAGCACCTCCCAACGTGTATCTGTACCACTAGATGCTATAGCACCTTCCAACGTGTATCTGTACCACTAGAACTTGGTGGGGAGACTGTATCGCAAAGGAAATAAAGGGAACATTAGATCAGCACAAAATGGCACATCCACCGCTGTGACCGCCAGAAGGAGATGCATGGACGACATCATACTCCCTGATAGAAGGAAATGGTCTATTCCCCACCATTGTCTCCTGGAGACAGACACAGAGTGGGCTCAGAGCAGTGAGTAATAATTGCAATTCCTCCCAATTTGCCATGACACCTCTACAGTTCCACTAAAAACAAACTGGTACTGATTGGGCCGTATTGATTAGTAATAAATAATGTGAAATGAGAAACACCAAGGCTATGTAGCAACCTCGTTGGGAAGGGTGTGAAAGCCCTTCTTCCTAGATTAGCTTTGCCTTACCAATGGAGAGGACAATGAAGATTTGGAGTTTCCATGGGTGGATAGACTCTTACCCCGAGACACATCTCACCCATTGCCAGAATGAGTCTGTGGCACGGGGTCCTTTCTGGAAGGATCACTTGCCCATCCACACCCACTTGTGGGGGTCCAGTTCGTACCTCAGGACCAACCAGACCCTCCCCACTTGAATTAACCAAAGTTCAGCTGCCGGGTAATGGATCAGGGGGTGCAAGTGACAGAGCCCTTTGAGTATTTAAAGACCCAGACCCCGCCACACGTGAGCAAAAGGCAGGGAGTGGAATCCTAGAAAACCATTACAAACACTCACTGACTTAGATGCCACCACTGGCCGGGATGCCTAGTGAAGAGCCTCCTCAGAATCTTCATGTGGCACAGAAGTTTGAACCTTAGAAGGAGAGGAATCACCCAAAGACTCCTCACTCCTCACCCATTTGAAATTGGCTGATGCAACTTCCGTCTCTATGTTAGAACTTGGGGACACACTAGAAGCTGTAGAGGCACACTGTAGAGAAGACAGAACACCAGTAGCAGAGTAAGCAGATGGTGCAGGAGCAGCATTCAGTACAGGAGTACCAGCCAATACAGGAGTAGCAGCTGGTACAGGAGTAGCAACCGGTACAGGAGTAGCAGCCGGTACAGGAGCAGCAGCTGGATGATGTGGAAGGGGGAAGACACCACCCCACATGGGTGGGACCCCCTCAGAGAAGGCACTGCCTCCTCCACGTGTTGACGCCACGGTAGCATCCCCCAATTGGGACGTCTGTGACGACTGATGACCCCAGGAAGTAGATGGGGCAGCATGAAGTGTTGTCCCATTGTACTGTGGAACCTCCTTATGACGAGAGAGAGCTGAAGCAAAGGTGACCCCAGGGCAGATACACATCCCTCTGACCCTTTCCCTTGCTTCTGCAAGAGAAACCTTCTCACGGGTTAGAATTGACATGACTTCACTCTCAAACTTATACTGGTCACACTGTGTTGATGAAGCTGGGTGAGCACCATGGCACTTGATACACGAGGGGGGATTTGGGCAGTCTCTGAATTGGTAGAGAGGCAGCCTGCAGTCCTAATGGACCCAGGTTCGAATCCCGGCTGGGACAGGGAATAGTTTAAGGATTTGAGTTTCATAAAAAGCAAACTTTCTTGATCTACCAGATGACCTGCCGACATGTCGTAAAAGAACTCCCGCTAATACCTATACACCAGTCCTGTATGAGTTAGCCCTAGCATGTATTCAGTATGGACGGTGGGTGTTAGCACAGAGGTGGTGACATGTGGAGGTGTAAGAGGACTACTGGGCCTTAGGATAGGTCACTGGCCCAGAGAAATAGGTCCTGAAGCCTTTGCCCAGAGTCAGACACATAAAAAAGAAATCATGTGAATTACCACCGCAGTTACCAGACATGCCTGTGGGTGACCTCGCATGTTCCTACAACAAGACCTTAGCGCATACCCAAATCTCTGGCAGTGGAAGCACCACCCAGGTCTTGGCACGTATGCCTCAATTTGAAGGCAGTAGTAAGCTGCCTCTAAGACATCAGACAATGTCACTCAATAAAAGGTGACAATCAGTGATGGTGTGCCAGTCAATATTCCATTTACCATTTTCTTTGTCCTCTCCCCCTTCACCGCTCCCTGGTCTTTCAGCCCGTCCAGGAGATCCTCGTCCGAGTACCTAAGGAACTCCTTAGAGAATACAAAACCCTGAGTCTGGTTCAGGGTGGAATGACTGGTGACTGTGGCATCACAGGAGACTAAACATTTGATGGCATGGATGCAAGCGCTTTGGTCAGCATCCCTGGCCTCTATTAGGAGTGACTCACCTACCCGTGGAACAACCATCGGGGATGACCCACAAGCCTTGACCAAGTCACGGCGAACCTTAAACACATTCTGGTCCCTGAAGGAGGAACCATCTGCCAACTTCAAAGCTGGAAATCTCATGTCTTGGTCAGGCACAAAGAAGCCAAGCGTTGTCTTACTGAAGGGTGAGAGTGCTTTCCTGGAGGGTTGTGTGCTGCTCCCTCGAAAGTGCTCTTTACCCTTGTTGCCCTTATGTGGTACAGAGCTGGCAGGAACAAAGACATGGCGGGTTATTGGGGACCCGTGAGTCCAGCTACCTGCCACACGAGCAGTAAAACTGGGGGGAGATCAGCCCTACTTAGACCAAAAATAACTTCATTCCCACATCCCTGCATCCACCATGGAGCCCAACATGGGGAGGTCGTATGCCAGGGACAACACCCACTTGGGGATCTGGGCAATGGTGACTCCAGGGTGATAGGAGCCACCAGGCCCCCCAGTGCCCACTTGACCCTAGCCAACACATGACCAGCCGATTGACCTGGTCAGGCCCAACCAGGTTGCCCATCTAGCCAGACCAAGAGACCAAAGAGGTGTATTGCTAGCTGCATGGTGCATCGTGCAGCATCACCCAACCCCCAGGACTCCTGTCTCCCAGCATTACAGGACGCCACGCACGGCAAACACATGGGGAGGCAACAGTCCCACCCTAGATGGCAAATTGGCAGGGACTAACATCACCTTCAAGCCTCCTCTACCAGTGATGTAGGTTGTGTTTGGTCTACAAGGCTAACAGAAGCTGAACCCTACAAAGGTAGGCATGCCTTCAGAGTAGGTGGCACTGCCAGCCTTGCTTCAAGCCCCGCCACTGCGTCAAGATGACCCCCCTCAGTGGGAGAGAGAGAAAGAGAGAGAGAGAGAGAGAGAGAGAGAGAGAGAGAGAGAGAGAGAGAGAGAGCAAATAATACTGCTGATACAATAACTTCACAAGATTTATTATGAAAAAAAATGATGGTTTATTTTGACCTAATTTCCACATCATACCTTAGCACATAAATAACGTTGCATGAGCATTTTGCCTGATATTGTAAAATAAATTCGTAAGCACCTAATCCTGTACCCAACTGTGATGGCAGGTCGTTTGCATCTAGTGAGGATGTGGCTGGAAGGCATATCGGTGAGACACATTGCCCTGCAGACTGGTGCAAGTGTCTCCACGGTTTACAGATGGATTCACCGCTGGCAGCAGGAGAGCAACGTGGATGCAAGAGTCTGTCAGAGAATACGTCATCTTGGAACAATATCCTGGAGAATAGCAACAGGAGACGACATGCTATCCCAGCAACATCAGTTCATTTCTTTGCCCACATCTTATTTTGCACAATGAAACATCGTCTCTTGGAACATATAACCTCATTCTTTTTATGCTTAAGAAGTCAGTACTTTAGGGATCGCATAATGATCATCGTGGAACTCAAGGAATAATACGAAAATCTTAGGGCATCTCTTGATGTCTCGTGCCTCGCTCAGTGGTCATCCGGTGTTGATTTATGGTTACAGAAAAGCGTGACAACACTAAACTGGCAGCGAAAATTGAAGCGAAAGACACTAAAAACTCACTAAGAATATATAGAAACTGCCGCCATTGTGTTTTAAAATCAGGGGCAAAAGTTTGCTGTAATAACTACAAAAAAAAAATGCTTGTTTTTTCGATCCTGTGAGTGTAAATTTCTTGCGCTTACGTTCTTCATATTAGTTTTGCTCTCACCTAGCGATTATTAGAATTACGATTTTTTTTTTTTCGAATACATATTTTACTGAAGAGTCGAGTTGAGGATGTTTCTGACCCCTTCCCGGCAGGAGGAATTCTTATCAGTAGGTAAAAAAAATTATTTCTTCTGTATTTCACATTGTAATTATTTAGCAGTTTTGTGTAGTGTTCGTTAGTGCTGGAGTACTTTCCTTGTCTGGCAGCAGGATTCCATTGCATAACTATTAAACCAATCACTCCCATGTATTAGTCTTTTCTTGCATCCCACAACCTATTTCATTGAACTGGAGAGACATTTCGTAGTGACGAGGTTAATGACAGTTATATCAAACCCGTCCACTCCGAAGGCAATGTGAATGAGTTCACTTCCAACATAAAGTTTGCTCAACATCTTCAGAATGTGAACTCGTATACCAGTGGATGAAAGTAAATCTCAAGTAATTCGTTAATAGCCTCTCCTAGTAACTATTTAAATTGTTCCTGATATTCGGTGTAATAAATTGTCTAATTGATTAAAAGTACATACCTATCTCATTCAGTATCATAACATGCTTTCCATATAACTTCCTGCATTGCTAGAGAGGGCTCAGGTAGTGAAGAATTTGGTATCAGTTTCTTCTGGTTCTCTAAGACGAAACCAGCCAAGCTGTTTATTGCCAGACACTATGGGCTCTTGACGTAAAAATGGCCAAAAGGGTTTTAAAAGGCTCTTGATGAGTGATTTTACGAAACAATGTTCACATTCCTAAAGAACATTAAGGAATTAAACGAAACCAGCCAAGCAGTTTATTGCCAGATACTCTCGGCTCTTAGCGTAAAAATGGCCAAAAGGGTTTTAAAAGGCTCTTAATGAGTGATTTTACGAAATAATGTTCACTTTCTTAAAGAACATTAAGGTATCAAAACGAATCTTTGTTAATATAACTATAAACTATGTGAATAATCCAGGGGAATCCTAGCAAGCGAACAAGAGGCTCTAGGAAGACTAATTTCAAACTTGGCTCTCATTGACACTGACTCCTTTAAACAGGCTGTTGGGAGGGTCCGGCACTGATGAACACCGCAATGAGATATCAAGCGTTGGCGTACTCATAAAATTCATCTATGTAGTAAATGGCTTGACAGACCAGGACGATTTCTGCAATATATTCTTTCATTTATAATAAGACCTGATCAGGTTACCCCCCCCCCCATAAAAGACAAATTGGAAGAGGATCAAAAAGATGAACACAGTGAATAATAATATTATTTTGGAATTAAATTATATGCACTATAGTCTCCAAAAGTCCGTTCAGCAACTTGTAACCTTATATTTGTCTGAGTAAGGTTGCATATCGTCACTATAATCTATCTGGTTACTTACATGGTATAGTTTTATCCTGTTGTTAGTTTTAATTACTTTTACTAATATAATGTCTGATTTACAGATGGGCAGCAGGAGGAACGGAATTTTTGAAGCAATAGTGTCCATATACTTCAGTTTCAAAGTAAATTAATATTCGCTGTCTTCGTGTTTTTCATCCTTTCCCAATTTCCATTTCTATGAGGGGAAAGGAGATCCTAACCATCGTTCTTTACCTTGCTATGAAAAAATGAAGAGAATAAAGAGTTAATATAAAATAAAACTATCAATAGGGCCTCACAGCAGTGAGTACGCGGAGGTCAGATGACAAAAGCTCGGATTCTCGTCGTTTAAGGAAACTACACACCACCACTTAGTTAGGGACATATGAGTACATTTGGAGATGGGTGATTACTGTCATTTAGTGCGTTACTTATGCAGACTTAGGCGAAACTGGTAGGAACTACGTGAAACAGCAGAGGACATTAAGGTGTAATAAACTAAATCTATCGCATACGAGAAGGTCTTACAGAGCTCCCGAAACCAACGAGAATACGGATCAAATTAACAATGGGTGATGAAGTGGGCCGTGTGCAAAGACACCACCTTTGGTGTTTATCAGTCGTCTTCATCAGTCCCTCTCTGCCAAGGACCTTAACCCTGCTCAGATAGATGTTGGTCCCTGTTGCATAGCAGGTAGACGTAGGTCTCTCAGACCCCAAAATATAAAAATTCGGGAAAAATGTTTTTGTTTCCTTTATTCTAATACTGAAAATAGAGTAACATATTAAATGTTTCCGCAACACAAACATGTAAAAAAAAGAACTGTTCTTTTCGTTTTATATATCTAACAAATTTTTGAAAAAAAAAAAAAAAAACTAGGAAAATCAGTAAATAAATATTGGTCTTCTATAAGAAAGTAAAAAAAATCTGAATGGTTGCTTGAGTGGTGGCAAAGCTTGGCATGGGATGGTGCTTCATGGTGTCAAGAGGGGCTGCCAGACACTGCATTCATATCTGCAGTCAGGGAGAACAAAATATCTCACACACCTCAGGTAGACGTGGGTCTCACATACACAACTTATACTCACATACCCTTATACTGCGGAAACAGAGAGAGAACTTGAAGTAACTCCCTAACCTCTTGCATGGATACACAAAGAAGAACAGGGCTCGCGGGTATTTAGAAGTTAATGAACTAGAAAATGGGACGGGTGGGGAGGGGGTGTCTCTCAGACCCACCTCTACCTGAGCAGGATTAAAGTATGGAGTTACATGCATTATTACACCTACACTCATATTAAGTTTCAGTGCACTACTTCATGAGTACATATGAAGGATATGTGTGGTGCGTATGGGGAGGGCACAAGTTACAGCTGTGTGTGTAATTCACTGGGTCGGTCAGGATCACTTGATGGTCGTGATTGTCAGCTTTTACCCTCCCGGAAGGGAGCTGGGAGCTCAAATAGTCCGATCTAAGGGCAAGGCTGTGACCTTCACACACGCACACACCCGTCCCCTTGCTCAAGGGGGACAGTAACCACCCACTTCGTCAGTGAAACTTTTCGCAACCTGAACGAGGCGCGAACTCCCATCCACCAGTTGGCAAGCAAGAACATTACCACTGCACCAGCGAGCGGTGTGTGTGTGTGTGTGTGTGTGTGTGTGTGTGTGTGTGTGTGTGTGTGTGTGTGTGTTGGCAGACTACACTGTAAGTCAGATACAAAAGTACTGACAACTTTTAGAGGAAGTTATAGGAGAGATACAAATAATTCCAAAACAAGAAGCATGGTATCTTTATGAAAAGTTATTCACCCATCACCTTGATACCCGACAACCTTATGGTAGTAATATATATATATATATATATATATATATATATATATATATATATATATATATATATATATATATATATATATATATATATATATATGTATATATATATGTATATATATATATATATATATATATATATATATATATATATATATATATATATGTATATGTGTATATGTGTATATATATATATATATATATATATATATATATATATAGATATATATATATATATATATATATATATATATATGCTCGCATAACGCACGATCAGAGAGCATGAAACTAGTCATAACATAATACGGCTCGCATTTTCTTTTTTAGTCCCAGGAATGGTCAGAACGTGATTTTGACAAGTATTGCATGGGTGGAGAAATTGCCCATTTCTTTAAAATAATGAAGTACGCTGCTACGATAGTGAAAACGCACCCTGAGACCAAAAATTATGGAATATTTAGTCAATACGTGAGAAAACTGTCCAAGCACTGTAAAAAACAGCCAAAACGTGTGCAGATTTAGTCACAGTGCGCATTGCATATGCCCATGATTTATGTATGTCACGTGTCTGCACAGGTGTCATCTCGATCTACTAAGCATTCCTGGGCCACTCCACTCAACCCTCTCCCAGCTTTGTGCCTCCACACGTGCTGTGGGGTAACTTTTTCTCTTTTTTTGGACACCTGACCCAGCTTGACCATGCCGCCCCACCGTGACTCAGCAAGACTGCAGAAGAGTTTGATCCAGGAGCAGAAGCTTGACATGATCAAGCAGAAGGAGAGAGGTGAACGTAATTGTGCCATTGCCAAAGCATACTAGATCAACAAGTAAACTATTCGAACGATTCTGGGAATGAAGGACGCCATATTGAAGACACTGTGGGCCCATGAGGGATCTGCCCTGGACATGAGATTTCAAGTGTCTGACCCAGCGCTAGTTACGATGGAAAGGTACCTGGTCATGTACTCCATCCGACGGGAGAGAGAAGGAGTTCCAATCGACTCTATAAATGTATGAACGATTCTGTGGAGCCAGCGCAGCCAGAGGACCATGCTGGGGACCAGTAGGAGTCCTGCCCTGCCTCAGAACCCCACTCCCCCTGCCCCAGGAAGCCCACAAATTCTTCAGTTCAAGGTGAGGAATCCCCAGTGTTTGTATATACTGAAGTCATTTTCAGGTAGGTAATGTCCTAGGAAAACTCCAGGAATATTGCCCCAAAAGGTGAAGTTGTGGCTGGCTTGGGTACCATGAAACTATTTAACATGTAAACATATGGCAGTATAACTCAGAATTTTCATAAAGCAGGACCTGCCAGGAACAATATTCGCGTGTTATGCTAGCAGTGACAATATATATATATATATATATATATATATATATATATATATATATATATATATCTCATCAGCCGTTTGAGTGAGTATCCACTGCAGGACCGGCCTATCCCGACCGAAGTCGGGACGATACAGCCAATGTATCTCTACCAAGTGGCTTAGGCTGTCTAATAGTAGGGTGAGAAGCGCTTGTTAGTGTAATTGTCATGTTGGACTGGCTTTGGATGTGTGTGTAGTCTGTGAACCAAGTGTAATCGGCCCGCGCAAGCTGACTGGGTGCAAGCATACTTTATAGTAAGCGACACTAGTTCAACCACAGCATCCCTGGTGTCCGCCAATGTAGTACGTGGCCGGATGAACACTCCCAAAGTTTATTACCCTGGCGGGGCGCGAACCCTGGCTCACCCGTGTACGAAACGCACACTCTATCACTGTACCACGGAGGCTCCATATATATATATATATATATATATATATATATATATATATATATATATATCCATATATATATCCATATATATATATATATATATATATATATATATATATATATATATATATATATATATATATATATATATATATATATATGCCTTAATCCCGTAAGGGGTGGCCACAGACAAATCTCCTCCATGTCGCCCTTTTCCCCTCCATTTCACTGCCCTGCTCGCAGCTCACACTCCCTTCTTTCATATACCTCTCCACTTCATCCCTCCATCTCATCCTTGGCCTCCCCTTCCCTCTTCCACTCTCCACCTCACTCACATACACTCTCGTCGTCAGTCTCTCGCTCTCCATCCTCTCCACATAGCCAAACCACCTCACTATGTTTCTCCCAACGCTTCCTATCTCATCCACATCCATACCACAATGCTCCTTCACTTCCTTATTTCACAGTTTGTCTCTCGATGTGGATCCACATGCATCTCTCAAACAATTAATTTCCACAGCTCTCACTCTTGACTTCTGTCCATCCAACAGGGTCCAAGCTTCATTTCCTTACGTTAAAGTTGGTATCATAACACCGTCATGCAGTAACTTTTTCAATTCCATGCTCACATCCCTATTTCTTATCAGTGCTTTCAAGGAACCAGCAATCTTTCTTACTTCTTGTACCCTTTCAAGCCCTCCACCCTCTAAACTTCCATCCTTACTCATCGCACTTCCCAAGTTCTTAATCACACTCACACTTTCCATTTCCATCCAACCTCACTGTACATTCACTGACTTCATCTCTCTCGAAGACCATAACTTTACTCTTCCCTACATTCACCTTCAGATTCCGTTTCTTACACACTCTCCCAATCTCTTCCAACAAGCCTTTCAGCTCCCCTTCGTCATCTCTTAACAACACAGTATCATCTGCAAACAACAGTACAGGGAGTTTCCAAACGCTGCCCTCTCTCATTAGGGCTACTCCAACATGCATTGCACTACCTTGTATTTCTTTTATGACCCCATTCATATACAGATTGAACAACCATGGAGACATGACACATCCCTGTTTCGATCCAACCTTCAATTAGGAATATTCATTCAGTTTACGAGTACTATCCACACACACTGCAGCATTAGCACCCTCATTCATACTCTTCTCGGCATTCAACAACTTCTCATTTACTCCATATATTCTTAATGTTTTCCACATCCTTGTCTATCTGTAGGCATAATGTTTTAACAGAATACTATATGTACCTACAGGATACTTGTATAACTATACAGCTATAGGTGCCAATATGTAAAACGGTTATGTCTGGAGTTCTACAGGAGGAGACAACTACACATCCTCTAGCCCAAACACCTCTGACCATGTGTGAGAAATATGACCCCCCCCCCACACACACACACTTTAGTAGGAAGCTAGAGGGGGATAAAAGTCCGATATCGCATGCAAACAGAGTTAGAGAACCAGAGAGAGACAAGGAGAGAGAGAGACGGCCAGGAGAGAAGGAGACAGATTCCCAGACAGCGATAGGGAATTGGAGAGTGAGAGTAAAGTAGGAGGACAGCAGCTAGCACAAACTGCTACTAACCATACACGGGTCACGCCAACCTACTAACTTTTATTCAAGTAACCGTCTCATAATAAAATCCATCAACCTCAATCTGCCTATTTTATCATCCCACTTAAAAAAAGAAGAGGATAACGGAACGGAGAAGGCCTACACTGACATCTCCTATAATACCTCACCATTACTCTCTCCTGGTGCCACTCCCATCGACGATACAACCAAATAACCTTCTCTATCTAATTAAACCCCTCGGCTACGTCTAACATTGGTGGCAAGCAGTGACAACGACTCAACTGCAATAAACTACGCTCAACGATGTTGGTGACAGTGGTAAACGAAGGTAATTAACGTCTCAGTCAACAATGGATGAGCAAATTACAATCAAAACAATCATCAATCAAACTACAAGCAAAACAAAGAGCGAGAGCTGGCAGAGCTCTTACCTTCACCCCCAATCACTCCTAATCCCCTCAACCACAATTCCACGATTTACGAGAAACAATAACAACGATAAACTACATCTATCGACAACTCTTTAACCCTACAAGTTAATCTCAGCAAGTAAGGAAAAGCTAACACTACAAGCTAAGAACAAGAAGAAGCGAGCAAGGAAAGTGAGAAAGGAGGAAGTGCATGTGTATACTGTGCCAATAGTGTTGACCTAGCATGATGATGTAGCACCAACACATTTCTCCCTCCTTGAACCTCCATCACCCTCCACCACGACCTCCACCTTCTCCAACACTACCACCACCACTTTCTTCACCACAACTACCAGAGTGAGACAGCTACTCAGCAGTGTGTCATCATTCGCAGAGTGGGGACAATGACACCGACTGCTGACGCAGTCATACCACGACTCTGACCTGACCCTGACCTACCTCAATCAAATCCTAGCAACATCCTTCAACCAACATCACTATCATCACCACTACCACAGTTAATACCAGTTAGTCGAAAACTACTCTGTTAGTTTGATAATACTGCTTCACTTATAAACAACTTTACGTTTATACACAGTGACAGACAGTACATATGCTTACATCAACATATAATATATAAATATTAAAAATATAGTAAGATCAGAGAATTAAAATGTAAGAACAAACATATCCTTATTACAGTTACAAGGAAAATTAAGTGAAAATGCCTAACACAATGGAGCTAGCAACAGTATGCTATACTCAACCACACACTTAAATACAACCAATACCTAAAGATGAAACATACCAAGTTGACTTCACAACCTTTGGAGGACTATAGTGTCAAGTGATGTGTGAAACTAAGGGAATATCATACATATTGTAAACATTGTATATCAAACCTTAAACTATCCATCTATCTGTTGCCAGACGCCTCAGTCCCGTTTGGGGTGGCCACAAACAAATCGCCTCCAAGTCGCCCTGTCCCCCGCCATTTCACTGCCCTGCTCCCAACTCACACCCCCCTCTCTCATATACCTCTCCACCCCATCCCTCCACCACATCCTCGGCCTCCCCCTCCCTCTCCCCCCCTCCACCTCACTCACATACACTCTCTTCGTCAGTCTTTCACCTTCCATCCTCTCCACATGGCCAAACCACCTCAGTGTGTTATAACGCTTCCTATCACATCCACATCCACACCACAACGCCTCTTTATATCCTCATTCGTCAGCCTGTCTCTCCATGTGACCCCACAGGCTCCTCTTAAATAACTCATTTCCACTGCTCTCACTCTTGACTTGTGTCCTTCCAACAAAGTCCAAGCTTCACTTCCATACGTTAGAGTTGGTATCACAATACTGTCATGTAGTAACTTTTTCACTTCCATGCTCACTTCCCTGTTTCTTATCACTGCTTTCAAAGAACCAGCAACCTTTCTTCCCTGCTGTACCCTTTCAAGCACTTCATCCTCCAAACCTCCATCCTTACTCATCACACTATCCAAGTACTTAAACGTACTCACATTTTCCAATTCCTCACCATCCAACCTCTCTGTACATTCAATGACTTCACCTCTCTCAAAGACCATCACTTTACTCTTCCCTACATTCACGTTTAGATTCCGTTTCTTACACACTCTCCCAAACTCATCCACCAAGCCTTGCAGCTCCCCTTCGTCTTCACTCAATAACACAGTATCATCTGCAAACAACAGTATAATACCATCTAAATACAAACTGTGCAACATAACTAAGCCAATACACCTATGGTGTCTCAAACAAATAAATCAAATATGGCTGATTCATGATATGATTGTACTGCTATTATTGTATAAATTATTTACATATGTATCAGTTATATAGATAAAATGACCACACTTGTGATTCCTGCAGCTATGTTACAGTAGCTACAATTATGTAACTACAAACACTAGCATTACTGTAACTACTGTATATTATAATTCCTACAGTTGTGTACCTACAATATGTACACTAACTACAAACACTAGCGTTACTGCAAATATATTACAATTGTTTTTTTTTTTTTTTTAAATAATGTACAACTCTAGGTATAGGCTTCAGAGCCTGCTCCCAAGGCCCAGCAGTCCTCCTACATACCGTACACCTCTGCATGTCACCACTTCGGCGCTAGCACCCTCCGTCCATATTGAATACATGCTAAGGCTGTCTCATACAGGACTGGTGTATTCGTATTAGCAGGGGTTCTTTTACGCCATGTCAGTAGGTCATCTGGTAGATCAGTAAAGTCTGAGTTTATGAAGTTCAAACCCTTAAACTGTTCCTTGCCCCAGCGAGGATTTGAACCTGGGTCCGTTAGGACTGCAGGCTGCCTCTCTACCGATTAAGCCACCGCCTCCCCCAACTTGTTACAACCACGTTTTGTGACAGCTGCATTAACTAGATGTAACTACAATTTTATTGCAACCACAATTGTGTAACGTTTGCTTTAACACGATGTTAATGTTACGGTCACACTTCGTAGCAGTTGCATTTACACAGTGTAACTACAATTGCATTAACACGATGTAACTGCAGTTAAGATACAATATTCCTTCAATTATGTTACTTTTACAATGTTATATATTTTGCTTAATTAGCTTACAACTAGATTGTAATGTGTGTATGATATGCATTAATATGTTATGACAATATTTATTGCCGTTGGTAAGACAGTGGGCGTGACCGAGCTGTATGTAGGCGTATAATGTTATGACATAGTACTATATGTAACTGCGGTATATAACTATATACCTCTAGGTAACAATATGTAAAATAGGTAATTATGTTTGGCATTCCCCAGGAAGAGACAACTACACATTCCCTCACCTAGACTAATCAAGAATGCCAAGCACCTCTGATCATGTGCCGGAATCATGACCGACACACACACACATGCACATACCTACACACTTTAGCTGGAAGCTAGAGGGGGATATAAGTCCGATATCACATGTAGAACGAGTTAGAGAACCAGACTGAGCACCAGAGAGAACAAAAAGAGAGACAAGGAAAGAGAGACTGCAGGAGAGAAGGAGAGAGATTCCCAGAGAGTGATAGGGAGTTGGAGAGTGAGAGTAAAGTAGGAGGACCGCAGCTAGCAAAGTGCTAGTAACTATACACGAGCCACTCTAAGCTCTTAAACTCTTATTCATGTAGCTGTCTCACAATAAATTCCATCGACCCCAATCTGCCTATTTCATCATCCCACTTAAAATACGAAGAGGATAACGGAACAGACAAGGCCTATCTGACATCTCCTACAATGCCTCGCCATTACTTTCTCCTGGTGCCACTCCCATCGACGATCCAACCAAATAACCTTTATCTAATTAAACCCCTCAGCTACGTTTATTAGCATATCCACCCTGTCATATGTTTTCTCCAAATCCACGAGGACAGCATACAACTTCTTTCCCTTCTCTAGAGACGTTTCCACTAAAGACCTAAGAATGAATATCTTCACAGCGTCTTCCCTTCCTAAACCTCCCTATTCTTCTCCAACTAATTCCTCTGTTATTTCCCTAACTCTGTCATTAAGTATCCTGCCATACAATTTTCACATAACACTAAGAAGATAAATGCCTGTTTGATTACCACACACTTCTTTTTCCCATTTTCCTTTGTACAGGGGATTAGTTATACCTGGCTTCCAATCTTCTGGGACTCTACCTTCTTCCCAGGCAAATCTGCACATCTTCCACATCCATTCTACTACCATCTCTCTCCCATGCTTCAGCATTTCACCACACACTCCCTCAAACCCCGGGGCTTTCCCCATTTTGACTTTTTTCATTGCTTCCACAACTTCCATTCTACTGATATCTTCCTCTCTTCTCACATCCCTCCACCTCCCAACCATTCCCCAGCCATTTATACTCGCATTACTTTCATTCTCTATGGCCAATAATGTCTTAAAGTATTCTCTCCATCTGCTAACTTTTTCTCCCTTCTCCACAAGTAATCTACCATTTTTATCTTTCACTCTCCGACTGACTTCTTTGACATCCTAACTCTCTTTACCACTTTAATATTTGTGCCAGAATAGGGTATTGGCTATCGCCAACCCCCTCCCAGCACAAATGTCCATTAGAGCACTGCCATTCTCATCAACCTCTTCAGGCACACCCTACTCATCAACTATTCCATCCACCTTCACATTCCCTACTTTTCCATCCATATTTCCAAGCAAAAACACTTTCTTATTCCTTTCAAATTTTTCCATGCACACTTCCACATTTGTCCAGAATTCTTCCTTCACTCTGCTTGCACGATTTTGCATTGGCGCGTACACACACAATTGCCCATATTTGTAGTCCAGCTATTACTCTTATGCACACACTTTTTAAGCAAACTGATCCATACCCTCTTATGTTTTTCTTCCATCTCTTGCACACAGCAATACACATTCCTTTATTTGCCCTTTCATTCTCACCCACTCCCGCACATATACCCCATCCATACTCCCATTCTCTCACACTCTCACCTCCTCATTTAGTTTTGGTTAGTCCACATACATCCACTTTTGCACCCTCAAGTACCTTGGCAATCTCTTTCTATTTCACATCATCCCTTGCACCCCATACATTCCATGTCACAATCCTTACCATGTCCTTTCATTGGTCATTAGTCGTCACCTTTTGGTCAGTCCTGGTCCGAAGTTTCTTGTTCATATTTATCGTTAGTTGTTTTCCAGGGAGGGGCACTAACCCTCCACCAACCCACATGTTGTCACGTGGGAATCAAGTGCTCGATGGTTATGAGGTTATCACCCAGCACTGTAAATGATTTTATGGTTTACAAGAAATCATTTGGCTTGCCACTCAGTGTAGCGCTACCCTAAAAATAGAGCACCAGTACACTAACTGGGTGCATGATGGGCACCCCCACCTACCACCTACTATATATATATATATATATATATATATATATATATATATATATATATATATATATATATATATATATATAATATGTGGTAGGTGGGAGCACCCATCATCCACCCAGTTAGTTTCGCGGTGCTCAATTTTTAGGGTAGCGCTACACTGTGTGGCAAGCCAAATGATTTCCTGTAAACCAGGAAATAATTTACAATGCTGAAAGGTAACCTTAAATATATATATATATATATATATATATATATATATATATATATATATATATATATATATATATATATATATATATATATATATATAATTTTTCTATGCAAGAAAGAAGGAACCAAAGGCCAGGGGCCCGCAGACCGTTCCTTCCAAGAAAAAAACGAAAACAGTAAAAAAAAAAAAAAGAGTCAAATTCAAGATCCGTTCATTTCGAGATGCCTGTACACACTCCGTTTGAAAGACTGGAGATCATAGGAAATAGGAAATACAGACAGAGGGAGAGAGTTCCAGAGTTGACCTGTTGCATAAATGAAGGACTGGGAATAACGGTTAACTCTTGCATTAGAGTGTTGGACAGAAAATGGATGAGACTTTGTTGCTAGACGGGTGCTATGCGCCTGCCATACAGATGGAGAGATGCAAGCAGACAGTTCAGAGGAGCAGTGATCATTGAAGTAGCTTTAGAAAAGAGATAAAGATGTAACAGTGTGGCGAAGAGACAGAGGTAGAAGGGAGCCAGCAAAAGAAGGAGAGGTGATGAGACGAAAAGCCTTTGACTTCACCCTATTGAGAAGAGCTCTATTTGGGGAGCCTCCCCACACATGAGAGTTGTATTCTACACAGGGGGGAATAAAACCCGTGTATAAAGTCAGCAACTGTGCAAGGGTAAAGAAGGTATGGAGTCGGCTTAGCACACCAAACCTCTTGCAAGCAGATTTTACAAGAGATGCAATATGATCTTTCCAAGATAAGTCCCGAGTGAATGAAACCCCAAGCATGTTCAAGGATGATGCAGGGTTGAGCTGGATATTATTAAACATTAGTGGGTATTCCTGTGGAAGATTATGTCGGATTGATAGGTGTAAAAACTGAGTCTTTGATGCATTAAAAACAACCAGATTATTTTTACCCCACTCAGAGATTCGAACCAAGTCAGACATTAGGTTTACCATAGCCTCATCCCTTGTTTGTTGAAGTAACTGCTGAAATGGACATTGCGGGAACCGAATGGAAAGGTTGAAGTGTGGAATCATCAGCGTCCAAGTGGATGGGGTTAGATGTACAGGTTAGAAGGTCAATGATGAATAAAAGGAAGAGAGTTGGTGATAGGACAGAGCCCTGAGGAACACCACAGTTGATAGATCTAGGAGAAGAACGATGGCCGTCTACAACAGCGGCTATAGAACGATCAGAAAGGAAGCTATAGATGGAGGCACAGAGAGAAGGATAGAAACCACAAGAGGGCAGTTTGGAAATTATAGATTTATGGCAGACTCGATCGAAAGCCTTTGAGATGTAAAGTGCGATGGCAAAGTTCTCGCCGAAGTCCTCAAAGGAGGATGACCAGGAGTCTGACAGTAGGTGAGAAGATCGCCAGTGAAGCGTCCCTGATGGAACCCATACTGAAAATCAGAAAGGAGGTTGTGATAGGAAAGATGCTTAACATTTTTTCTGTTAAGAATTTACTCAAAAACTTTTGAGACACAGGATGGTAATGCAATTGGACAATACAGTAGTTAGAGGGTTGGGAACGGTCACACTTCTTTGGGACTGGGTGAATGAGAGCAAATTTCCAGCAAGAAGGAAATATACAAGTTGAATGACAAAGGTGATAGAGTTTACTTAGGCAGAGTGTAAGCACAGATGCACAGTTCTTGAGGACAACAGGAGGGACTCCATCAGGCCCATCTGCCTTGTTAGTATTAAGGCCAGTGATAGCAGAAAATACATCAACTAAAGAAATCTTAATGTCATCCATGAGGAAGTCAAAGGGGGGAAGTGATGGAGGAACAGCACTGGAATCGTCTAAGGTGGAATGGGAGGAGAAAGTTTGAGCAAAGAGATCTGCTTTATCAGTAGAGGAAACAGCTACAGAGCCATCAGAATAGAAAAGAGGGGGGAAGGATGATGAGGTAACATTGTTAAAAAGGTTTTTGGTAAGGTGCCAGAAGAAGTGGGAAGAAGTCAAGTTGGAGAGTTAAGAGCATTAATTACGGATGAAATTATTTTTAGCAGAGTGAAGAACAGACTTAGCACGATTCCGGGCAGAAACTTAAGCAAAATGTGATTCAGGGGTGGGTTGGATCTGGTACCTTTTATAGGCCCTCTCCTTGTTGCGGACAGTATTAGAACAAGCATGATTAAACCAAGTCATTAGTCAAAGGATATGAGAAGGGAATGTATGCTTCCATGCCCAACAGAACAACCTCCATAATGCGCAAGGCACACTCAGATGGCTCCCGGCCATGAAGTAATAATTATTCCAGGGAAAATCAAAGAAGTACTGCCTGAGAGCCTCCCAATCAGCAGCTCCAAAGTGCCACAGACGACGTTTCTTTGGAGGGTCCACAGGCCATACTGGAGCGATAGGACAGGTTAAGATGATAAGGTTGTGATCGGAGGAGCCCAACGGAGAGAAAAAATTAAGAGTGTAAGCAGAAGGATTAGTTGTAAGGAAGAGGTCAGGTATGTTGGAGCTCTCTCCAAGCGGTCAGGGATATGGGTAGGGTGCCGTACAAGCTCCTCTAGGTCATTAAGGTTAGAATAGGTGTAGGCTTGTTCACCAGGTGGATCAGTGAAAGGAGAGGAGAGCCAAAAGTGGCGGTGAACATTGAAATCTCCTGGAATGGAGATTTCAGAGAAAGGAGAAATGGATAGAATGCATTCCATCGTAGAAGTAAGATAGTCAAACAGTTTTTTATAGTCAGTAGAATTAGGAGATAAGTAAACAGCGCTGATATATTTAGTCAGAGAATGACGGGAAAGCCGAAGCCAGAGTGTGAAGAATTCAGAAGAATCGAGTTCAGGAACACAGGAGCAAGATAAGTCATTGCGTATATATACAAAACAGCCAAGTTTGGCTTTGAAATGAGTATAGAGAAAGTAGGAGGATACAGAAAAGGGTCTGCTGTCAATTGCCTCAGACAGCTGAGTCTCAGTTGGAAAAGGAGGGTGAGGTTTAGAGAAGGAAAGGTGGTGCTCAACAGAGCGAAAGTTAGAGGAAAGGCCGCGAATGTTGCAGAAATGAAGAAGAAGAGAGTCAGACAGTGGTTCCAGGCAGTTCGAGTCGTCACTGAGAGAGGGGAGGAAGGTGGGAGCAATTATGGTCCCTTTCCCTGGGGACTCCGAGGCCACGTGTTTTGCTGCCATGATTTTTTTAATTTTGGAAAAGGAAGTATGATGTGTACTGTGCATGTAGTTTGGTGTTGATAATTAGAGAAACTTGTTTTGGAGAGCATGCTGGCCTACTCTCTGTGTTACTGAGACACTGAAAAAGTTCAGCAAAGGGGGATGGTGGGGACCTAGTCCCAAGGGCTGATGAAACTAAAACTACAACTGGCCAGGTTACTAGACGTTGGTATTGTCCTTCTTTGTCATTACCATTCCATTCCTCATCCCTTGAGTTCCGTTTATCAGTTGACTGTGAGTCCAGACAGGTTATCCGTCCCAGTCGAGGAGCAGTCCCCAACGCAATGTAAACAACTAAACACCCTTACATTTACAGGGGAAAAAGAACAAGGAGGAAGGAAAAGAGAGACCCACCTACGACCACTTGATTCTTAACTGACAGTCAGTTCCGAAGGGTTGGAAGCTGCTTGTGCAGGTATCATTCATCAAAACCTTTATGGAGCAGTTAGACAAATCTTTACTAGAATGCCAGAACATCGATCTTCACTGGGCCTTAATGGTGCAGGAAACCATGTTAGTCCAGTTCCCCCCTGTCTGGCTCAACAAGGTGCAAGCAAGTGCAGGGCTATTCATGGTCAATGCCACAGCTGCCACAGATGCCTACAATGCTGCAGTGACTGTCCTATCATCCTTTGAAGAAGACAGCATTGTACAACATTCTCAGAGCATCGGTGGTGACACCCTTCTTCTCCTGGGGCAAGTGGGATATTGACTACCACGACATTTGGAAAGGGACAGTGTTTTTCCCTCCTCATTGTTGCCAGCATACTTCTTATCACATCTGGAGAAGTGGCCTGACTCTTTCACAGAGTTCCTCCCAGGGTCATGTCAATCCAATCCCCAGTGTCAGCGAAAAGCAGCAAAACTGTCAATGTTGCTCATCTCTCTGGATTTAGCTCCCATCAGTATCCTAACTTCTCAGGTTCTGTACTGGTATTGGCAGCTCAGTTTCAACACTAGCTCAAATTACTTGGAAACAATCTCCAATCCAGGCAGTGCTAGAAACATGGCGTTCACCACGACTGAGCAAGTGTCAAGGAAAGCAATCATCCGGGAGGCTTCCTTTCTTCCTCACCTGGCCCTGGATGCATATGTGGACGAGGCACATGCTCACCTCCCATGTACAGTACACCTCCTGCCCTGTTCTCTAACCTCCCTCCAATGGCGGAGGTTGCCTTCTACTCATCACTACGTGCATCCCATGTGTACCAAGCAACACATCCAGTGTGGCAAGATGGGACCAGGGCCCCCGCACCTCAAAAATTAACACTAGCAAAGGAGTTCATACGACAAGTACTGATCCACAGGGCTCTGGCTCACCTAGTTCAGGCCAGCCCTCTCCCACATACCAGGCAGACCACACACACATGCCTGGCCACAATCATGATGGGCAGTACACATGGTCAATAAGTGATTTTGTTTAGCCTCCTCCCCTCAAGATACCTCCCTCCTCCATGAGGCTAATCCACAAGGTAAGACCCCATGTGGACAACATGCTCGAAAAAGGGATGATGGAGCTCACTAGAGAACCGGTGGTCATCTCTCATGCTCTCACTGTTCCCAAGCAGGATTCATCACACACAAGACACACAGATAGTGGAACTAAGCCTTCTCAAACAGTTCATTACTACCCACTGCTTCAGGATGCTGATGACTACTCAGGTTCTACTTCATGTCCATTAGGAAGAATAGCTTACAACATTATACCTCCATGGCATCTACTGGCACATTCCCATCCACCAGTGATACAAGAAATTCATAACAATTTGAGCAAATGAACATACTTACCAGTCAACATGCCGGCATGTCGGTCTTTGCCTTACTCATTGTGTCTTCATCAGACTAACAAAGATGCTGGTGCGTCGTTTGGTGTCAGAAGGAATCAACGTATTAATGTATCTCAATGACTGGCTCCTCAGAGCGGCCACAAAGCAGTGTCCCGAATTATAGGTTAGGAAATCAACGCAGCTGCGGAGCTCAGCTTCAAAATCAACATGGAAAAATCTTCCTTGGCCCCTTTGAAGAAAATAATCTGGTTAGGCATGGAGTTGGACTACAGGCGAGTCTGAGAGTGCCTTTCCCAGGACGATGCACGCTGCCCGCAGGGAAATTTGTTCAGGATAGTTCTTGCAAACTCATGTCATGAAGACATTGGGATTCTCTGCTGTAGGTACTGATCTTAGTAGCGAACGTATCTTCCCTTGGCCGTTGTGCCACTGCCACCTACCACAGAAGGTAAACGTGATCCCAGCAGAAAGGAAGCTACACTCGACACACACTCCATCAAGTCCCTGCAGGCCTCAGGAAACTGTTTTGATGATAAATGGTGCCAGACTCTATTAACTGATGATCGTAACCAATGGCTCAGACATGGGCTGGAACATGCAGTCAAGAGAGGGGCACCAGCAGCAAGGGGTCTGGACAGAGACAGAGCGTGTCAAGCACATAAATGTCAGGATGCTAAGGGTAGGTTAGTACAAATGGAGAATCAAGTAGCAGTTCATTGCATCAAATAGTATGACACTTCAAGGTCAGAACCCTTCCTGACACAGCCGGAAGAGCTCACTCACCATTGCTGCTGGTACCTGTCAGCTCAGTACTTTCTGTGGAAAAGAACCATAGGGCATGTGCTCTTTGGAGGTTCAAGTTTGCCTTAGTTGAAGAGTCTCTGGAGGGGTATATTTAACTCACTGGTTCTCAGGTCTGGCCACACGCCTGGTGGACCTATTTGTCACAAAAGAACCTATGCAGTTACTGCTTTACCTATCCAAGATACACTGTATGCTGACGGGAAACCATATGCATTAGTGGAGAACTACATGAAACAGACACTCATATATCTGTTTCCCCCTCCTGCATCCAAAGCTCTCCTAAAAGTAGTTAGCAGGGTCATTTTTGACTGGGACAAATCTGCTTTTAACACCAGACTCCAGACTGCTGCATAGGATGTACCCAAACTCACTGCCATTGGGAAGGGCATGCCTTACCATCCCCCTGACAGAGAAGCGCCATTCAGTATTGAATCTTCATGCACGACATCTTTATGGCGTGTTCTAACCTCCTGCTATCCACTGAATGTCGTGGAGGCTATGCCATGTGCATTATGGACCTCCTCCACTAGACGGTACCAGTGAGGCTGGGCTACTTTCCTCTGTTCCTGAGCAGAAAAGGGCAACCCTTAATATGGAGGAAATTGTACTCTCGTTTGCCGGTTCTGTCGATGTCTTGGCGGAATTGACTTCTGCGAATTTGAGGATATAGTGCCCTGCTGCTTTCAGCAGAAGTGAAA